>NC_136791.1:45351539-45951539 GCF_951216825.1 Electrona antarctica
CGAGACCATGGGCTATATATAGCCCATCGTCTTGGAGTCATTTTCGTCTTTTTTTCAAATCCTCGTTTTTCATAATTTATGACCATGGCGATGGGCAGCCCAGTATCACAATTAAAAGTCAAACCTCGACTTTTTGACAGACCCCGGGAAAAGTCACCGTTTGACTTTTCAAAAGTCAAATACTGACTTTGCGATGGGCTATAGCCCATGGTCTCGAACGGCATACTATAGCATGCCGTTTTCCATCATTTTTGAGGATTTGAAAAGTCAAACCTCGACTTTTTGACAGACCCCAGGAAAAGTCACCGTTTGACTTTTCAAAAGTCAAATACTGACTTTGCGATGGGCTATAGCCCATGGTCTCGAACGGCATACTATAGCATGCCGTTTTCCATCATTTTTGAGGATTTGAAAAAAAGACGAAAATGACTCCGAGACCATGGGCTATAGCCCATCGTCTCGGAGTCATTTTCGTCTTTTTTTCAAATCCTCGTTTTTCATAATTTATGACCATGGCGATGGGCTATAGCCCATGGTCTCGAACGGCATACTATAGCATGCCGTTTTCCATCATTTTTGAGGATTTGAAAAAAAGACGAAAATCACTCCGAGACCATGGGCTATATATAGCCCATCGTCTTGGAGTCATTTTCGTCTTTTTTTCAAATCCTCGTTTTTCATAATTTATGACCATGGCGATGGGCAGCCCAGTATCACAATTAAAAGTCAAACCTCGACTTTTTGACAGACCCCGGGAAAAGTCACCGTTTGACTTTTCAAAAGTCAAATACTGACTTTGCGATGGGCTATAGCCCATGGTCTCGAACGGCATACTATAGCATGCCGTTTTCCATCATTTTTGAGGATTTGAAAAGTCAAACCTCGACTTTTTGACAGACCCCGGGAAAAGTCACCGTTTGACTTTTCAAAAGTCAAATACTGACTTTGCGATGGGCTATAGCCCATGGTCTCGAACGGCATACTATAGCATGCCGTTTTCCATCATTTTTGAGGATTTGAAAAAAAGACGAAAATGACTCCGAGACCATGGGCTATAGCCCATCGTCTCGGAGTCATTTTCGTCTTTTTTTCAAATCCTCGTTTTTCATAATTTATGACCATGGCGATGGGCTATAGCCCATGGTCTCGAACGGCATACTATAGCATGCCGTTTTCCATCATTTTTGAGGATTTGAAAAAAAGACGAAAATCACTCCGAGACCATGGGCTATATATAGCCCATCGTCTTGGAGTCATTTTCGTCTTTTTTTCAAATCCTCGTTTTTCATAATTTATGACCATGGCGATGGGCAGCCCAGTATCACAATTAAAAGTCAAACCTCGACTTTTTGACAGACCCCGGGAAAAGTCACCGTTTGACTTTTCAAAAGTCAAATACTGACTTTGCGATGGGCTATAGCCCATGGTCTCGAACGGCATACTATAGCATGCCGTTTTCCATCATTTTTGAGGATTTGAAAAGTCAAACCTCGACTTTTTGACAGACCCCGGGAAAAGTCACCGTTTGACTTTTCAAAAGTCAAATACTGACTTTGCGATGGGCTATAGCCCATGGTCTCGAACGGCATACTATAGCATGCCGTTTTCCATCATTTTTGAGGATTTGAAAAAAAGACGAAAATGACTCCGAGACCATGGGCTATAGCCCATCGTCTCGGAGTCATTTTCGTCTTTTTTTCAAATCCTCGTTTTTCATAATTTATGACCATGGCGATGGGCTATAGCCCATGGTCTCGAACGGCATACTATAGCATGCCGTTTTCCATCATTTTTGAGGATTTGAAAAAAATATGAAAATCACTCCGAGACCATGGGCTATATATAGCCCATCGTCTTGGAGTCATTTTCGTCTTTTTTTCAAATCCTCGTTTTTCATAATTTATGACCATGGCGATGGGCAGCCCAGTATCACAATTAAAAGTCAAACCTCGACTTTTTGACAGACCCCGGGAAAAGTCACCGTTTGACTTTTCAAAAGTCAAATACTGACTTTGCGATGGGCTATAGCCCATGGTCTCGAACGGCATACTATAGCATGCCGTTTTCCATCATTTTTGAGGATTTGAAAAAAAGACGAAAATGACTCCGAGACCATGGGCTATAGCCCATCGTCTCGGAGTCATTTTCGTCTTTTTTTCAAATCCTCGTTTTTCATAATTTATGACCATGGCGATGGGCTATAGCCCATGGTCTCGAACGGCATACTATAGCATGCCGTTTTCCATCATTTTTGAGGATTTGAAAAAAAGACGAAAATCACTCCGAGACCATGGGCTATATATAGCCCATCGTCTTGGAGTCATTTTCGTCTTTTTTTCAAATCCTCGTTTTTCATAATTTATGACCATGGCGATGGGCAGCCCAGTATCACAATTAAAAGTCAAACCTCGACTTTTTGACAGACCCCGGGAAAAGTCACCGTTTGACTTTTCAAAAGTCAAATACTGACTTTGCGATGGGCTATAGCCCATGGTCTCGAACGGCATACTATAGCATGCCGTTTTCCATCATTTTTGAGGATTTGAAAAGTAAAACCTCGACTTTTTGACAGACCCCGGGAAAAGTCACCGTTTGACTTTTCAAAAGTCAAATACTGACTTTGCGATGGGCTATAGCCCATGGTCTCGAACGGCATACTATAGCATGCCGTTTTCCATCATTTTTGAGGATTTGAAAAAAAGACGAAAATGACTCCGAGACCATGGGCTATAGCCCATCGTCTCGGAGTCATTTTCGTCTTTTTTTCAAATCCTCGTTTTTCATAATTTATGACCATGGCGATGGGCTATAGCCCATGGTCTCGAACGGCATACTATAGCATGCCGTTTTCCATCATTTTTGAGGATTTGAAAAAAAGACGAAAATCACTCCGAGACCATGGGCTATATATAGCCCATCGTCTTGGAGTCATTTTCGTCTTTTTTTCAAATCCTCGTTTTTCATAATTTATGACCATGGCGATGGGCAGCCCAGTATCACAATTAAAAGTCAAACCTCGACTTTTTGACAGACCCCGGGAAAAGTCACCGTTTGACTTTTCAAAAGTCAAATACTGACTTTGCGATGGGCTATAGCCCATGGTCTCGAACGGCATACTATAGCATGCCGTTTTCCATCATTTTTGAGGATTTGAAAAGTCAAACCTCGACTTTTTGACAGACCCCAGGAAAAGTCACCGTTTGACTTTTCAAAAGTCAAATACTGACTTTGCGATGGGCTATAGCCCATGGTCTCGAACGGCATACTATAGCATGCCGTTTTCCATCATTTTTGAGGATTTGAAAAAAAGACGAAAATGACTCCGAGACCATGGGCTATAGCCCATCGTCTCGGAGTCATTTTCGTCTTTTTTTCAAATCCTCGTTTTTCATAATTTATGACCATGGCGATGGGCTATAGCCCATGGTCTCGAACGGCATACTATAGCATGCCGTTTTCCATCATTTTTGAGGATTTGAAAAAAAGACGAAAATCACTCCGAGACCATGGGCTATATATAGCCCATCGTCTTGGAGTCATTTTCGTCTTTTTTTCAAATCCTCGTTTTTCATAATTTATGACCATGGCGATGGGCAGCCCAGTATCACAATTAAAAGTCAAACCTCGACTTTTTGACAGACCCCGGGAAAAGTCACCGTTTGACTTTTCAAAAGTCAAATACTGACTTTGCGATGGGCTATAGCCCATGGTCTCGAACGGCATACTATAGCATGCCGTTTTCCATCATTTTTGAGGATTTGAAAAGTCAAACCTCGACTTTTTGACAGACCCCGGGAAAAGTCACCGTTTGACTTTTCAAAAGTCAAATACTGACTTTGCGATGGGCTATAGCCCATGGTCTCGAACGGCATACTATAGCATGCCGTTTTCCATCATTTTTGAGGATTTGAAAAAAAGACGAAAATGACTCCGAGACCATGGGCTATAGCCCATCGTCTCGGAGTCATTTTCGTCTTTTTTTCAAATCCTCGTTTTTCATAATTTATGACCATGGCGATGGGCTATAGCCCATGGTCTCGAACGGCATACTATAGCATGCCGTTTTCCATCATTTTTGAGGATTTGAAAAAAAGACGAAAATCACTCCGAGACCATGGGCTATATATAGCCCATCGTCTTGGAGTCATTTTCGTCTTTTTTTCAAATCCTCGTTTTTCATAATTTATGACCATGGCGATGGGCAGCCCAGTATCACAATTAAAAGTCAAACCTCGACTTTTTGACAGACCCCGGGAAAAGTCACCGTTTGACTTTTCAAAAGTCAAATACTGACTTTGCGATGGGCTATAGCCCATGGTCTCGAACGGCATACTATAGCATGCCGTTTTCCATCATTTTTGAGGATTTGAAAAGTAAAACCTCGACTTTTTGACAGACCCCGGGAAAAGTCACCGTTTGACTTTTCAAAAGTCAAATACTGACTTTGCGATGGGCTATAGCCCATGGTCTCGAACGGCATACTATAGCATGCCGTTTTCCATCATTTTTGAGGATTTGAAAAGTCAAACCTCGACTTTTTGACAGACCCCGGGAAAAGTCACCGTTTGACTTTTCAAAAGTCAAATACTGACTTTGCGATGGGCTATAGCCCATGGTCTCGAACGGCATACTATAGCATTCCGTTTTCCATCATTTTTGAGGATTTGAAAAAAAGACGAAAATGACTCCGAGACCATGGGCTATAGCCCATCGTCTCGGAGTCATTTTCGTCTTTTTTTCAAATCCTCGTTTTTCATAATTTATGACCATGGCGATGGGCTATAGCCCATGGTCTCGAACGGCATACTATAGCATGCCGTTTTCCATCATTTTTGAGGATTTGAAAAAAAGACGAAAATCACTCCGAGACCATGGGCTATATATAGCCCATCGTCTTGGAGTCATTTTCGTCTTTTTTTCAAATCCTCGTTTTTCATAATTTATGACCATGGCGATGGGCAGCCCAGTATCACAATTAAAAGTCAAACCTCGACTTTTTGACAGACCCCGGGAAAAGTCACCGTTTGACTTTTCAAAAGTCAAATACTGACTTTGCGATGGGCTATAGCCCATGGTCTCGAACGGCATACTATAGCATGCCGTTTTCCATCATTTTTGAGGATTTGAAAAGTAAAACCTCGACTTTTTGACAGACCCCGGGAAAAGTCACCGTTTGACTTTTCAAAAGTCAAATACTGACTTTGCGATGGGCTATAGCCCATGGTCTCGAACGGCATACTATAGCATGCCGTTTTCCATCATTTTTGAGGATTTGAAAAGTCAAACCTCGACTTTTTGACAGACCCCGGGAAAAGTCACCGTTTGACTTTTCAAAAGTCAAATACTGACTTTGCGATGGGCTATAGCCCATGGTCTCGAACGGCATACTATAGCATGCCGTTTTCCATCATTTTTGAGGATTTGAAAAAAAAAAGACGAAAATGACTCCGAGACCATGGGCTATAGCCCATCGTCTCGGAGTCATTTTCGTCTTTTTTTCAAATCCTCGTTTTTCATAATTTATGACCATGGCGATGGGCTATAGCCCATGGTCTCGAACGGCATACTATAGCATGCCGTTTTCCATCATTTTTGAGGATTTGAAAAAAAGACGAAAATCACTCCGAGACCATGGGCTATATATAGCCCATCGTCTTGGAGTCATTTTCGTCTTTTTTTCAAATCCTCGTTTTTCATAATTTATGACCATGGCGATGGGCAGCCCAGTATCACAATTAAAAGTCAAACCTCGACTTTTTGACAGACCCCGGGAAAAGTCACCGTTTGACTTTTCAAAAGTCAAATACTGACTTTGCGATGGGCTATAGCCCATGGTCTCGAACGGCATACTATAGCATGCCGTTTTCCATCATTTTTGAGGATTTGAAAAGTCAAACCTCGACTTTTTGACAGACCCCGGGAAAAGTCACCGTTTGACTTTTCAAAAGTCAAATACTGACTTTGCGATGGGCTATAGCCCATGGTCTCGAACGGCATACTATAGCATGCCGTTTTCCATCATTTTTGAGGATTTGAAAAAAAGACGAAAATGACTCCGAGACCATGGGCTATAGCCCATCGTCTCGGAGTCATTTTCGTCTTTTTTTCAAATCCTCGTTTTTCATAATTTATGACCATGGCGATGGGCTATAGCCCATGGTCTCGAACGGCATACTATAGCATGCCGTTTTCCATCATTTTTGAGGATTTGAAAAAAAGACGAAAATCACTCCGAGACCATGGGCTATATATAGCCCATCGTCTTGGAGTCATTTTCGTCTTTTTTTCAAATCCTCGTTTTTCATAATTTATGACCATGGCGATGGGCAGCCCAGTATCACAATTAAAAATCAAACCTCGACTTTTTGACAGACCCCGGGAAAAGTCACCGTTTGACTTTTCAAAAGTCAAATACTGACTTTGCGATGGGCTATAGCCCATGGTCTCGAACGGCATACTATAGCATGCCGTTTTCCATCATTTTTGAGGATTTGAAAAGTCAAACCTCGACTTTTTGACAGACCCCGGGAAAAGTCACCGTTTGACTTTTCAAAAGTCAAATACTGACTTTGCGATGGGCTATAGCCCATGGTCTCGAACGGCATACTATAGCATGCCGTTTTCCATCATTTTTGAGGATTTGAAAAAAAGACGAAAATGACTCCGAGACCATGGGCTATAGCCCATCGTCTCGGAGTCATTTTCGTCTTTTTTTCAAATCCTCGTTTTTCATAATTTATGACCATGGCGATGGGCTATAGCCCATGGTCTCGAACGGCATACTATAGCATGCCGTTTTCCATCATTTTTGAGGATTTGAAAAAAAGACGAAAATCACTCCGAGACCATGGGCTATATATAGCCCATCGTCTTGGAGTCATTTTCGTCTTTTTTTCAAATCCTCGTTTTTCATAATTTATGACCATGGCGATGGGCAGCCCAGTATCACAATTAAAAGTCAAACCTCGACTTTTTGACAGACCCCGGGAAAAGTCACCGTTTGACTTTTCAAAAGTCAAATACTGACTTTGCGATGGGCTATAGCCCATGGTCTCGAACGGCATACTATAGCATGCCGTTTTCCATCATTTTTGAGGATTTGAAAAAAAGACGAAAATGACTCCGAGTATAGCCTATCGTCTCGGAGTCATTTTCGTCTTTTTTTCAAATCCTCGTTTTTCATAATTTATGACCATGGCGATGGGCTATAGCCCATGGTCTCGAACGGCATACTATAGCATGCCGTTTTCCATCATTTTTGAGGATTTGAAAAAAAGACGAAAATCACTCCGAGACCATGGGCTATATATAGCCCATCGTCTTGGAGTCATTTTCGTCTTTTTTTCAAATCCTCGTTTTTCATAATTTATGACCATGGCGATGGGCAGCCCAGTATCACAATTAAAAGTCAAACCTCGACTTTTTGACAGACCCCGGGAAAAGTCACCGTTTGACTTTTCAAAAGTCAAATACTGACTTTGCGATGGGCTATAGCCCATGGTCTCGAACGGCATACTATAGCATGCCGTTTTCCATCATTTTTGAGGATTTGAAAAGTCAAACCTCGACTTTTTGACAGACCCCGGGAAAAGTCACCGTTTGACTTTTCAAAAGTCAAATACTGACTTTGCGATGGGCTATAGCCCATGGTCTCGAACGGCATACTATAGCATGCCGTTTTCCATCATTTTTGAGGATTTGAAAAAAAGACGAAAATGACTCCGAGACCATGGGCTATAGCCCATCGTCTCGGAGTCATTTTCGTCTTTTTTTCAAATCCTCGTTTTTCATAATTTATGACCATGGCGATGGGCTATAGCCCATGGTCTCGAACGGCATACTATAGCATGCCGTTTTCCATCATTTTTGAGGATTTGAAAAAAAGACGAAAATCACTCCGAGACCATGGGCTATATATAGCCCATCGTCTTGGAGTCATTTTCGTCTTTTTTTCAAATCCTCGTTTTTCATAATTTATGACCATGGCGATGGGCAGCCCAGTATCACAATTAAAAGTCAAACCTCGACTTTTTGACAGACCCCGGGAAAAGTCACCGTTTGACTTTTCAAAAGTCAAATACTGACTTTGCGATGGGCTATAGCCCATGGTCTCGAACGGCATACTATAGCATGCCGTTTTCCATCATTTTTGAGGATTTGAAAAGTCAAACCTCGACTTTTTGACAGACCCCGGGAAAAGTCACCGTTTGACTTTTCAAAAGTCAAATACTGACTTTGCGATGGGCTATAGCCCATGGTCTCGAACGGCATACTATAGCATGCCGTTTTCCATCATTTTTGAGGATTTGAAAAAAAGACGAAAATGACTCCGAGACCATGGGCTATAGCCCATCGTCTCGGAGTCATTTTCGTCTTTTTTTCAAATCCTCGTTTTTCATAATTTATGACCATGGCGATGGGCTATAGCCCATGGTCTCGAACGGCATACTATAGCATGCCGTTTTCCATCATTTTTGAGGATTTGAAAAAAAGACGAAAATCACTCCGAGACCATGGGCTATATATAGCCCATCGTCTTGGAGTCATTTTCGTCTTTTTTTCAAATCCTCGTTTTTCATAATTTATGACCATGGCGATGGGCAGCCCAGTATCACAATTAAAAGTCAAACCTCGACTTTTTGACACACCCCGGGAAAAGTCACCGTTTGACTTTTCAAAAGTCAAATACTGACTTTGCGATGGGCTATAGCCCATGGTCTCGAACGGCATACTATAGCATGCCGTTTTCCATCATTTTTGAGGATTTGAAAAGTCAAACCTCAACTTTTTGACAGACCCCGGGAAAAGTCACCGTTTGACTTTTCAAAAGTCAAATACTGACTTTGCGATGGGCTATAGCCCATGGTCTCGAACGGCATACTATAGCATGCCGTTTTCCATCATTTTTGAGGATTTGAAAAAAAGACGAAAATGACTCCGAGACCATGGGCTATAGCCCATCGTCTCGGAGTCATTTTCGTCTTTTTTTCAAATCCTCGTTTTTCATAATTTATGACCATGGCGATGGGCTATAGCCCATGGTCTCGAACGGCATACTATAGCATGCCGTTTTCCATCATTTTTGAGTATTTGAAAAAAAGACGAAAATCACTCCGAGACCATGGGCTATATATAGCCCATCGTCTTGGAGTCATTTTCGTCTTTTTTTCAAATCCTCGTTTTTCATAATTTATGACCATGGCGATGGGCAGCCCAGTATCACAATTAAAAGTCAAACCTCGACTTTTTGACAGACCCCGGGAAAAGTCACCGTTTGACTTTTCAAAAGTCAAATACTGACTTTGCGATGGGCTATAGCCCATGGTCTCGAACGGCATACTATAGCATGCCGTTTTCCATCATTTTTGAGGATTTGAAAAGTCAAACCTCGACTTTTTGACAGACCCCGGGAAAAGTCACCGTTTGACTTTTAGAAAGTCAAATACTGACTTTGCGATGGGCTATAGCCCATGGTCTCGAACGGCATACTATAGCATGCCATTTTCCATCATTTTTGAGGATTTGAAAAAAATACGAAAATGACTCCGAGACCATGGGCTATAGCCCATCGTCTCGGAGTCATTTTCGTCTTTTTTTCAAATCCTCGTTTTTCATAATTTATGACCATGGCGATGGGCTATAGCCCATGGTCTCGAACGGCATACTATAGCATGCCGTTTTCCATCATTTTTGAGGATTTGAAAAAAAGACGAAAATCACTCCGAGACCATGGGCTATATATAGCCCATCGTCTTGGAGTCATTTTCGTCTTTTTTTCAAATCCTCGTTTTTCATAATTTATGACCATGGCGATGGGCAGCCCAGTATCACAATTAAAAGTCAAACCTCGACTTTTTGACAGACCCCGGGAAAAGTCACCGTTTGACTTTTCAAAAGTCAAATACTGACTTTGCGATGGGCTATAGCCCATGGTCTCGAACGGCATACTATAGCATGCCGTTTTCCATCATTTTTGAGGATTTGAAAAGTCAAACCTCGACTTTTTGACAGACCCCGGGAAAAGTCACCGTTTGACTTTTCAAAAGTCAAATACTGACTTTGCGATGGGCTATAGCCCATGGTCTCGAACGGCATACTATAGCATGCCGTTTTCCATCATTTTTGAGGATTTGAAAAAAAGACGAAAATGACTCCGAGACCATGGGCTATAGCCTATCGTCTCGGAGTCATTTTCGTCTTTTTTTCAAATCCTCGTTTTTCATAATTTATGACCATGGCGATGGGCTATAGCCCATGGTCTCGAACGGCATACTATAGCATGCCGTTTTCCATCATTTTTGAGGATTTGAAAAAAAGACGAAAATCACTCCGAGACCATGGGCTATATATAGCCCATCGTCTTGGAGTCATTTTCGTCTTTTTTTCAAATCCTCGTTTTTCATAATTTATGACCATGGCGATGGGCAGCCCAGTATCACAATTAAAAGTCAAACCTCGACTTTTTGACAGACCCCGGGAAAAGTCACCGTTTGACTTTTAGAAAGTCAAATACTGACTTTGCGATGGGCTATAGCCCATGGTCTCGAACGGCATACTATAGCATGCCGTTTTCCATCATTTTTGAGGATTTGAAAAGTCAAACCTCGACTTTTTGACAGACCCCGGGAAAAGTCACCGTTTGACTTTTCAAAAGTCAAATACTGACTTTGCGATGGGCTATAGCCCATGGTCTCGAACGGCATACTATAGCATGCCGTTTTCCATCATTTTTGAGGATTTGAAAAAAAGACGAAAATGACTCCGAGACCATGGGCTATAGCCCATCGTCTCGGAGTCATTTTCGTCTTTTTTTCAAATCCTCGTTTTTCATAATTTATGACCATGGCGATGGGCTATAGCCCATGGTCTCGAACGGCATACTATAGCATGCCGTTTTCCATCATTTTTGAGGATTTGAAAAAAAGACGAAAATCACTCCGAGACCATGGGCTATATATAGCCCATCGTCTCGGAGTCATTTTCGTCTTTTTTTCAAATCCTCGTTTTTCATAATTTATGACCATGGCGATGGGCTATAGCCCATGGTCTCGAACGGCATACTATAGCATGCCGTTTTCCATCATTTTTGAGGATTTGAAAAAAAGACGAAAATCACTCCGAGACCATGGGCTATATATAGCCCATCGTCTTGGAGTCATTTTCGTCTTTTTTTCAAATCCTCGTTTTTCATAATTTATGACCATGGCGATGGGCAGCCCAGTATCACAATTAAAAGTCAAACCTCGACTTTTTGACAGACCCCGGGAAAAGTCACCGTTTGACTTTTCAAAAGTCAAATACTGACTTTGCGATGGGCTATAGCCCATGGTCTCGAACGGCATACTATAGCATGCCGTTTTCCATCATTTTTGAGGATTTGAAAAGTCAAACCTCGACTTTTTGACAGACCCCGGGAAAAGTCACCGTTTGACTTTTCAAAAGTCAAATACTGACTTTGCGATGGGCTATAGCCCATGGTCTCGAACGGCATACTATAGCATGCCGTTTTCCATCATTTTTGAGGATTTGAAAAAAAGACGAAAATGACTCCGAGACCATGGGCTATAGCCCATCGTCTCGGAGTCATTTTCGTCTTTTTTTCAAATCCTCGTTTTTCATAATTTATGACCATGGCGATGGGCTATAGCCCATGGTCTCGAACGGCATACTATAGCATGCCGTTTTCCATCATTTTTGAGGATTTGAAAAAAAGACGAAAATCACTCCGAGACCATGGGCTATATATAGCCCATCGTCTTGGAGTCATTTTCGTCTTTTTTTCAAATCCTCGTTTTTCATAATTTATGACCATGGCGATGGGCAGCCCAGTATCACAATTAAAAGTCAAACCTCGACTTTTTGACAGACCCCGGGAAAAGTCACCGTTTGACTTTTCAAAAGTCAAATACTGACTTTGCGATGGGCTATAGCCCATGGTCTCGAACGGCATACTATAGCATGCCGTTTTCCATCATTTTTGAGGATTTGAAAAGTCAAACCTCGACTTTTTGACAGACCCCGGGAAAAGTCACCGTTTGACTTTTCAAAAGTCAAATACTGACTTTGCGATGGGCTATAGCCCATGGTCTCGAACGGCATACTATAGCATGCCGTTTTCCATAATTTTTGAGGTTTTGAAAAAAAGACGAAAATGACTCCGAGACCATGGGCTATAGCCCATCGTCTCGGAGTCATTTTCGACTTTTTTTCAAATCCTCGTTTTTCATAATTTATGACCATGGCGATGGGCTATAGCCCATGGTCTCGAACGGCATACTATAGCATGCCGTTTTCCATCATTTTTGAGGATTTGAAAAAAAGACAAAAATCACTCCGAGACCATGGGCTATATATAGCCCATCGTCTTGGAGTCATTTTCGTCTTTTTTTCAAATCCTCGTTTTTCATAATTTATGACCATGGCGATGGGCAGCCCAGTATCACAATTAAAAGTCAAACCTCGACTTTTTGACAGACCCCGGGAAAAGTCACCGTTTGACTTTTCAAAAGTCAAATACTGACTTTGCGATGGGCTATAGCCCATGGTCTCGAACGGCATACTATAGCATGCCGTTTTCCATCATTTTTGAGGATTTGAAAAGTCAAACCTCGACTTTTTGACAGACCCCGGGAAAAGTCACCGTTTGACTTTTCAAAAGTCAAATACTGACTTTGCGATGGGCTATAGCCCATGGTCTCGAACGGCATACTATAGCATGCCGTTTTCCATCATTTTTGAGGATTTGAAAAGTCAAACCTCGACTTTTTGACAGACCCCGGGAAAAGTCACCGTTTGACTTTTCAAAAGTCAAATACTGACTTTGCGATGGGCTATAGCCCATGGTCTCGAACGGCATACTATAGCATGCCGTTTTCCATCATTTTTGAGGATTTGAAAAAAAGACGAAAATGACTCCGAGACCATGGGCTATAGCCCATCGTCTCGGAGTCATTTTCGTCTTTTTTTCAAATCCTCGTTTTTCATAATTTATGACCATGGCGATGGGCTATAGCCCATGGTCTCGAACGGCATACTATAGCATGCCGTTTTCCATCATTTTTGAGGATTTGAAAAAAAGACGAAAATCACTCCGAGACCATGGGCTATATATAGCCCATCGTCTTGGAGTCATTTTCGTCTTTTTTTCAAATCCTCGTTTTTCATAATTTATGACCATGGCGATGGGCAGCCCAGTATCACAATTAAAAGTCAAACCTCGACTTTTTGACAGACCCCGGGAAAAGTCACCGTTTGACTTTTCAAAAGTCAAATACTGACTTTGCGATGGGCTATAGCCCATGGTCTCGAACGGCATACTATAGCATGCCGTTTTCCATCATTTTTGAGGATTTGAAAAGTCAAACCTCGACTTTTTGACAGACCCCGGGAAAAGTCACCGTTTGACTTTTCAAAAGTCAAATACTGACTTTGCGATGGGCTATAGCCCATGGTCTCGAACGGCATACTATAGCATGCCGTTTTCCATAATTTTTGAGGTTTTGAAAAAAAGACGAAAATGACTCCGAGACCATGGGCTATAGCCCATCGTCTCGGAGTCATTTTCGACTTTTTTTCAAATCCTCGTTTTTCATAATTTATGACCATGGCGATGGGCTATAGCCCATGGTCTCG
Source organism: Electrona antarctica (assembly GCF_951216825.1). Classification (NCBI taxonomy): domain Eukaryota; kingdom Metazoa; phylum Chordata; class Actinopteri; order Myctophiformes; family Myctophidae; genus Electrona; species Electrona antarctica. The sequence goes on from NC_136791.1 coordinate 45,365,172, forward strand.
AACGGCATACTATAGCATGCCGTTTTCCATCATTTTTGAGGATTTGAAAAAAAGACAAAAATCACTCCGAGACCATGGGCTATATATAGCCCATCGTCTTGGAGTCATTTTCGTCTTTTTTTCAAATCCTCGTTTTTCATAATTTATGACCATGGCGATGGGCAGCCCAGTATCACAATTAAAAGTCAAACCTCGACTTTTTGACAGACCCCGGGAAAAGTCACCGTTTGACTTTTCAAAAGTCAAATACTGACTTTGCGATGGGCTATAGCCCATGGTCTCGAACGGCATACTATAGCATGCCGTTTTCCATCATTTTTGAGGATTTGAAAAGTCAAACCTCGACTTTTTGACAGACCCCGGGAAAAGTCACCGTTTGACTTTTCAAAAGTCAAATACTGACTTTGCGATGGGCTATAGCCCATGGTCTCGAACGGCATACTATAGCATGCCGTTTTCCATCATTTTTGAGGATTTGAAAAAAAGACGAAAATGACTCCGAGACCATGGGCTATAGCCTATCGTCTCGGAGTCATTTTCGTCTTTTTTTCAAATCCTCGTTTTTCATAATTTATGACCATGGCGATGGGCTATAGCCCATGGTCTCGAACGGCATACTATAGCATGCCGTTTTCCATCATTTTTGAGGATTTGAAAAAAAGACGAAAATCACTCCGAGACCATGGGCTATATATAGCCCATCGTCTTGGAGTCATTTTCGTCTTTTTTTCAAATCCTCGTTTTTCATAATTTATGACCATGGCGATGGGCAGCCCAGTATCACAATTAAAAGTCAAACCTCGACTTTTTGACAGACCCCGGGAAAAGTCACCCTTTGACTTTTCAAAAGTCAAATACTGACTTTGCGATGGGCTATAGCCCATGGTCTCGAACGGCATACTATAGCATGCCGTTTTCCATCATTTTTGAGGATTTGAAAAGTCAAACCTCGACTTTTTGACAGACCCCGGGAAAAGTCACCGTTTGACTTTTCAAAAGTCAAATACTGACTTTGCGATGGGCTATAGCCCATGGTCTCGAACGGCATACTATAGCATGCCGTTTTCCATCATTTTTGAGGATTTGAAAAAAAGACGAAAATGACTCCGAGACCATGGGCTATAGCCCATCGTCTCGGAGTCATTTTCGTCTTTTTTTCAAATCCTCGTTTTTCATAATTTATGACCATGGCGATGGGCTATAGCCCATGGTCTCGAACGGCATACTATAGCATGCCGTTTTCCATCATTTTTGAGGATTTGAAAAAAAGACGAAAATCACTCCGAGACCATGGGCTATATATAGCCCATCGTCTTGGAGTCATTTTCGTCTTTTTTTCAAATCCTCGTTTTTCATAATTTATGACCATGGCGATGGGCAGCCCAGTATCACAATTAAAAGTCAAACCTCGACTTTTTGACAGACCCCGGGAAAAGTCACCGTTTGACTTTTCAAAAGTCAAATACTGACTTTGCGATGGGCTATAGCCCATGGTCTCGAACGGCATACTATAGCATGCCGTTTTCCATCATTTTTGAGGATTTGAAAAGTCAAACCTCGACTTTTTGACAGACCCCGGGAAAAGTCACCGTTTGACTTTTCAAAAGTCAAATACTGACTTTGCGATGGGCTATAGCCCATGGTCTCGAACGGCATACTATAGCATGCCGTTTTCCATCATTTTTGAGGATTTGAAAAAAAGACGAAAATGACTCCGAGACCATGGGCTATAGCCCATCGTCTCGGAGTCATTTTCGTCTTTTTTTCAAATCCTCGTTTTTCATAATTTATGACCATGGCGATGGGCTATAGCCCATGGTCTCGAACGGCATACTATAGCATGCCGTTTTCCATCATTTTTGAGGATTTGAAAAAAAGACGAAAATCACTCCGAGACCATGGGCTATATATAGCCCATCGTCTTGGAGTCATTTTCGTCTTTTTTTCAAATCCTCGTTTTTCATAATTTATGACCATGGCGATGGGCAGCCCAGTATCACAATTAAAAGTCAAACCTCGACTTTTTGACAGACCCCGGGAAAAGTCACCGTTTGACTTTTCAAAAGTCAAATACTGACTTTGCGATGGGCTATAGCCCATGGTCTCGAACGGCATACTATAGCATGCCGTTTTCCATCATTTTTGAGGATTTGAAAAGTCAAACCTCGACTTTTTGACAGACCCCGGGAAAAGTCACCGTTTGACTTTTCAAAAGTCAAATACTGACTTTGCGATGGGCTATAGCCCATGGTCTCGAACGGCATACTATAGCATGCCGTTTTCCATCATTTTTGAGGATTTGAAAAAAAGACGAAAATGACTCCGAGACCATGGGCTATAGCCCATCGTCTCGGAGTCATTTTCGTCTTTTTTTCAAATCCTCGTTTTTCATAATTTATGACCATGGCGATGGGCTATAGCCCATGGTCTCGAACGGCATACTATAGCATGCCGTTTTCCATCATTTTTGAGGATTTGAAAAAAAGACGAAAATCACTCCGAGACCATGGGCTATATATAGCCCATCGTCTTGGAGTCATTTTCGTATTTTTTTCAAATCCTCGTTTTTCATAATTTATGACCATGGCGATGGGCAGCCCAGTATCACAATTAAAAGTCAAACCTCGACTTTTTGACAGACCCCGGGAAAAGTCACCGTTTGACTTTTCAAAAGTCAAATACTGACTTTGCGATGGGCTATAGACCATGGTCTCGAACGGCATACTATAGCATGCCGTTTTCCATCATTTTTGAGGATTTGAAAAAAAGACGAAAATGACTCCGAGACCATGGGCTATAGCCCATCGTCTCGGAGTCATTTTCGTCTTTTTTTCAAATCCTCGTTTTTCATAATTTATGACCATGGCGATGGGCTATAGCCCATGGTCTCGAACGGCATACTATAGCATGCCGTTTTCCATCATTTTTGAGGATTTGAAAAAAAGACGAAAATCACTCCGAGACCATGGGCTATATATAGCCCATCGTCTTGGAGTCATTTTCGTCTTTTTTTCAAATCCTCGTTTTTCATAATTTATGACCATGGCGATGGGCAGCCCAGTATCACAATTAAAAGTCAAACCTCGACTTTTTGACAGACCCCGGGAAAAGTCACCGTTTGACTTTTCAAAAGTCAAATACTGACTTTGCGATGGGCTATAGCCCATGGTCTCGAACGGCATACTATAGCATGCCGTTTTCCATCATTTTTGAGGATTTGAAAAGTAAAACCTCGACTTTTTGACAGACCCCGGGAAAAGTCACCGTTTGACTTTTCAAAAGTCAAATACTGACTTTGCGATGGGCTATAGCCCATGGTCTCGAACGGCATACTATAGCATGCCGTTTTCCATCATTTTTGAGGATTTGAAAAAAAGACGAAAATGACTCCGAGACCATGGGCTATAGCCCATCGTCTCGGAGTCATTTTCGTCTTTTTTTCAAATCCTCGTTTTTCATAATTTATGACCATGGCGATGGGCTATAGCCCATGGTCTCGAACGGCATACTATAGCATGCCGTTTTCCATCATTTTTGAGGATTTGAAAAAAAGACGAAAATCACTCCGAGACCATGGGCTATATATAGCCCATCGTCTTGGAGTCATTTTCGTCTTTTTTTCAAATCCTCGTTTTTCATAATTTATGACCATGGCGATGGGCAGCCCAGTATCACAATTAAAAGTCAAACCTCGACTTTTTGACAGACCCCGGGAAAAGTCACCGTTTGACTTTTCAAAAGTCAAATACTGACTTTGCGATGGGCTATAGCCCATGGTCTCGAACGGCATACTATAGCATGCCGTTTTCCATCATTTTTGAGGATTTGAAAAGTCAAACCTCGACTTTTTGACAGACCCCAGGAAAAGTCACCGTTTGACTTTTCAAAAGTCAAATACTGACTTTGCGATGGGCTATAGCCCATGGTCTCGAACGGCATACTATAGCATGCCGTTTTCCATCATTTTTGAGGATTTGAAAAAAAGACGAAAATGACTCCGAGACCATGGGCTATAGCCCATCGTCTCGGAGTCATTTTCGTCTTTTTTTCAAATCCTCGTTTTTCATAATTTATGACCATGGCGATGGGCTATAGCCCATGGTCTCGAACGGCATACTATAGCATGCCGTTTTCCATCATTTTTGAGGATTTGAAAAAAAGACGAAAATCACTCCGAGACCATGGGCTATATATAGCCCATCGTCTTGGAGTCATTTTCGTCTTTTTTTCAAATCCTCGTTTTTCATAATTTATGACCATGGCGATGGGCAGCCCAGTATCACAATTAAAAGTCAAACCTCGACTTTTTGACAGACCCCGGGAAAAGTCACCGTTTGACTTTTCAAAAGTCAAATACTGACTTTGCGATGGGCTATAGCCCATGGTCTCGAACGGCATACTATAGCATGCCGTTTTCCATCATTTTTGAGGATTTGAAAAGTCAAACCTCGACTTTTTGACAGACCCCGGGAAAAGTCACCGTTTGACTTTTCAAAAGTCAAATACTGACTTTGCGATGGGCTATAGCCCATGGTCTCGAACGGCATACTATAGCATGCCGTTTTCCATCATTTTTGAGGATTTGAAAAAAAGACGAAAATCACTCCGAGACCATGGGCTATATATAGGCCATCGTCTTGGAGTCATTTTCGTCTTTTTTTCAAATCCTCGTTTTTCATAATTTATGACCATGGCGATGGGCAGCCCAGTATCACAATTAAAAGTCAAACCTCGACTTTTTGACAGACCCCGGGAAAAGTCACCGTTTGACTTTTCAAAAGTCAAATACTGACTTTGCGATGGGCTATAGCCCATGGTCTCGAACGGCATACTATAGCATGCCGTTTTCCATCATTTTTGAGGATTTGAAAAGTCAAACCTCGACTTTTTGACAGACCCCGGGAAAAGTCACCGTTTGACTTTTCAAAAGTCAAATACTGACTTTGCGATGGGCTATAGCCCATGGTCTCGAACGGCATACTATAGCATGCCGTTTTCCATCATTTTTGAGGATTTGAAAAAAAGACGAAAATGACTCCGAGACCATGGGCTATAGCCCATCGTCTCGGAGTCATTTTCGTCTTTTTTTTTCAAATCCTCGTTTTTCATAATTTATGACCATGGCGATGGGCTATAGCCCATGGTCTCGAACGGCATACTATAGCATGCCGTTTTCCATCATTTTTGAGGATTTGAAAAAAAGACGAAAATGACTCCGAGACCATGGGCTATAGCCCATCGTCTCGGAGTCATTTTCGTCTTTTTTTCAAATCCTCGTTTTTCATAATTTATGACCATGGCGATGGGCAGCCCAGTATCACAATTAAAAGTCAAACCTCGACTTTTTGACAGACCCCGGGAAAAGTCACCGTTTGACTTTTCAAAAGTCAAATACTGACTTTGCGATGGGCTATAGCCCATGGTCTCGAACGGCATACTATAGCATGCCGTTTTCCATCATTTTTGAGGATTTGAAAAAAAGACGAAAATGACTCCGAGACCATGGGCTATAGCCCATCGTCTCGGAGTCATTTTCGTCTTTTTTTCAAATCCTCGTTTTTCATAATTTATGACCATGGCGATGGGCTATAGCCCATGGTCTCGAACGGCATACTATAGCATGCCGTTTTCCATCATTTTTGAGGATTTGAAAAAAAGACGAAAATCACTCCGAGACCATGGGCTATATATAGCCCATCGTCTTGGAGTCATTTTCGTCTTTTTTTCAAATCCTCGTTTTTCATAATTTATGACCATGGCGATGGGCAGCCCAGTATCACAATTAAAAGTCAAACCTCGACTTTTTGACAGACCCCGGGAAAAGTCACCGTTTGACTTTTCAAAAGTCAAATACTGACTTTGCGATGGGCTATAGCCCATGGTCTCGAACGGCATACTATAGCATGCCGTTTTCCATCATTTTTGAAGATTTGAAAAGTAAAACCTCGACTTTTTGACAGACCCCGGGAAAAGTCACCGTTTGACTTTTCAAAAGTCAAATACTGACTTTGCGATGGGCTATAGCCCATGGTCTCGAACGGCATACTATAGCATGCCGTTTTCCATCATTTTTGAGGATTTGAAAAAAAGACGAAAATGACTCCGAGACCATGGGCTATAGCCCATCGTCTCGGAGTCATTTTCGTCTTTTTTTCAAATCCTCGTTTTTCATAATTTATGACCATGGCGATGGGCTATAGCCCATGGTCTCGAACGGCATACTATAGCATGCCGTTTTCCATCATTTTTGAGGATTTGAAAAAAAGACGAAAATCACTCCGAGACCATGGGCTATATATAGCCCATCGTCTTGGAGTCATTTTCGTCTTTTTTTCAAATCCTCGTTTTTCATAATTTATGACCATGGCGATGGGCAGCCCAGTATCACAATTAAAAGTCAAACCTCGACTTTTTGACAGACCCCGGGAAAAGTCACCGTTTGACTTTTCAAAAGTCAAATACTGACTTTGCGATGGGCTATAGCCCATGGTCTCGAACGGCATACTATAGCATGCCGTTTTCCATCATTTTTGAGGATTTGAAAAGTCAAACCTCGACTTTTTGACAGACCCCAGGAAAAGTCACCGTTTGACTTTTCAAAAGTCAAATACTGACTTTGCGATGGGCTATAGCCCATGGTCTCGAACGGCATACTATAGCATGCCGTTTTCCATCATTTTTGAGGATTTGAAAAAAAGACGAAAATGACTCCGAGACCATGGGCTATAGCCCATCGTCTCGGAGTCATTTTCGTCTTTTTTTCAAATCCTCGTTTTTCATAATTTATGACCATGGCGATGGGCTATAGCCCATGGTCTCGAACGGCATACTATAGCATGCCGTTTTCCATCATTTTTGAGGATTTGAAAAAAAGACGAAAATCACTCCGAGACCATGGGCTATATATAGCCCATCGTCTTGGAGTCATTTTCGTCTTTTTTTCAAATCCTCGTTTTTCATAATTTATGACCATGGCGATGGGCAGCCCAGTATCACAATTAAAAGTCAAACCTCGACTTTTTGACAGACCCCGGGAAAAGTCACCGTTTGACTTTTCAAAAGTCAAATACTGACTTTGCGATGGGCTATAGCCCATGGTCTCGAACGGCATACTATAGCATGCCGTTTTCCATCATTTTTGAGGATTTGAAAAGTCAAACCTCGACTTTTTGACAGACCCCGGGAAAAGTCACCGTTTGACTTTTCAAAAGTCAAATACTGACTTTGCGATGGGCTATAGCCCATGGTCTCGAACGGCATACTATAGCATGCCGTTTTCCATCATTTTTGAGGATTTGAAAAAAAGACGAAAATGACTCCGAGACCATGGGCTATAGCCCATCGTCTCGGAGTCATTTTCGTCTTTTTTTCAAATCCTCGTTTTTCATAATTTATGACCATGGCGATGGGCTATAGCCCATGGTCTCGAACGGCATACTATAGCATGCCGTTTTCCATCATTTTTGAGGATTTGAAAAAAAGACGAAAATCACTCCGAGACCATGGGCTATATATAGCCCATCGTCTTGGAGTCATTTTCGTCTTTTTTTCAAATCCTCGTTTTTCATAATTTATGACCATGGCGATGGGCAGCCCAGTATCACAATTAAAAGTCAAACCTCGACTTTTTGACAGACCCCGGGAAAAGTCACCGTTTGACTTTTCAAAAGTCAAATACTGACTTTGCGATGGGCTATAGCCCATGGTCTCGAACGGCATACTATAGCATGCCGTTTTCCATCATTTTTGAGGATTTGAAAAGTCAAACCTCGACTTTTTGACAGACCCCGGGAAAAGTCACCGTTTGACTTTTCAAAAGTCAAATACTGACTTTGCGATGGGCTATAGCCCATGGTCTCGAACGGCATACTATAGCATGCCGTTTTCCATCATTTTTGAGGATTTGAAAAAAAGACGAAAATGACTCCGAGACCATGGGCTATAGCCCATCGTCTCGGAGTCATTTTCGTCTTTTTTTCAAATCCTCGTTTTTCATAATTTATGACCATGGCGATGGGCTATAGCCCATGGTCTCGAACGGCATACTATAGCATGCCGTTTTCCATCATTTTTGAGGATTTGAAAAAAAGACGAAAATCACTCCGAGACCATGGGCTATATATAGCCCATCGTCTTGGAGTCATTTTCGTATTTTTTTCAAATCCTCGTTTTTCATAATTTATGACCATGGCGATGGGCAGCCCAGTATCACAATTAAAAGTCAAACCTCGACTTTTTGACAGACCCCGGGAAAAGTCACCGTTTGACTTTTCAAAAGTCAAATACTGACTTTGCGATGGGCTATAGCCCATGGTCTCGAACGGCATACTATAGCATGCCGTTTTCCATCATTTTTGAGGATTTGAAAAAAAGACGAAAATGACTCCGAGACCATGGGCTATAGCCCATCGTCTCGGAGTCATTTTCGTCTTTTTTTCAAATCCTCGTTTTTCATAATTTATGACCATGGCGATGGGCTATAGCCCATGGTCTCGAACGGCATACTATAGCATGCCGTTTTCCATCATTTTTGAGGATTTGAAAAAAAGACGAAAATCACTCCGAGACCATGGGCTATATATAGCCCATCGTCTTGGAGTCATTTTCGTCTTTTTTTCAAATCCTCGTTTTTCATAATTTATGACCATGGCGATTGGCAGCCCAGTATCACAATTAAAAGTCAAACCTCGACTTTTTGACAGACCCCGGGAAAAGTCACCGTTTGACTTTTCAAAAGTCAAATACTGACTTTGCGATGGGCTATAGCCCATGGTCTCGAAAGGCATACTATAGCATGCCGTTTTCCATCATTTTTGAGGATTTGAAAAGTAAAACCTCGACTTTTTGACAGACCCCGGGAAAAGTCACCGTTTGACTTTTCAAAAGTCAAATACTGACTTTGCGATGGGCTATAGCCCATGGTCTCGAACGGCATACTATAGCATGCCGTTTTCCATCATTTTTGAGGATTTGAAAAAAAGACGAAAATGACTCCGAGACCATGGGCTATAGCCCATCGTCTCAGAGTCATTTTCGTCTTTTTTTCAAATCCTCGTTTTTCATAATTTATGACCATGGCGATGGGCTATAGCCCATGGTCTCGAACGGCATACTATAGCATGCCGTTTTCCATCATTTTTGAGGATTTGAAAAAAAGACGAAAATCACTCCGAGACCATGGGCTATATATAGCCCATCGTCTTGGAGTCATTTTCGTCTTTTTTTCAAATCCTCGTTTTTCATAATTTATGACCATGGCGATGGGCAGCCCAGTATCACAATTAAAAGTCAAACCTCGACTTTTTGACAGACCCCGGGAAAAGTCACCGTTTGACTTTTCAAAAGTCAAATACTGACTTTGCGATGGGCTATAGCCCATGGTCTCGAACGGCATACTATAGCATGCCGTTTTCCATCATTTTTGAGGATTTGAAAAGTCAAACCTCGACTTTTTGACAGACCCCAGGAAAAGTCACCGTTTGACTTTTCAAAAGTCAAATACTGACTTTGCGATGGGCTATAGCCCATGGTCTCGAACGGCATACTATAGCATGCCGTTTTCCATCATTTTTGAGGATTTGAAAAAAAGACGAAAATGACTCCGAGACCATGGGCTATAGCCCATCGTCTCGGAGTCATTTTCGTCTTTTTTTCAAATCCTCGTTTTTCATAATTTATGACCATGGCGATGGGCTATAGCCCATGGTCTCGAACGGCATACTATAGCATGCCGTTTTCCATCATTTTTGAGGATTTGAAAAAAAGACGAAAATCACTCCGAGACCATGGGCTATATATAGCCCATCGTCTTGGAGTCATTTTCGTCTTTTTTTCAAATCCTCGTTTTTCATAATTTATGACCATGGCGATGGGCAGCCCAGTATCACAATTAAAAGTCAAACCTCGACTTTTTGACAGACCCCGGGAAAAGTCACCGTTTGACTTTTCAAAAGTCAAATACTGACTTTGCGATGGGCTATAGCCCATGGTCTCGAACGGCATACTATAGCATGCCGTTTTCCATCATTTTTGAGGATTTGAAAAGTCAAACCTCGACTTTTTGACAGACCCCGGGAAAAGTCACCGTTTGACTTTTCAAAAGTCAAATACTGACTTTGCGATGGGCTATAGCCCATGGTCTCGAACGGCATACTATAGCATGCCGTTTTCCATCATTTTTGAGGATTTGAAAAAAAGACGAAAATGACTCCGAGACCATGGGCTATAGCCCATCGTCTCGGAGTCATTTTCGTCTTTTTTTCAAATCCTCGTTTTTCATAATTTATGACCATGGCGATGGGCTATAGCCCATGGTCTCGAACGGCATACTATAGCATGCCGTTTTCCATCATTTTTGAGGATTTGAAAAAAAGACGAAAATCACTCCGAGACCATGGGCTATATATAGCCCATCGTCTTGGAGTCATTTTCGTCTTTTTTTCAAATCCTCGTTTTTCATAATTTATGACCATGGCGATGGGCAGCCCAGTATCACAATTAAAAGTCAAACCTCGACTTTTTGACAGACCCCGGGAAAAGTCACCGTTTGACTTTTCAAAAGTCAAATACTGACTTTGCGATGGGCTATAGCCCATGGTCTCGAACGGCATACTATAGCATGCCGTTTTCCATCATTTTTGAGGATTTGAAAAGTCAAACCTCGACTTTTTGACAGACCCCGGGAAAAGTCACCGTTTGACTTTTCAAAAGTCAAATACTGACTTTGCGATGGGCTATAGCCCATGGTCTCGAACGGCATACTATAGCATGCCGTTTTCCATCATTTTTGAGGATTTGAAAAAAAGACGAAAATGACTCCGAGACCATGGGCTATAGCCCATCGTCTCGGAGTCATTTTCGTCTTTTTTTCAAATCCTCGTTTTTCATAATTTATGACCATGGCGATGGGCTATAGCCCATGGTCTCGAACGGCATACTATAGCATGCCGTTTTCCATCATTTTTGAGGATTTGAAAAAAAGACGAAAATCACTCCGAGACCATGGGCTATATATAGCCCATCGTCTTGGAGTCATTTTCGTCTTTTTTTCAAATCCTCGTTTTTCATAATTTATGACCATGGCGATGGGCAGCCCAGTATCACAATTAAAAGTCAAACCTCGACTTTTTGACAGACCCCGGGAAAAGTCACCGTTTGACTTTTCAAAAGTCAAATACTGACTTTGCGATGGGCTATAGCCCATGGTCTCGAACGGCATACTATAGCATGCCGTTTTCCATCATTTTTGAGGATTTGAAAAGTAAAACCTCGACTTTTTGACAGACCCCGGGAAAAGTCACCGTTTGACTTTTCAAAAGTCAAATACTGACTTTGCGATGGGCTATAGCCCATGGTCTCGAACGGCATACTATAGCATGCCGTTTTCCATCATTTTTGAGGATTTGAAAAAAAGACGAAAATGACTCCGAGACCATGGGCTATAGCCCATCGTCTCGGAGTCATTTTCGTCTTTTTTTCAAATCCTCGTTTTTCATAATTTATGACCATGGCGATGGGCTATAGCCCATGGTCTCGAACGGCATACTATAGCATGCCGTTTTCCATCATTTTTGAGGATTTGAAAAAAAGACGAAAATCACTCCGAGACCATGGGCTATATATAGCCCATCGTCTTGGAGTCATTTTCGTCTTTTTTTCAAATCCTCGTTTTTCATAATTTATGACCATGGCGATGGGCAGCCCAGTATCACAATTAAAAGTCAAACCTCGACTTTTTGACAGACCCCGGGAAAAGTCACCGTTTGACTTTTCAAAAGTCAAATACTGACTTTGCGATGGGCTATAGCCCATGGTCTCGAACGGCATACTATAGCATGCCGTTTTCCATCATTTTTGAGGATTTGAAAAGTCAAACCTCGACTTTTTGACAGACCCCAGGAAAAGTCACCGTTTGACTTTTCAAAAGTCAAATACTGACTTTGCGATGGGCTATAGCCCATGGTCTCGAACGGCATACTATAGCATGCCGTTTTCCATCATTTTTGAGGATTTGAAAAAAAGACGAAAATGACTCCGAGACCATGGGCTATAGCCCATCGTCTCGGAGTCATTTTCGTCTTTTTTTCAAATCCTCGTTTTTCATAATTTATGACCATGGCGATGGGCTATAGCCCATGGTCTCGAACGGCATACTATAGCATGCCGTTTTCCATCATTTTTGAGGATTTGAAAAAAAGACGAAAATCACTCCGAGACCATGGGCTATATATAGCCCATCGTCTTGGAGTCATTTTCGTCTTTTTTTCAAATCCTCGTTTTTCATAATTTATGACCATGGCGATGGGCAGCCCAGTATCACAATTAAAAGTCAAACCTCGACTTTTTGACAGACCCCGGGAAAAGTCACCGTTTGACTTTTCAAAAGTCAAATACTGACTTTGCGATGGGCTATAGCCCATGGTCTCGAACGGCATACTATAGCATGCCGTTTTCCATCATTTTTGAGGATTTGAAAAGTCAAACCTCGACTTTTTGACAGACCCCGGGAAAAGTCACCGTTTGACTTTTCAAAAGTCAAATACTGACTTTGCGATGGGCTATAGCCCATGGTCTCGAACGGCATACTATAGCATGCCGTTTTCCATCATTTTTGAGGATTTGAAAAAAAGACGAAAATGACTCCGAGACCATGGGCTATAGCCCATCGTCTCGGAGTCATTTTCGTCTTTTTTTCAAATCCTCGTTTTTCATAATTTATGACCATGGCGATGGGCTATAGCCCATGGTCTCGAACGGCATACTATAGCATGCCGTTTTCCATCATTTTTGAGGATTTGAAAAAAAGACGAAAATCACTCCGAGACCATGGGCTATATATAGCCCATCGTCTTGGAGTCATTTTCGTCTTTTTTTCAAATCCTCGTTTTTCATAATTTATGACCATGGCGATGGGCAGCCCAGTATCACAATTAAAAGTCAAACCTCGACTTTTTGACAGACCCCGGGAAAAGTCACCGTTTGACTTTTCAAAAGTCAAATACTGACTTTGCGATGGGCTATAGCCCATGGTCTCGAACGGCATACTATAGCATGCCGTTTTCCATCATTTTTGAGGATTTGAAAAGTAAAACCTCGACTTTTTGACAGACCCCGGGAAAAGTCACCGTTTGACTTTTCAAAAGTCAAATACTGACTTTGCGATGGGCTATAGCCCATGGTCTCGAACGGCATACTATAGCATGCCGTTTTCCATCATTTTTGAGGATTTGAAAAGTCAAACCTCGACTTTTTGACAGACCCCGGGAAAAGTCACCGTTTGACTTTTCAAAAGTCAAATACTGACTTTGCGATGGGCTATAGCCCATGGTCTCGAACGGCATACTATAGCATTCCGTTTTCCATCATTTTTGAGGATTTGAAAAAAAGACGAAAATGACTCCGAGACCATGGGCTATAGCCCATCGTCTCGGAGTCATTTTCGTCTTTTTTTCAAATCCTCGTTTTTCATAATTTATGACCATGGCGATGGGCTATAGCCCATGGTCTCGAACGGCATACTATAGCATGCCGTTTTCCATCATTTTTGAGGATTTGAAAAAAAGACGAAAATCACTCCGAGACCATGGGCTATATATAGCCCATCGTCTTGGAGTCATTTTCGTCTTTTTTTCAAATCCTCGTTTTTCATAATTTATGACCATGGCGATGGGCAGCCCAGTATCACAATTAAAAGTCAAACCTCGACTTTTTGACAGACCCCGGGAAAAGTCACCGTTTGACTTTTCAAAAGTCAAATACTGACTTTGCGATGGGCTATAGCCCATGGTCTCGAACGGCATACTATAGCATGCCGTTTTCCATCATTTTTGAGGATTTGAAAAGTAAAACCTCGACTTTTTGACAGACCCCGGGAAAAGTCACCGTTTGACTTTTCAAAAGTCAAATACTGACTTTGCGATGGGCTATAGCCCATGGTCTCGAACGGCATACTATAGCATGCCGTTTTCCATCATTTTTGAGGATTTGAAAAGTCAAACCTCGACTTTTTGACAGACCCCGGGAAAAGTCACCGTTTGACTTTTCAAAAGTCAAATACTGACTTTGCGATGGGCTATAGCCCATGGTCTCGAACGGCATACTATAGCATGCCGTTTTCCATCATTTTTGAGGATTTGAAAAAAAAAAGACGAAAATGACTCCGAGACCATGGGCTATAGCCCATCGTCTCGGAGTCATTTTCGTCTTTTTTTCAAATCCTCGTTTTTCATAATTTATGACCATGGCGATGGGCTATAGCCCATGGTCTCGAACGGCATACTATAGCATGCCGTTTTCCATCATTTTTGAGGATTTGAAAAAAAGACGAAAATCACTCCGAGACCATGGGCTATATATAGCCCATCGTCTTGGAGTCATTTTCGTCTTTTTTTCAAATCCTCGTTTTTCATAATTTATGACCATGGCGATGGGCAGCCCAGTATCACAATTAAAAGTCAAACCTCGACTTTTTGACAGACCCCGGGAAAAGTCACCGTTTGACTTTTCAAAAGTCAAATACTGACTTTGCGATGGGCTATAGCCCATGGTCTCGAACGGCATACTATAGCATGCCGTTTTCCATCATTTTTGAGGATTTGAAAAGTCAAACCTCGACTTTTTGACAGACCCCGGGAAAAGTCACCGTTTGACTTTTCAAAAGTCAAATACTGACTTTGCGATGGGCTATAGCCCATGGTCTCGAACGGCATACTATAGCATGCCGTTTTCCATCATTTTTGAGGATTTGAAAAAAAGACGAAAATGACTCCGAGACCATGGGCTATAGCCCATCGTCTCGGAGTCATTTTCGTCTTTTTTTCAAATCCTCGTTTTTCATAATTTATGACCATGGCGATGGGCTATAGCCCATGGTCTCGAACGGCATACTATAGCATGCCGTTTTCCATCATTTTTGAGGATTTGAAAAAAAGACGAAAATCACTCCGAGACCATGGGCTATATATAGCCCATCGTCTTGGAGTCATTTTCGTCTTTTTTTCAAATCCTCGTTTTTCATAATTTATGACCATGGCGATGGGCAGCCCAGTATCACAATTAAAAATCAAACCTCGACTTTTTGACAGACCCCGGGAAAAGTCACCGTTTGACTTTTCAAAAGTCAAATACTGACTTTGCGATGGGCTATAGCCCATGGTCTCGAACGGCATACTATAGCATGCCGTTTTCCATCATTTTTGAGGATTTGAAAAGTCAAACCTCGACTTTTTGACAGACCCCGGGAAAAGTCACCGTTTGACTTTTCAAAAGTCAAATACTGACTTTGCGATGGGCTATAGCCCATGGTCTCGAACGGCATACTATAGCATGCCGTTTTCCATCATTTTTGAGGATTTGAAAAAAAGACGAAAATGACTCCGAGACCATGGGCTATAGCCCATCGTCTCGGAGTCATTTTCGTCTTTTTTTCAAATCCTCGTTTTTCATAATTTATGACCATGGCGATGGGCTATAGCCCATGGTCTCGAACGGCATACTATAGCATGCCGTTTTCCATCATTTTTGAGGATTTGAAAAAAAGACGAAAATCACTCCGAGACCATGGGCTATATATAGCCCATCGTCTTGGAGTCATTTTCGTCTTTTTTTCAAATCCTCGTTTTTCATAATTTATGACCATGGCGATGGGCAGCCCAGTATCACAATTAAAAGTCAAACCTCGACTTTTTGACAGACCCCGGGAAAAGTCACCGTTTGACTTTTCAAAAGTCAAATACTGACTTTGCGATGGGCTATAGCCCATGGTCTCGAACGGCATACTATAGCATGCCGTTTTCCATCATTTTTGAGGATTTGAAAAAAAGACGAAAATGACTCCGAGTATAGCCTATCGTCTCGGAGTCATTTTCGTCTTTTTTTCAAATCCTCGTTTTTCATAATTTATGACCATGGCGATGGGCTATAGCCCATGGTCTCGAACGGCATACTATAGCATGCCGTTTTCCATCATTTTTGAGGATTTGAAAAAAAGACGAAAATCACTCCGAGACCATGGGCTATATATAGCCCATCGTCTTGGAGTCATTTTCGTCTTTTTTTCAAATCCTCGTTTTTCATAATTTATGACCATGGCGATGGGCAGCCCAGTATCACAATTAAAAGTCAAACCTCGACTTTTTGACAGACCCCGGGAAAAGTCACCGTTTGACTTTTCAAAAGTCAAATACTGACTTTGCGATGGGCTATAGCCCATGGTCTCGAACGGCATACTATAGCATGCCGTTTTCCATCATTTTTGAGGATTTGAAAAGTCAAACCTCGACTTTTTGACAGACCCCGGGAAAAGTCACCGTTTGACTTTTCAAAAGTCAAATACTGACTTTGCGATGGGCTATAGCCCATGGTCTCGAACGGCATACTATAGCATGCCGTTTTCCATCATTTTTGAGGATTTGAAAAAAAGACGAAAATGACTCCGAGACCATGGGCTATAGCCCATCGTCTCGGAGTCATTTTCGTCTTTTTTTCAAATCCTCGTTTTTCATAATTTATGACCATGGCGATGGGCTATAGCCCATGGTCTCGAACGGCATACTATAGCATGCCGTTTTCCATCATTTTTGAGGATTTGAAAAAAAGACGAAAATCACTCCGAGACCATGGGCTATATATAGCCCATCGTCTTGGAGTCATTTTCGTCTTTTTTTCAAATCCTCGTTTTTCATAATTTATGACCATGGCGATGGGCAGCCCAGTATCACAATTAAAAGTCAAACCTCGACTTTTTGACAGACCCCGGGAAAAGTCACCGTTTGACTTTTCAAAAGTCAAATACTGACTTTGCGATGGGCTATAGCCCATGGTCTCGAACGGCATACTATAGCATGCCGTTTTCCATCATTTTTGAGGATTTGAAAAGTCAAACCTCGACTTTTTGACAGACCCCGGGAAAAGTCACCGTTTGACTTTTCAAAAGTCAAATACTGACTTTGCGATGGGCTATAGCCCATGGTCTCGAACGGCATACTATAGCATGCCGTTTTCCATCATTTTTGAGGATTTGAAAAAAAGACGAAAATGACTCCGAGACCATGGGCTATAGCCCATCGTCTCGGAGTCATTTTCGTCTTTTTTTCAAATCCTCGTTTTTCATAATTTATGACCATGGCGATGGGCTATAGCCCATGGTCTCGAACGGCATACTATAGCATGCCGTTTTCCATCATTTTTGAGGATTTGAAAAAAAGACGAAAATCACTCCGAGACCATGGGCTATATATAGCCCATCGTCTTGGAGTCATTTTCGTCTTTTTTTCAAATCCTCGTTTTTCATAATTTATGACCATGGCGATGGGCAGCCCAGTATCACAATTAAAAGTCAAACCTCGACTTTTTGACACACCCCGGGAAAAGTCACCGTTTGACTTTTCAAAAGTCAAATACTGACTTTGCGATGGGCTATAGCCCATGGTCTCGAACGGCATACTATAGCATGCCGTTTTCCATCATTTTTGAGGATTTGAAAAGTCAAACCTCAACTTTTTGACAGACCCCGGGAAAAGTCACCGTTTGACTTTTCAAAAGTCAAATACTGACTTTGCGATGGGCTATAGCCCATGGTCTCGAACGGCATACTATAGCATGCCGTTTTCCATCATTTTTGAGGATTTGAAAAAAAGACGAAAATGACTCCGAGACCATGGGCTATAGCCCATCGTCTCGGAGTCATTTTCGTCTTTTTTTCAAATCCTCGTTTTTCATAATTTATGACCATGGCGATGGGCTATAGCCCATGGTCTCGAACGGCATACTATAGCATGCCGTTTTCCATCATTTTTGAGGATTTGAAAAAAAGACGAAAATCACTCCGAGACCATGGGCTATATATAGCCCATCGTCTTGGAGTCATTTTCGTCTTTTTTTCAAATCCTCGTTTTTCATAATTTATGACCATGGCGATGGGCAGCCCAGTATCACAATTAAAAGTCAAACCTCGACTTTTTGACAGACCCCGGGAAAAGTCACCGTTTGACTTTTCAAAAGTCAAATACTGACTTTGCGATGGGCTATAGCCCATGGTCTCGAACGGCATACTATAGCATGCCGTTTTCCATCATTTTTGAGGATTTGAAAAGTCAAACCTCGACTTTTTGACAGACCCCGGGAAAAGTCACCGTTTGACTTTTAGAAAGTCAAATACTGACTTTGCGATGGGCTATAGCCCATGGTCTCGAACGGCATACTATAGCATGCCATTTTCCATCATTTTTGAGGATTTGAAAAAAATACGAAAATGACTCCGAGACCATGGGCTATAGCCCATCGTCTCGGAGTCATTTTCGTCTTTTTTTCAAATCCTCGTTTTTCATAATTTATGACCATGGCGATGGGCTATAGCCCATGGTCTCGAACGGCATACTATAGCATGCCGTTTTCCATCATTTTTGAGGATTTGAAAAAAAGACGAAAATCACTCCGAGACCATGGGCTATATATAGCCCATCGTCTTGGAGTCATTTTCGTCTTTTTTTCAAATCCTCGTTTTTCATAATTTATGACCATGGCGATGGGCAGCCCAGTATCACAATTAAAAGTCAAACCTCGACTTTTTGACAGACCCCGGGAAAAGTCACCGTTTGACTTTTCAAAAGTCAAATACTGACTTTGCGATGGGCTATAGCCCATGGTCTCGAACGGCATACTATAGCATGCCGTTTTCCATCATTTTTGAGGATTTGAAAAGTCAAACCTCGACTTTTTGACAGACCCCGGGAAAAGTCACCGTTTGACTTTTCAAAAGTCAAATACTGACTTTGCGATGGGCTATAGCCCATGGTCTCGAACGGCATACTATAGCATGCCGTTTTCCATCATTTTTGAGGATTTGAAAAAAAGACGAAAATGACTCCGAGACCATGGGCTATAGCCTATCGTCTCGGAGTCATTTTCGTCTTTTTTTCAAATCCTCGTTTTTCATAATTTATGACCATGGCGATGGGCTATAGCCCATGGTCTCGAACGGCATACTATAGCATGCCGTTTTCCATCATTTTTGAGGATTTGAAAAAAAGACGAAAATCACTCCGAGACCATGGGCTATATATAGCCCATCGTCTTGGAGTCATTTTCGTCTTTTTTTCAAATCCTCGTTTTTCATAATTTATGACCATGGCGATGGGCAGCCCAGTATCACAATTAAAAGTCAAACCTCGACTTTTTGACAGACCCCGGGAAAAGTCACCGTTTGACTTTTAGAAAGTCAAATACTGACTTTGCGATGGGCTATAGCCCATGGTCTCGAACGGCATACTATAGCATGCCGTTTTCCATCATTTTTGAGGATTTGAAAAGTCAAACCTCGACTTTTTGACAGACCCCGGGAAAAGTCACCGTTTGACTTTTCAAAAGTCAAATACTGACTTTGCGATGGGCTATAGCCCATGGTCTCGAACGGCATACTATAGCATGCCGTTTTCCATCATTTTTGAGGATTTGAAAAAAAGACGAAAATGACTCCGAGACCATGGGCTATAGCCCATCGTCTCGGAGTCATTTTCGTCTTTTTTTCAAATCCTCGTTTTTCATAATTTATGACCATGGCGATGGGCTATAGCCCATGGTCTCGAACGGCATACTATAGCATGCCGTTTTCCATCATTTTTGAGGATTTGAAAAAAAGACGAAAATCACTCCGAGACCATGGGCTATATATAGCCCATCGTCTCGGAGTCATTTTCGTCTTTTTTTCAAATCCTCGTTTTTCATAATTTATGACCATGGCGATGGGCTATAGCCCATGGTCTCGAACGGCATACTATAGCATGCCGTTTTCCATCATTTTTGAGGATTTGAAAAAAAGACGAAAATCACTCCGAGACCATGGGCTATATATAGCCCATCGTCTTGGAGTCATTTTCGTCTTTTTTTCAAATCCTCGTTTTTCATAATTTATGACCATGGCGATGGGCAGCCCAGTATCACAATTAAAAGTCAAACCTCGACTTTTTGACAGACCCCGGGAAAAGTCACCGTTTGACTTTTCAAAAGTCAAATACTGACTTTGCGATGGGCTATAGCCCATGGTCTCGAACGGCATACTATAGCATGCCGTTTTCCATCATTTTTGAGGATTTGAAAAGTCAAACCTCGACTTTTTGACAGACCCCGGGAAAAGTCACCGTTTGACTTTTCAAAAGTCAAATACTGACTTTGCGATGGGCTATAGCCCATGGTCTCGAACGGCATACTATAGCATGCCGTTTTCCATCATTTTTGAGGATTTGAAAAAAAGACGAAAATGACTCCGAGACCATGGGCTATAGCCCATCGTCTCGGAGTCATTTTCGTCTTTTTTTCAAATCCTCGTTTTTCATAATTTATGACCATGGCGATGGGCTATAGCCCATGGTCTCGAACGGCATACTATAGCATGCCGTTTTCCATCATTTTTGAGGATTTGAAAAAAAGACGAAAATCACTCCGAGACCATGGGCTATATATAGCCCATCGTCTTGGAGTCATTTTCGTCTTTTTTTCAAATCCTCGTTTTTCATAATTTATGACCATGGCGATGGGCAGCCCAGTATCACAATTAAAAGTCAAACCTCGACTTTTTGACAGACCCCGGGAAAAGTCACCGTTTGACTTTTCAAAAGTCAAATACTGACTTTGCGATGGGCTATAGCCCATGGTCTCGAACGGCATACTATAGCATGCCGTTTTCCATCATTTTTGAGGATTTGAAAAGTCAAACCTCGACTTTTTGACAGACCCCGGGAAAAGTCACCGTTTGACTTTTCAAAAGTCAAATACTGACTTTGCGATGGGCTATAGCCCATGGTCTCGAACGGCATACTATAGCATGCCGTTTTCCATAATTTTTGAGGTTTTGAAAAAAAGACGAAAATGACTCCGAGACCATGGGCTATAGCCCATCGTCTCGGAGTCATTTTCGACTTTTTTTCAAATCCTCGTTTTTCATAATTTATGACCATGGCGATGGGCTATAGCCCATGGTCTCGAACGGCATACTATAGCATGCCGTTTTCCATCATTTTTGAGGATTTGAAAAAAAGACAAAAATCACTCCGAGACCATGGGCTATATATAGCCCATCGTCTTGGAGTCATTTTCGTCTTTTTTTCAAATCCTCGTTTTTCATAATTTATGACCATGGCGATGGGCAGCCCAGTATCACAATTAAAAGTCAAACCTCGACTTTTTGACAGACCCCGGGAAAAGTCACCGTTTGACTTTTCAAAAGTCAAATACTGACTTTGCGATGGGCTATAGCCCATGGTCTCGAACGGCATACTATAGCATGCCGTTTTCCATCATTTTTGAGGATTTGAAAAGTCAAACCTCGACTTTTTGACAGACCCCGGGAAAAGTCACCGTTTGACTTTTCAAAAGTCAAATACTGACTTTGCGATGGGCTATAGCCCATGGTCTCGAACGGCATACTATAGCATGCCGTTTTCCATCATTTTTGAGGATTTGAAAAGTCAAACCTCGACTTTTTGACAGACCCCGGGAAAAGTCACCGTTTGACTTTTCAAAAGTCAAATACTGACTTTGCGATGGGCTATAGCCCATGGTCTCGAACGGCATACTATAGCATGCCGTTTTCCATCATTTTTGAGGATTTGAAAAAAAGACGAAAATGACTCCGAGACCATGGGCTATAGCCCATCGTCTCGGAGTCATTTTCGTCTTTTTTTCAAATCCTCGTTTTTCATAATTTATGACCATGGCGATGGGCTATAGCCCATGGTCTCGAACGGCATACTATAGCATGCCGTTTTCCATCATTTTTGAGGATTTGAAAAAAAGACGAAAATCACTCCGAGACCATGGGCTATATATAGCCCATCGTCTTGGAGTCATTTTCGTCTTTTTTTCAAATCCTCGTTTTTCATAATTTATGACCATGGCGATGGGCAGCCCAGTATCACAATTAAAAGTCAAACCTCGACTTTTTGACAGACCCCGGGAAAAGTCACCGTTTGACTTTTCAAAAGTCAAATACTGACTTTGCGATGGGCTATAGCCCATGGTCTCGAACGGCATACTATAGCATGCCGTTTTCCATCATTTTTGAGGATTTGAAAAGTCAAACCTCGACTTTTTGACAGACCCCGGGAAAAGTCACCGTTTGACTTTTCAAAAGTCAAATACTGACTTTGCGATGGGCTATAGCCCATGGTCTCGAACGGCATACTATAGCATGCCGTTTTCCATAATTTTTGAGGTTTTGAAAAAAAGACGAAAATGACTCCGAGACCATGGGCTATAGCCCATCGTCTCGGAGTCATTTTCGACTTTTTTTCAAATCCTCGTTTTTCATAATTTATGACCATGGCGATGGGCTATAGCCCATGGTCTCGAACGGCATACTATAGCATGCCGTTTTCCATCATTTTTGAGGATTTGAAAAAAAGACAAAAATCACTCCGAGACCATGGGCTATATATAGCCCATCGTCTTGGAGTCATTTTCGTCTTTTTTTCAAATCCTCGTTTTTCATAATTTATGACCATGGCGATGGGCAGCCCAGTATCACAATTAAAAGTCAAACCTCGACTTTTTGACAGACCCCGGGAAAAGTCACCGTTTGACTTTTCAAAAGTCAAATACTGACTTTGCGATGGGCTATAGCCCATGGTCTCGAACGGCATACTATAGCATGCCGTTTTCCATCATTTTTGAGGATTTGAAAAGTCAAACCTCGACTTTTTGACAGACCCCGGGAAAAGTCACCGTTTGACTTTTCAAAAGTCAAATACTGACTTTGCGATGGGCTATAGCCCATGGTCTCGAACGGCATACTATAGCATGCCGTTTTCCATCATTTTTGAGGATTTGAAAAAAAGACGAAAATGACTCCGAGACCATGGGCTATAGCCTATCGTCTCGGAGTCATTTTCGTCTTTTTTTCAAATCCTCGTTTTTCATAATTTATGACCATGGCGATGGGCTATAGCCCATGGTCTCGAACGGCATACTATAGCATGCCGTTTTCCATCATTTTTGAGGATTTGAAAAAAAGACGAAAATCACTCCGAGACCATGGGCTATATATAGCCCATCGTCTTGGAGTCATTTTCGTCTTTTTTTCAAATCCTCGTTTTTCATAATTTATGACCATGGCGATGGGCAGCCCAGTATCACAATTAAAAGTCAAACCTCGACTTTTTGACAGACCCCGGGAAAAGTCACCCTTTGACTTTTCAAAAGTCAAATACTGACTTTGCGATGGGCTATAGCCCATGGTCTCGAACGGCATACTATAGCATGCCGTTTTCCATCATTTTTGAGGATTTGAAAAGTCAAACCTCGACTTTTTGACAGACCCCGGGAAAAGTCACCGTTTGACTTTTCAAAAGTCAAATACTGACTTTGCGATGGGCTATAGCCCATGGTCTCGAACGGCATACTATAGCATGCCGTTTTCCATCATTTTTGAGGATTTGAAAAAAAGACGAAAATGACTCCGAGACCATGGGCTATAGCCCATCGTCTCGGAGTCATTTTCGTCTTTTTTTCAAATCCTCGTTTTTCATAATTTATGACCATGGCGATGGGCTATAGCCCATGGTCTCGAACGGCATACTATAGCATGCCGTTTTCCATCATTTTTGAGGATTTGAAAAAAAGACGAAAATCACTCCGAGACCATGGGCTATATATAGCCCATCGTCTTGGAGTCATTTTCGTCTTTTTTTCAAATCCTCGTTTTTCATAATTTATGACCATGGCGATGGGCAGCCCAGTATCACAATTAAAAGTCAAACCTCGACTTTTTGACAGACCCCGGGAAAAGTCACCGTTTGACTTTTCAAAAGTCAAATACTGACTTTGCGATGGGCTATAGCCCATGGTCTCGAACGGCATACTATAGCATGCCGTTTTCCATCATTTTTGAGGATTTGAAAAGTCAAACCTCGACTTTTTGACAGACCCCGGGAAAAGTCACCGTTTGACTTTTCAAAAGTCAAATACTGACTTTGCGATGGGCTATAGCCCATGGTCTCGAACGGCATACCATAGCATGCCGTTTTCCATCATTTTTGAGGATTTGAAAAAAAGACGAAAATGACTCCGAGACCATGGGCTATAGCCTATCGTCTCGGAGTCATTTTCGTCTTTTTTTCAAATCCTCGTTTTTCATAATTTATGACCATGGCGATGGGCTATAGCCCATGGTCTCGAACGGCATACTATAGCATGCCGTTTTCCATCATTTTTGAGGATTTGAAAAAAAGACGAAAATCACTCCGAGACCATGGGCTATATATAGCCCATCGTCTTGGAGTCATTTTCGTCTTTTTTTCAAATCCTCGTTTTTCATAATTTATGACCATGGCGATGGGCAGCCCAGTATCACAATTAAAAGTCAAACCTCGACTTTTTGACAGACCCCGGGAAAAGTCACCGTTTGACTTTTCAAAAGTCAAATACTGACTTTGCGATGGGCTATAGCCCATGGTCTCGAACGGCATACTATAGCATGCCGTTTTCCATCATTTTTGAGGATTTGAAAAGTCAAACCTCGACTTTTTGACAGACCCCGGGAAAAGTCACCGTTTGACTTTTCAAAAGTCAAATACTGACTTTGCGATGAGCTATAGCCCATGGTCTCGAACGGCATACTATAGCATGCCGTTTTCCATCATTTTTGAGGATTTGAAAAAAAGACGAAAATGACTCCGAGACCATGGGCTATAGCCTATCGTCTCGGAGTCATTTTCGTCTTTTTTTCAAATCCTCGTTTTTCATAATTTATGACCATGGCGATGGGCTATAGCCCATGGTCTCGAACGGCATACTATAGCATGCCGTTTTCCATCATTTTTGAGGATTTGAAAAAAAGACGAAAATCACTCCGAGACCATGGGCTATATATAGCCCATCGTCTTGGAGTCATTTTCGTCTTTTTTTCAAATCCTCGTTTTTCATAATTTATGACCATGGCGATGGGCAGCCCAGTATCACAATTAAAAGTCAAACCTCGACTTTTTGACAGACCCCGGGAAAAGTCACCGTTTGACTTTTCAAAAGTCAAATACTGACTTTGCGATGGGCTATAGCCCATGGTCTCGAACGGCATACTATAGCATGCCGTTTTCCATCATTTTTGAGGATTTGAAAAGTCAAACCTCGACTTTTTGACAGACCCCGGGAAAAGTCACCGTTTGACTTTTCAAAAGTCAAATACTGACTTTGCGATGGGCTACAGCCCATGGTCTCGAACGGCATACTATAGCATGCCGTTTTCCATCATTTTTGAGGATTTGAAAAAAAGACGAAAATGACTCCGAGACCATGGGCTATAGCCCATCGTCTCGGAGTCATTTTCGTCTTTTTTTCAAATCCTCGTTTTTCATAATTTATGACCATGGCGATGGGCTATAGCCCATGGTCTCGAACGGCATACTATAGCATGCCGTTTTCCATCATTTTTGAGGATTTGAAAAAAATACGAAAATCACTCCGAGACCATGGGCTATATATAGCCCATCGTCTTGGAGTCATTTTCGTCTTTTTTTCAAATCCTCGTTTTTCATAATTTATGACCATGGCGATGGGCAGCCCAGTATCACAATTAAAAGTCAAACCTCGACTTTTTGACAGACCCCGGGAAAAGTCACCGTTTGACTTTTCAAAAGTCAAATACTGACTTTGCGATGGGCTATAGCCCATGGTCTCGAACGGCATACTATAGCATGCCGTTTTCCATCATTTTTGAGGATTTGAAAAGTCAAACCTCGACTTTTTGACAGACCCCGGGAAAAGTCACCGTTTGACTTTTCAAAAGTCAAATACTGACTTTGCGATGGGCTATAGCCCATGGTCTCGAACGGCATACTATAGCATGCCGTTTTCCATCATTTTTGAGGATTTGAAAAAAAGACGAAAATGACTCCGAGACCATGGGCTATAGCCTATCGTCTCGGAGTCATTTTCGTCTTTTTTTCAAATCCTCGTTTTTCATAATTTATGACCATGGCGATGGGCTATAGCCCATGGTCTCGAACGGCATACTATAGCATGCCGTTTTCCATCATTTTTGAGGATTTGAAAAAAAGACGAAAATCACTCCGAGACCATGGGCTATATATAGCCCATCGTCTTGGAGACATTTTCGTCTTTTTTTCAAATCCTCGTTTTTTCATAATTTATGACCATGGCGATGGGCAGCCCAGTATCACAATTAAAAGTCAAACCTCGACTTTTTGACAGACCCCGGGAAAAGTCACCGTTTGACTTTTCAAAAGTCAAATACTGACTTTGCGATGGGCTATAGCCCATGGTCTCGAACGGCATACTATAGCATGCCGTTTTCCATCATTTTTGAGGATTTGAAAAGTCAAACCTCGACTTTTTGACAGACCCCGGGAAAAGTCACCGTTTGACTTTTCAAAAGTCAAATACTGACTTTGCGATGGGCTATAGCCCATGGTCTCGAACGGCATACTATAGCATGCCGTTTTCCATCATTTTTGAGGATTTGAAAAAAAGACGAAAATGACTCCGAGACCATGGGCTATAGCCCATCGTCTCGGAGTCATTTTCGTCTTTTTTTCAAATCCTCGTTTTTCATAATTTATGACCATGGCGATGGGCTATAGCCCATGGTCTCGAACGGCATACTATAGCATGCCGTTTTCCGACATTTTTGAGGATTTGAAAAGTCAAACCTCGACTTTTTGACAGACCCCGGGAAAAGTCACCGTTTGACTTTTCAAAAGTCAAATACTGACTTTGCGATGGGCTATAGCCCATGGTCTCGAACGGCATACTATAGCATGCCGTTTTCCATCATTTTTGAGGATTTGAAAAAAAGACGAAAATGACTCCGAGACCATGGGCTATAGCCCATCGTCTCGGAGTCATTTTCGTCTTTTTTTCAAATCCTTGTTTTTCATAATTTATGACCATGGCGATGGGCTATAGCCCATGGTCTCGAACGGCATACTATAGCATGCCGTTTTCCATCATTTTTGAGGATTTGAAAAAAAGACGAAAATCACTCCGAGACCATGGGCTATATATAGCCCATCGTCTTGGAGTCATTTTCGTCTTTTTTTCAAATCCTCGTTTTTCATAATTTATGACCATGGCGATGGGCAGCCCAGTATCACAATTAAAAGTCAAACCTCGACTTTTTGACAGACCCCGGGAAAAGTCACCGTTTGACTTTTCAAAAGTCAAATACTGACTTTGCGATGGGCTATAGCCCATGGTCTCGAACGGCATACTATAGCATGCCGTTTTCCATCATTTTTGAGGATTTGAAAAGTCAAACCTCGACTTTTTGACAGACCCCGGGAAAAGTCACCGTTTGACTTTTCAAAAGTCAAATACTGACTTTGCGATGGGCTATAGCCCATGGTCTCGAACGGCATACTATAGCATGCCGTTTTCCATCATTTTTGAGGATTTGAAAAAAAGACGAAAATGACTCCGAGACCATGGGCTATAGCCCATCGTCTCGGAGTCATTTTCGTCTTTTTTTCAAATCCTCGTTTTTCATAATTTATGACCATGGCGATGGGCTATAGCCCATGGTCTCGAACGGCATACTATAGCATGCCGTTTTCCATCATTTTTGAGGATTTGAAAAAAAGACGAAAATCACTCCGAGACCATGGGCTATATATAGCCCATCGTCTTGGAGTCATTTTCGTCTTTTTTTCAAATCCTCGTTTTTCATAATTTATGACCATGGCGATGGGCTATAGCCCATGGTCTCGAACGGCATACTATAGCATGCCGTTTTCCATCATTTTTTGAGGATTTGAAAAAAAGACGAAAATCACTCCGAGACCATGGGCTATATATAGCCCATCGTCTTGGAGTCATTTTCGTCTTTTTTTCAAATCCTCGTTTTTCATAATTTATGACCATGGCGATGGGCAGCCCAGTATCACAATTAAAAGTCAAACCTCGACTTTTTGACAGACCCCGGGAAAAGTCACCGTTTGACTTTTCAAAAGTCAAATACTGACTTTGCGATGGGCTATAGCCCATGGTCTCGAACGGCATACTATAGCATGCCGTTTTCCATCATTTTTGAGGATTTGAAAAGTCAAACCTCGACTTTTTGACAGACCCCGGGAAAAGTCACCGTTTGACTTTTCAAAAGTCAAATACTGACTTTGCGATGGGCTATAGCCCATGGTCTCGAACGGCATACTATAGCATGCCGTTTTCCATCATTTTTGAGGATTTGAAAAAAAGACGAAAATGACTCCGAGACCATGGGCTATAGCCCATCGTCTCGGAGTCATTTTCGTCTTTTTTTCAAATCCTCGTTTTTCATAATTTATGACCATGGCGATGGGCTATAGCCCATGGTCTCGAACGGCATACTATAGCATGCCGTTTTCCATCATTTTTGAGGATTTGAAAAAAAGACGAAAATCACTCCGAGACCATGGGCTATATATAGCCCATCGTCTTGGAGTCATTTTCGTCTTTTTTTCAAATCCTCGTTTTTCATAATTTATGACCATGGCGATGGGCAGCCCAGTATCACAATTAAAAGTCAAACCTCGACTTTTTGACAGACCCCGGGAAAAGTCACCGTTTGACTTTTCAAAAGTCAAATACTGACTTTGCGATGGGCTATAGCCCATGGTCTCGAACGGCATACTATAGCATGCCGTTTTCCATCATTTTTGAGGATTTGAAAAGTCAAACCTCGACTTTTTGACAGACCCCGGGAAAAGTCACCGTTTGACTTTTCAAAAGTCAAATACTGACTTTGCGATGGGCTATAGCCCATGGTCTCGAACGGCATACTATAGCATGCCGTTTTCCATCATTTTTGAGGATTTGAAAAAAAGACGAAAATGACTCCGAGACCATGGGCTATAGCCCATCGTCTCGGAGTCATTTTCGTCTTTTTTTCAAATCCTCGTTTTTCATCATTTATGACCATGGCGATGGGCTATAGCCCATGGTCTCGAACGGCATACTATAGCATGCCGTTTTCCATCATTTTTGAGGATTTGAAAAAAAGACGAAAATCACCCCGAGACCATGGGCTATATATAGCCCATCGTCTTGGAGTCATTTTCGTCTTTTTTTCAAATCCTCGTTTTTCATAATTTATGACCATGGCGATGGGCAGCCCAGTATCACAATTAAAAGTCAAACCTCGACTTTTTGACAGACCCCGGGAAAAGTCACCGTTTGACTTTTCAAAAGTCAAATACTGACTTTGCGATGGGCTATAGCCCATGGTCTCGAACGGCATACTATAGCATGCCGTTTTCCATCATTTTTGAGGATTTGAAAAGTCAAACCTCGACTTTTTGACAGACCCCGGGAAAAGTCACCGTTTGACTTTTCAAAAGTCAAATACTGACTTTGCGATGGGCTATAGCCCATGGTCTCGAACGGCATACTATAGCATGCCGTTTTCCATCATTTTTGAGGATTTGAAAAAAAGACGAAAATGACTCCGAGACCATGGGCTATAGCCCATCGTCTCGGAGTCATTTTCGTCTTTTTTTCAAATCCTCGTTTTTCATCATTTATGACCATGGCGATGGGCTATAGCCCATGGTCTCGAACGGCATACTATAGCATGCCGTTTTCCATCATTTTTGAGGATTTGAAAAAAAGACGAAAATCACCCCGAGACCATGGGCTATATATAGCCCATCGTCTTGGAGTCATTTTCGTCTTTTTTTCAAATCCTCGTTTTTCATAATTTATGACCATGGCGATGGGCAGCCCAGTATCACAATTAAAAGTCAAACCTCGACTTTTTGACAGACCCCGGGAAAAGTCACCGTTTGACTTTTCAAAAGTCAAATACTGACTTTGCGATGGGCTATAGCCCATGGTCTCGAACGGCATACTATAGCATGCCGTTTTCCATCATTTTTGAGGATTTGAAAAGTCAAACCTCGACTTTTTGACAGACCCCGGGAAAAGTCACCGTTTGACTTTTCAAAAGTCAAATACTGACTTTGCGATGGGCTATAGCCCATGGTCTCGAACGGCATACTATAGCATGCCGTTTTCCATCATTTTTGAGGATTTGAAAAAAAGACGAAAATGACTCCGAGACCATGGGCTATAGCCCATCGTCTCGGAGTCATTTTCGTCTTTTTTTCAAATCCTCGTTTTTCATAATTTATGACCATGGCGATGGGCTATAGCCCATGGTCTCGCACGGCATACTATAGCATGCCGTTTTCCATCATTTTTGAGGATTTGAAAAAAAGACGAAAATCACTCCGAGACCATGGGCTATAGCCCATCGTCTCGGAGTCATTTTCGTCTTTTTTTCAAATCCTCGTTTTTCATCATTTATGACCATGGCGATGGGCTATAGCCCATGGTCTCGAACGGCATACTATAGCATGCCGTTTTCCATCATTTTTGAGGATTTGAAAAAAAGACGAAAATCACTCCGAGACCATGGGCTATATATAGCCCATCGTCTTGGAGTCATTTTCGTCTTTTTTTCAAATCCTCGTTTTTCATTATTTATGACCATGGCGATGGGCAGCCCAGTATCACAATTAAAAGTCAAACCTCGACTTTTTGACAGACCCCGGGAAAAGTCACCGTTTGACTTTTCAAAAGTCAAATACTGACTTTGCGATGGGCTATAGCCCATGGTCTCGAACGGCATACTATAGCATGCCGTTTTCCATCATTTTTGAGGATTTGAAAAGTCAAACCTCGACTTTTTGACAGACCCCGGGAAAAGTCACCGTTTGACTTTTCAAAAGTCAAATACTGACTTTGCGATGGGCTATAGCCCATGGTCTCGAACGGCATACTATAGCATGCCGTTTTCCATCATTTTTGAGGATTTGAAAAAAAGACGAAAATGACTCCGAGACCATGAGCTATAGCCCATCGTCTCGGAGTCATTTTCGTCTTTTTTTCAAATCCTCGTTTTTCATCATTTATGACCATGGCGATGGGCTATAGCCCATGGTCTCGAACGGCATACTATAGCATGCCGTTTTCCATCATTTTTGAGGATTTGAAAAAAAGACGAAAATCACTCCGAGACCATGGGCTATATATAGCCCATCGTCTTGGAGTCATTTTCGTCTTTTTTTCAAATCCTCGTTTTTCATAATTTATGACCATGGCGATGGGCAGCCCAGTATCACAATTAAAAGTCAAACCTCGACTTTTTGACAGACCCCGGGAAAAGTCACCGTTTGACTTTTCAAAAGTCAAATACTGACTTTGCGATGGGCTATAGCCCATGGTCTCGAACGGCATACTATAGCATGCCGTTTTCCATCATTTTTGAGGATTTGAAAAGTCAAACCTCGACTTTTTGACAGACCCCGGGAAAAGTCACCGTTTGACTTTTCAAAAGTCAAATACTGACTTTGCGATGGGCTATAGCCCATGGTCTCGAACGGCATACTATAGCATGCCGTTTTCCATCATTTTTGAGGATTTGAAAAAAAGACGAAAATGACTCCGAGACCATTGGCTATAGCCCATCGTCTCGGAGTCATTTTCGTCTTTTTTTCAAATCCTCGTTTTTCATAATTTATGACCATGGCGATGGGCAGCCCAGTATCACAATTAAAAGTCAAACCTCGACTTTTTGACAGACCCCGGGAAAAGTCACCGTTTGACTTTTCAAAAGTCAAATACTGACTTTGCGATGGGCTATAGCCCATGGTCTCGAACGGCATACTATAGCATGCCGTTTTCCATCATTTTTGAGGATTTGAAAAAAAGACGAAAATGACTCCGAGACCATGGGCTATAGCCCATCGTCTCGGAGTCATTTTCGTCTTTTTTTCAAATCCTCGTTTTTCATAATTTATGACCATGGCGATGGGCTATAGCCCATGGTCTCGAACGGCATACTATAGCATGCCGTTTTCCATCATTTTTGAGGATTTGAAAAAAAGACGAAAATCACTCCGAGACCATGGGCTATATATAGCCCATCGTCTTGGAGTCATTTTCGTCTTTTTTTCAAATCCTCGTTTTTCATAATTTATGACCATGGCGATGGGCAGCCCAGTATCACAATTAAAAGTCAAACCTCGACTTTTTGACAGACCCCGGGAAAAGTCACCGTTTGACTTTTCAAAAGTCAAATACTGACTTTGCGATGGGCTATAGCCCATGGTCTCGAACGGCATACTATAGCATGCCGTTTTCCATCATTTTTGAGGATTTGAAAAGTCAAACCTCGACTTTTTGACAGACCCCGGGAAAAGTCACCGTTTGACTTTTCAAAAGTCAAATACTGACTTTGCGATGGGCTATAGCCCATGGTCTCGAACGGCATACTATAGCATGCCGTTTTCCATCATTTTTGAGGATTTGAAAAAAAGACGAAAATGACTCCGAGACCATGGGCTATAGCCCATCGTCTCGGAGTCATTTTCGTCTTTTTTTCAAATCCTCGTTTTTCATCATTTATGACCATGGCGATGGGCTATAGCCCATGGTCTCGAACGGCATACTATAGCATGCCGTTTTCCATCATTTTTGAGGATTTGAAAAAAAGACGAAAATCACTCCGAGACCATGGGCTATATATAGCCCATCGTCTTGGAGTCATTTTCGTCTTTTTTTCAAATCCTCGTTTTTCATAATTTATGACCATGGCGATGGGCAGCCCAGTATCACAATTAAAAGTCAAACCTCGACTTTTTGACAGACCCCAGGAAAAGTCACCGTTTGACTTTTCAAAAGTCAAATACTGACTTTGCGATGGGCTATAGCCCATGGTCTCGAACGGCATACTATAGCATGCCGTTTTCCATCATTTTTGAGGATTTGAAAAGTCAAACCTCGACTTTTTGACAGACCCCGGGAAAAGTCACCGTTTGACTTTTCAAAAGTCAAATACTGACTTTGCGATGGGCTATAGCCCATGGTCTCGAACGGCATACTATAGCATGCCGTTTTCCATCATTTTTGAGGATTTGACAAAAAGACGAAAATGACTCCGAGACCATGGGCTATAGCCCATCGTCTCGGAGTCATTTTCGTCTTTTTTCAAATCCTCGTTTTTCATAATTTATGACCATGGCGATGGGCTATAGCCCATGGTCTCGAACGGCATACTATAGCATGCCGTTTTCCATCATTTTTGAGGATTTGAAAAAAAGACGAAAATCACTCCGAGACCATGGGCTATATATAGCCCATCGTCTTGGAGTCATTTTCGTCTTTTTTTCAAATCCTCGTTTTTCATCATTTATGACCATGGCGATGGGCAGCCCAGTATCACAATTAAAAGTCAAACCTCGACTTTTTGACAGACCCCGGGAAAAGTCACCGTTTGACTTTTCAAAAGTCAAATACTGACTTTGCGATGGGCTATAGCCCATGGTCTCGAACGGCATACTATAGCATGCCGTTTTCCATCATTTTTGAGGATTTGAAAAGTCAAACCTCGACTTTTTGACAGACCCCGGGAAAAGTCACCGTTTGACTTTTCAAAAGTCAAATACTGACTTTGCGATGGGCTATAGCCCATGGTCTCGAACGGCATACTATAGCATGCCGTTTTCCATCATTTTTGAGGATTTGAAAAAAAGACGAAAATGACTCCGAGACCATGGGCTATAGCCCATCGTCTCGGAGTCATTTTCGCCTTTTTTTGAAATCCTCGTTTTTCATCATTTATGACCATGGCGATGGGCTATAGCCCATGGTCTCGAACGGCATACTATAGCATGCCGTTTTCCATCATTTTTGAGGATTTGAAAAAAAGACGAAAATCACTCCGAGACCATGGGCTATATATAGCCCATCGTCTTGGAGTCATTTTCGTCTTTTTTTCAAATCCTCGTTTTTCATAATTTATGACCATGGCGATGGGCAGCCCAGTATCACAATTAAAAGTCAAACCTCGACTTTTTGACAGACCCCGGGAAAAGTCACCGTTTGACTTTTCAAAAGTCAAATACTGACTTTGCGATGGGCTATAGCCCATGGTCTCGAACAGCATACTATAGCATGCCGTTTTCCATCATTTTTGAGGATTTGAAAAGTCAAACCTCGACTTTTTGACAGACCCCGGGAAAAGTCACCGTTTGACTTTTCAAAAGTCAAATACTGACTTTGCGATGGGCTATAGCCCATGGTCTCGAACGGCATACTATAGCATGCCGTTTTCCATCATTTTTGAGGATTTGAAAAAAAGACGAAAATGACTCCGAGACCATGGGCTATAGCCCATCGTCTCGGAGTCATTTTCGTCTTTTTTTCAAATCCTCGTTTTTCATAATTTATGACCATGGCGATGGGCTATAGCCCATGGTCTCGAACGGCATACTATAGCATGCCGTTTTCCATCATTTTTGAGGATTTGAAAAAAAGACGAAAATCACTCCGAGACCATGGGCTATATATAGCCCATCGTCTTGGAGTCATTTTCGTCTTTTTTTCAAATCCTCGTTTTTCATAATTTATGACCATGGCGATGGGCAGCCCAGTATCACAATTAAAAGTCAAACCTCGACTTTTTGACAGACCCCGGGAAAAGTCACCGTTTGACTTTTCAAAAGTCAAATACTGACTTTGCGATGGGCTATAGCCCATGGTCTCGAACGGCATACTATAGCATGCCGTTTTCCATCATTTTTGAGGATTTGAAAAGTCAAACCTCGACTTTTTGACAGACCCCGGGAAAAGTCACCGTTTGACTTTTCAAAAGTCAAATACTGACTTTGCGATGGGCTATAGCCCATGGTCTCGAACGGCATACTATAGCATGCCGTTTTCCATCATTTTTGAGGATTTGAAAAAAAGACGAAAATGACTCCGAGACCATGGGCTATAGCCCATCGTCTCGGAGTCATTTTCGTCTTTTTTTCAAATCCTCGTTTTTCATAATTTATGACCATGGCGATGGGCTATAGCCCATGGTCTCGAACGGCATACTATAGCATGCCGTTTTCCATCATTTTTGAGGATTTGAAAAAAAGACGAAAATCACTCCGAGACCATGGGCTATATATAGCCCATCGTCTTGGAGTCATTTTCGTCTTTTTTTCAAATCCTCGTTTTTCATAATTTATGACCATGGCGATGGGCAGCCCAGTATCACAATTAAAAGTCAAACCTCGACTTTTTGACAGACCCCGGGAAAAGTCACCGTTTGACTTTTCAAAAGTCAAATACTGACTTTGCGATGGGCTATAGCCCATGGTCTCGAACGGCATACTATAGCATGCCGTTTTCCATCATTTTTGAGGATTTGAAAAGTCAAACCTCGACTTTTTGACAGACCCCGGGAAAAGTCACCGTTTGACTTTTCAAAAGTCAAATACTGACTTTGCGATGGGCTATAGCCCATGGTCTCGAACGGCATACTATAGCATGCCGTTTTCCATCATTTTTGAGGATTTGAAAAAAAGACGAAAATGACTCCGAGACCATGGGCTATAGCCCATCGTCTCGGAGTCATTTTCGTCTTTTTTTCAAATCCTCGTTTTTCATAATTTATGACCATGGCGATGGGCTATAGCCCATGGTCTCGAACGGCATACTATAGCATGCCGTTTTCCATCATTTTTGAGGATTTGAAAAAAAGACGAAAATCACTCCGAGACCATGGGCTATATATAGCCCATCGTCTTGGAGTCATTTTCGTCTTTTTTTCAAATCCTCGTTTTTCATAATTTATGACCATGGCGATGGGCAGCCCAGTATCACAATTAAAAGTCAAACCTCGACTTTTTGACAGACCCCGGGAAAAGTCACCGTTTGACTTTTCAAAAGTCAAATACTGACTTTGCGATGGGCTATAGCCCATGGTCTCGAACGGCATACTATAGCATGCCGTTTTCCATCATTTTTGAGGATTTGAAAAAAAGACGAAAATGACTCCGAGACCATGGGCTATAGCCCATCGTCTCGGAGTCATTTTCGTCTTTTTTTCAAATCCTCGTTTTTCATAATTTATGACCATGGCGATGGGCTATAGCCCATGGTCTCGAACGGCATACTATAGCATGCCGTTTTCCATCATTTTTGAGGATTTGAAAAAAAGACGAAAATCACTCCGAGACCATGGGCTATATATAGCCCATCGTCTTGGAGTCATTTTCGTCTTTTTTTCAAATCCTCGTTTTTCATAATTTATGACCATGGCGATGGGCAGCCCAGTATCACAATTAAAAGTCAAACCTCGACTTTTTGACAGACCCCGGGAAAAGTCACCGTTTGACTTTTCAAAAGTCAAATACTGACTTTGCGATGGGCTATAGCCCATGGTCTCGAACGGCATACTATAGCATGCCGTTTTCCATCATTTTTGAGGATTTGAAAAGTCAAACCTCGACTTTTTGACAGACCCCGGGAAAAGTCACCGTTTGACTTTTCAAAAGTCAAATACTGACTTTGCGATGGGCTATAGCCCATGGTCTCGAACGGCATACTATAGCATGCCGTTTTCCATCATTTTTGAGGATTTGAAAAAAAGACGAAAATGACTCCGAGACCATGGGCTATAGCCCATCGTCTCGGAGTCATTTTCGTCTTTTTTTCAAATCCTCGTTTTTCATAATTTATGACCATGGCGATGGGCTATAGCCCATGGTCTCGAACGGCATACTATAGCATGCCGTTTTCCATCATTTTTGAGGATTTGAAAAAAAGACGAAAATCACTCCGAGACCATGGGCTATATATAGCCCATCGTCTTGGAGTCATTTTCGTCTTTTTTTCAAATCCTCGTTTTTCATAATTTATGACCATGGCGATGGGCAGCCCAGTATCACAATTAAAAGTCAAACCTCGACTTTTTGACAGACCCCGGGAAAAGTCACCGTTTGACTTTTCAAAAGTCAAATACTGACTTTGCGATGGGCTATAGCCCATGGTCTCGAACGGCATACTATAGCATGCCGTTTTCCATCATTTTTGAGGATTTGAAAAGTCAAACCTCGACTTTTTGACAGACCCCGGGAAAAGTCACCGTTTGACTTTTCAAAAGTCAAATACTGACTTTGCGATGGGCTATAGCCCATGGTCTCGAACGGCATACTATAGCATGCCGTTTTCCATCATTTTTGAGGATTTGAAAAAAAGACGAAAATGACTCCGAGACCATGGGCTATAGCCCATCGTCTCGGAGTCATTTTCGTCTTTTTTTCAAATCCTCGTTTTTCATAATTTATGACCATGGCGATGGGCTATAGCCCATGGTCTCGAACGGCATACTATAGCATGCCGTTTTCCATCATT
Organism: Electrona antarctica; assembly: GCF_951216825.1. NCBI lineage: Eukaryota > Metazoa > Chordata > Actinopteri > Myctophiformes > Myctophidae > Electrona > Electrona antarctica. The sequence goes on from NC_136791.1 coordinate 45,402,345, forward strand.
TTTGAGGATTTGAAAAAAAGACGAAAATCACTCCGAGACCATGGGCTATATATAGCCCATCGTCTTGGAGTCATTTTCGTCTTTTTTTCAAATCCTCGTTTTTCATAATTTATGACCATGGCGATGGGCAGCCCAGTATCACAATTAAAAGTCAAACCTCGACTTTTTGACAGACCCCGGGAAAAGTCACCATTTGACTTTTCAAAAGTCAAATACTGACTTTGCGATGGGCTATAGCCCATGGTCTCGAACGGCATACTATAGCATGCCGTTTTCCATCATTTTTGAGGATTTGAAAAGTCAAACCTCGACTTTTTGACAGACCCCGGGAAAAGTCACCGTTTGACTTTTCAAAAGTCAAATACTGACTTTGCGATGGGCTATAGCCCATGGTCTCGAACGGCATACTATAGCATGCCGTTTTCCATCATTTTTGAGGATTTGAAAAAAAGACGAAAATGACTCCGAGACCATGGGCTATAGCCCATCGTCTCGGAGTCATTTTCGTCTTTTTTTCAAATCCTCGTTTTTCATAATTTATGACCATGGCGATGGGCTATAGCCCATGGTCTCGAACGGCATACTATAGCATGCCGTTTTCCATAATTTTTGAGGATTTGAAAAAAAGACGAAAATCACTCCGAGACCATGGGCTATATATAGCCCATCGTCTTGGAGTCATTTTCGTCTTTTTTTCAAATCCTCGTTTTTCATAATTTATGACCATGGCGATGGGCAGCCCAGTATCACAATTAAAAGTCAAACCTCGACTTTTTGACAGACCCCGGGAAAAGTCACCGTTTGACTTTTCAAAAGTCAAATACTGACTTTGCGATGGGCTATAGCCCATGGTCTCGAACGGCATACTATAGCATGCCGTTTTCCATCATTTTTGAGGATTTGAAAAAAAGACGAAAATCACTCCGAGACCATGGGCTATATATAGCCCATCGTCTTGGAGTCATTTTCGTCTTTTTTTCAAATCCTCGTTTTTCATAATTTATGACCATGGCGATGGGCAGCCCAGTATCACAATTAAAAGTCAAACCTCGACTTTTTGACACACCCCGGGAAAAGTCACCGTTTGACTTTTCAAAAGTCAAATACTGACTTTGCGATGGGCTATAGCCCATGGTCTCGAACGGCATACTATATACTATAGCATGCCGTTTTCCATCATTTTTGAGGATTTGAAAAGTCAAACCTCGACTTTTTGACAGACCCCGGGAAAAGTCACCGTTTGACTTTTCAAAAGTCAAATACTGACTTTGCGATGGGCTATAGCCCATGGTCTCGAACGGCATACTATAGCATGCCGTTTTCCATCATTTTTGAGGATTTGAAAAAAAGACGAAAATGACTCCGAGACCATGGGCTATAGCCCATCGTCTCGGAGTCATTTTCGTCTTTTTTTCAAATCCTCGTTTTTCATAATTTATGACCATGGCGATGGGCTATAGCCCATGGTCTCGAACGGCATACTATAGCATGCCGTTTTCCATCATTTTTGAGGATTTGAAAAAAAGACGAAAATCACTCCGAGACCATGGGCTATATATAGCCCATCGTCTTGGAGTCATTTTCGTCTTTTTTTCAAATCCTCGTTTTTCATAATTTATGACCATGGCGATGGGCAGCCCAGTATCACAATTAAAAGTCAAACCTCGACTTTTTGACAGACCCCGGGAAAAGTCACCGTTTGACTTTTCAAAAGTCAAATACTGACTTTGCGATGGGCTATAGCCCATGGTCTCGAACGGCATACTATAGCATGCCGTTTTCCATCATTTTTGAGGATTTGAAAAGTCAAACCTCGACTTTTTGACAGACCCCGGGAAAAGTCACCGTTTGACTTTTCAAAAGTCAAATACTGACTTTGCGATGGGCTATAGCCCATGGTCTCGAACGGCATACTATAGCATGCCGTTTTCCATCATTTTTGAGGATTTGAAAAAAAGACGAAAATGACTCCGAGACCATGGGCTATAGCCCATCGTCTCGGAGTCATTTTCGTCTTTTTTTCAAATCCTCGTTTTTCATAATTTATGACCATGGCGATGGGCTATAGCCCATGGTCTCGAACGGCATACTATAGCATGCCGTTTTCCATCATTTTTGAGGATTTGAAAAAAAGACGAAAATCACTCCGAGACCATGGGCTATATATATATAGCCCATCGTCTTGGAGTCATTTTCGTCTTTTTTTCAAATCCTCGTTTTTCATAATTTATGACCATGGCGATGGGCAGCCCAGTATCACAATTAAAAGTCAAACCTCGACTTTTTGACAGACCCCGGGAAAAGTCACCGTTTGACTTTTCAAAAGTCAAATACTGACTTTGCGATGGGCTATAGCCCATGGTCTCGAACGGCATACTATAGCATGCCGTTTTCCATCATTTTTGAGGATTTGAAAAGTCAAACCTCGACTTTTTGACAGACCCCGGGAAAAGTCACCGTTTGACTTTTCAAAAGTCAAATACTGACTTTGCGATGGGCTATAGCCCATGGTCTCGAACGGCATACTATAGCATGCCGTTTTCCATCATTTTTGAGGATTTGAAAAAAAGACGAAAATGACTCCGAGACCATGGGCTATAGCCCATCGTCTCGGAGTCATTTTTGTCTTTTTTTCAAATCCTCGTTTTTCATAATTTATGACCATGGCGATGGGCTATAGCCCATGGTCTCGAACGGCATACTATAGCATGCCGTTTTCCATCATTTTTGAGGATTTGAAAAAAAGACGAAAATGACTCCGAGACCATGGGCTATAGCCCATCGTCTCGGAGTCATTTTCGTATTTTTTTCAAATCCTCGTTTTTCATAATTTATGACCATGGCGATGGGCTATAGCCCATGGTCTCGAACGGCATACTATAGCATGCCGTTTTCCATCATTTTTGAGGATTTGAAAAAAAGACGAAAATCACTCCGAGACCATGGGCTATATATAGCCCATCGTCTTGGAGTCATTTTCGTCTTTTTTTCAAATCCTCGTTTTTCATAATTTATGACCATGGCGATGGGCAGCCCAGTATCACAATTAAAAGTCAAACCTCGACTTTTTGACAGACCCCGGGAAAAGTCACCGTTTGACTTTTCAAAAGTCAAATACTGACTTTGCGATGGGCTATAGCCCATGGTCTCGAACGGCATACTATAGCATGCCGTTTTCCATCATTTTTGAGGATTTGAAAAGTAAAACCTCGACTTTTTGACAGACCCCGGGAAAAGTCACCGTTTGACTTTTCAAAAGTCAAATACTGACTTTGCGATGGGCTATAGCCCATGGTCTCGAACGGCATACTATAGCATGCCGTTTTCCATCATTTTTGAGGATTTGAAAAAAAGACGAAAATCACTCCGAGACCATGGGCTATATATAGCCCATCGTCTTGGAGTCATTTTCGTCTTTTTTTCAAATCCTCGTTTTTCATAATTTATGACCATGGCGATGGGCAGCCCAGTATCACAATTAAAAGTCAAACCTCGACTTTTTGACAGACCCCGGGAAAAGTCACCGTTTGACTTTTCAAAAGTCAAATACTGACTTTGCGATGGGCTATAGCCCATGGTCTCGAACGGCATACTATAGCATGCCGTTTTCCATCATTTTTGAGGATTTGAAAAGTCAAACCTCGACTTTTTGACAGACCCCGGGAAAAGTCACCGTTTGACTTTTCAAAAGTCAAATACTGACTTTGCGATGGGCTATAGCCCATGGTCTCGAACGGCATACTATAGCATGCCGTTTTCCATCATTTTTGAGGATTTGAAAAAAAGACGAAAATGACTCCGAGACCATGGGCTATAGCCCATCGTCTCGGAGTCATTTTCGTCTTTTTTTCAAATCCTCGTTTTTCATCATTTATGACCATGGCGATGGGCTATAGCCCATGGTCTCGAACGGCATACTATAGCATGCCGTTTTCCATCATTTTTGAGGATTTGAAAAAAAGACGAAAATCACTCCGAGACCATGGGCTATATATAGCCCATCGTCTTGGAGTCATTTTCGTCTTTTTTTCAAATCCTCGTTTTTCATAATTTATGACCATGGCGATGGGCAGCCCAGTATCACAATTAAAAGTCAAACCTCGACTTTTTGACAGACCCCGGGAAAAGTCACCGTTTGACTTTTCAAAAGTCAAATACTGACTTTGCGATGGGCTATAGCCCATGGTCTCGAACGGCATACTATAGCATGCCGTTTTCCATCATTTTTGAGGATTTGAAAAGTCAAACCTCGACTTTTTGACAGACCCCGGGAAAAGTCACCGTTTGACTTTTCAAAAGTCAAATACTGACTTTGCGATGGGCTATAGCCCATGGTCTCCGTTTTCCATCATTTTTGAGGATTTGAAAAAAAGACGAAAATGACTCCGAGACCATGGGCTATAGCCCATCGTCTCGGAGTCATTTTCGTCTTTTTTTCAAATCCTCGTTTTTCATAATTTATGACCATGGCGATGGGCTATAGCCCATGGTCTCGAACGGCATACTATAGCATGCCGTTTTCCATCATTTTTGAGGATTTGAAAAAAAGACGAAAATCACTCCGAGACCATGGGCTATATATAGCCCATCGTCTTGGAGTCATTTTCGTCTTTTTTTCAAATCCTCGTTTTTCATAATTTATGACCATGGCGATGGGCAGCCCAGTATCACAATTAAAAGTCAAACCTCGACTTTTTGACAGACCCCGGGAAAAGTCACCGTTTGACTTTTCAAAAGTCAAATACTGACTTTGCGATGGGCTATAGCCCATGGTCTCGAACGCCATACTATAGCATGCCGTTTTCCATCATTTTTGAGGATTTGAAAAAAAGACGAAAATCACTCCGAGACCATGGGCTATATATAGCCCATCGTCTTGGAGTCATTTTTGTCTTTTTTTCAAATCCTCGTTTTTCATAATTTATGACCATGGCGATGGGCAGCCCAGTATCACAATTAAAAGTCAAACCTCGACTTTTTGACAGACCCCGGGAAAAGTCACCGTTTGACTTTTCAAAAGTCAAATACTGACTTTGCGATGGGCTATAGCCCATGGTCTCGAACGGCATACTATAGCATGCCGTTTTCCATCATTTTTGAGGATTTGAAAAGTCAAACCTCGACTTTTTGACAGACCCCGGGAAAAGTCACCGTTTGACTTTTCAAAAGTCAAATACTGACTTTGCGATGGGCTATAGCCCATGGTCTCGAACGGCATACTATAGCATGCCGTTTTCCATCATTTTTGAGGATTTGAAAAAAAGACGAAAATGACTCCGAGACCATGGGCTATAGCCCATCGTCTCGGAGTCATTTTCGTCTTTTTTTCAAATCCTCGTTTTTCATAATTTATGACCATGGCGATGGGCTATAGCCCATGGTCTCGAACGGCATACTATAGCATGCCGTTTTCCATCATTTTTGAGGATTTGAAAAAAAGACGAAAATCACTCCGAGACCATGGGCTATATATAGCCCATCGTCTTGGAGTCATTTTCGTCTTTTTTTCAAATCCTCGTTTTTCATAATTTATGACCATGGCGATGGGCAGCCCAGTATCACAATTAAAAGTCAAACCTCGACTTTTTGACAGACCCCGGGAAAAGTCACCGTTTGACTTTTCAAAAGTCAAATACTGACTTTGCGATGGGCTATAGCCCATGGTCTCGAACGGCATACTATAGCATGCCGTTTTCCATCATTTTTGAGGATTTGAAAAGTCAAACCTCGACTTTTTGACAGACCCCGGGAAAAGTCACCGTTTGACTTTTCAAAAGTCAAATACTGACTTTGCGATGGGCTATAGCCCATGGTCTCGAACGGCATACTATAGCATGCCGTTTTCCATCATTTTTGAGGATTTGAAAAAAAGACGAAAATGACTCCGAGACCATGGGCTATAGCCCATCGTCTCGGAGTCATTTTCGTCTTTTTTTCAAATCCTCGTTTTTCATAATTTATGACCATGGCGATGGGCTATAGCCCATGGTCTCGAACGGCATACTATAGCATGCCGTTTTCCATCATTTTTGAGGATTTGAAAAAAAGACGAAAATCACTCCGAGACCATGGGCTATATATAGCCCATCGTCTTGGAGTCATTTTCGTCTTTTTTTCAAATCCTCGTTTTTCATAATTTATGACCATGGCGATGGGCAGCCCAGTATCACAATTAAAAGTCAAACCTCGACTTTTTGACAGACCCCGGGAAAAGTCACCGTTTGACTTTTCAAAAGTCAAATACTGACTTTGCGATGGGCTATAGCCCATGGTCTCGAACGGCATACTATAGCATGCCGTTTTCCATCATTTTTGAGGATTTGAAAAGTCAAACCTCGACTTTTTGACAGACCCCGGGAAAAGTCACCGTTTGACTTTTCAAAAGTCAAATACTGACTTTGCGATGGGCTATAGCCCATGGTCTCGAACGGCATACTATAGCATGCCGTTTTCCATCATTTTTGAGGATTTGAAAAAAAGACGAAAATGACTCCGAGACCATGGGCTATAGCCCATCGTCTCGGAGTCATTTTCGTCTTTTTTTCAAATCCTCGTTTTTCATAATTTATGACCATGGCGATGGGCTATAGCCCATGGTCTCGAACGGCATACTATAGCATGCCGTTTTCCATAATTTTTGAGGATTTGAAAAAAAGACGAAAATCACTCCGAGACCATGGGCTATATATAGCCCATCGTCTTGGAGTCATTTTCGTCTTTTTTTCAAATCCTCGTTTTTCATAATTTATGACCATGGCGATGGGCAGCCCAGTATCACAATTAAAAGTCAAACCTCGACTTTTTGACAGACCCCGGGAAAAGTCACCGTTTGACTTTTCAAAAGTCAAATACTGACTTTGCGATGGGCTATAGCCCATGGTCTCGAACGGCATACTATAGCATGCCGTTTTCCATCATTTTTGAGGATTTGAAAAAAAGACGAAAATCACTCCGAGACCATGGGCTATATATAGCCCATCGTCTTGGAGTCATTTTCGTCTTTTTTTCAAATCCTCGTTTTTCATAATTTATGACCATGGCGATGGGCAGCCCAGTATCACAATTAAAAGTCAAACCTCGACTTTTTGACAGACCCCGGGAAAAGTCACCGTTTGACTTTTCAAAAGTCAAATACTGACTTTGCGATGGGCTATAGCCCATGGTCTCGAACGGCATACTATATACTATAGCATGCCGTTTTCCATCATTTTTGAGGATTTGAAAAGTCAAACCTCGACTTTTTGACAGACCCCGGGAAAAGTCACCGTTTGACTTTTCAAAAGTCAAATACTGACTTTGCGATGGGCTATAGCCCATGGTCTCGAACGGCATACTATAGCATGCCGTTTTCCATCATTTTTGAGGATTTGAAAAAAAGACGAAAATGACTCCGAGACCATGGGCTATAGCCCATCGTCTCGGAGTCATTTTCGTCTTTTTTTCAAATCCTCGTTTTTCATAATTTATGACCATGGCGATGGGCTATAGCCCATGGTCTCGAACGGCATACTATAGCATGCCGTTTTCCATCATTTTTGAGGATTTGAAAAAAAGACGAAAATCACTCCGAGACCATGGGCTATATATAGCCCATCGTCTTGGAGTCATTTTCGTCTTTTTTTCAAATCCTCGTTTTTCATAATTTATGACCATGGCGATGGGCAACCCAGTATCACAATTAAAAGTCAAACCTCGACTTTTTGACAGACCCCGGGAAAAGTCACCGTTTGACTTTTCAAAAGTCAAATACTGACTTTGCGATGGGCTATAGCCCATGGTCTCGAACGGCATACTATAGCATGCCGTTTTCCATCATTTTTGAGGATTTGAAAAGTCAAACCTCGACTTTTTGACAGACCCCGGGAAAAGTCACCGTTTGACTTTTCAAAAGTCAAATACTGACTTTGCGATGGGCTATAGCCCATGGTCTCGAACGGCATACTATAGCATGCCGTTTTCCATCATTTTTGAGGATTTGAAAAAAAGACGAAAATCACTCCGAGACCATGGGCTATATATATATAGCCCATCGTCTTGGAGTCATTTTCGTCTTTTTTTCAAATCCTCGTTTTTCATAATTTATGACCATGGCGATGGGCAGCCCAGTATCACAATTAAAAGTCAAACCTCGACTTTTTGACAGACCCCGGGAAAAGTCACCGTTTGACTTTTCAAAAGTCAAATACTGACTTTGCGATGGGCTATAGCCCATGGTCTCGAACGGCATACTATAGCATGCCGTTTTCCATCATTTTTGAGGATTTGAAAAGTCAAACCTCGACTTTTTGACAGACCCCGGGAAAAGTCACCGTTTGACTTTTCAAAAGTCAAATACTGACTTTGCGATGGGCTATAGCCCATGGTCTCGAACGGCATACTATAGCATGCCGTTTTCCATCATTTTTGAGGATTTGAAAAAAAGACGAAAATGACTCCGAGACCATGGGCTATAGCCCATCGTCTCGGAGTCATTTTCATCTTTTTTTCAAATCCTCGTTTTTCATAATTTATGACCATGGCGATGGGCTATAGCCCATGGTCTCGAACGGCATACTATAGCATGCCGTTTTCCATCATTTTTGAGGATTTGAAAAAAAGACGAAAATCACTCCGAGACCATGGGCTATATATAGCCCATCGTCTTGGAGTCATTTTCGTCTTTTTTTCAAATCCTTGTTTTTCATAATTTATGACCATGGCGATGGGCAGCCCAGTATCACAATTAAAAGTCAAACCTCGACTTTTTGACAGACCCCGGGAAAAGTCACCGTTTGACTTTTCAAAAGTCAAATACTGACTTTGCGATGGGCTATAGCCCATGGTCTCGAACGGCATACTATAGCATGCCGTTTTCCATCATTTTTGAGGATTTGAAAAAAAGACGAAAATCACTCCGAGACCATGGGCTATATATAGCCCATCGTCTTGGAGTCATTTTCGTCTTTTTTTCAAATCCTCGTTTTTCATAATTTATGACCATGGCGATGGGCAGCCCAGTATCACAATTAAAAGTCAAACCTCGACTTTTTGACAGACCCCGGGAAAAGTCACCGTTTGACTTTTCAAAAGTCAAATACTGACTTTGCGATGGGCTATAGCCCATGGTCTCGAACGGCATACTATAGCATGCCGTTTTCCATCATTTTTGAGGATTTGAAAAGTCAAACCTCGACTTTTTGACAGACCCCGGGAAAAGTCACCGTTTGACTTTTCAAAAGTCAAATACTGACTTTGCGATGGGCTATAGCCCATGGTCTCGAACGGCATACTATAGCATGCCGTTTTCCATCATTTTTGAGGATTTGAAAAAAAGACGAAAATGACTCCGAGACCATGGGCTATAGCCCATCGTCTCGGAGTCATTTTCGTCTTTTTTTCAAATCCTCGTTTTTCATAATTTATGACCATGGCGATGGGCTATAGCCCATGGTCTCGAACGGCATACTATAGCATGCCGTTTTCCATCATTTTTGAGGATTTGAAAAAAAGACGAAAATCACTCCGAGACCATGGGCTATATATAGCCCATCGTCTTGGAGTCATTTTCGTCTTTTTTTCAAATCCTCGTTTTTCATAATTTATGACCATGGCGATGGGCAGCCCAGTATCACAATTAAAAGTCAAACCTCGACTTTTTGACAGACCCCGGGAAAAGTCACCGTTTGACTTTTCAAAAGTCAAATACTGACTTTGCGATGGGCTATAGCCCATGGTCTCGAACGGCATACTATAGCATGCCGTTTTCCATCATTTTTGAGGATTTGAAAAGTCAAACCTCGACTTTTTGACAGACCCCGGGAAAAGTCACCGTTTGACTTTTCAAAAGTCAAATACTGACTTTGCGATGGGCTATAGCCCATGGTCTCGAACGGCATACTATGGCATGCCGTTTTCCATCATTTTTGAGGATTTGAAAAAAAGACGAAAATGACTCCGAGACCATGGGCTATAGCCCATCGTCTCGGAGTCATTTTCGTCTTTTTTTCAAATCCTCGTTTTTCATAATTTATGACCATGGCGATGGGCTATAGCCCATGGTCTCGAACGGCATACTATAGCATGCCGTTTTCCATCATTTTTGAGGATTTGAAAAAAAGACGAAAATCACTCCGAGACCATGGGCTATATATAGCCCATCGTCTGGAGTCATTTTCGTCTTTTTTTCAAATCCTCGTTTTTCATAATTTATGACCATGGCGATGGGCAGCCCAGTATCACAATTAAAAGTCAAACCTCGACTTTTTGACAGACCCCGGGAAAAGTCACCGTTTGACTTTTCAAAAGTCAAATACTGACTTTGCGATGGGCTATAGCCCATGGTCTCGAACGGCATACTATAGCATGCCGTTTTCCATCATTTTTGAGGATTTGAAAAGTCAAACCTCGACTTTTTGACAGACCCCGGGAAAAGTCACCGTTTGACTTTTCAAAAGTCAAATACTGACTTTGCGATGGGCTATAGCCCATGGTCTCGAACGGCATACTATAGCATGCCGTTTTCCATCATTTTTGAGGATTTGAAAAAAAGACGAAAATGACTCCGAGACCATGGGCTATAGCCCATCGTCTCGGAGTCATTTTCGTCTTTTTTTCAAATCCTCGTTTTTCATCATTTATGACCATGGCGATGGGCTATAGCCCATGGTCTCGAACGGCATACTATAGCATGCCGTTTTCCATCATTTTTGAGGATTTGAAAAAAAGACGAAAATCACTCCGAGACCATGGGCTATATATAGCCCATCGTCTTGGAGTCATTTTCGTCTTTTTTTCAAATCCTCGTTTTTCATAATTTATGACCATGGCGATGGGCAGCCCAGTATCACAATTAAAAGTCAAACCTCGACTTTTTGACAGACCCCGGGAAAAGTCACCGTTTGACTTTTCAAAAGTCAAATACTGACTTTGCGATGGGCTATAGCCCATGGTCTCGAACGGCATACTATAGCATGCCGTTTTCCATCATTTTTGAGGATTTGAAAAGTCAAACCTCGACTTTTTGACAGACCCCGGGAAAAGTCACCGTTTGACTTTTCAAAAGTCAAATACTGACTTTGCGATGGGCTATAGCCCATGGTCTCGAACGGCATACTATAGCATGCCGTTTTCCATCATTTTTGAGGATTTGAAAAAAAGACGAAAATGACTCCGAGACCATGGGCTATAGCCCATCGTCTCGGAGTCATTTTCGTCTTTTTTTCAAATCCTCGTTTTTCATAATTTATGACCATGGCGATGGGCTATAGCCCATGGTCTCGAACGGCATACTATAGCATGCCGTTTTCCATCATTTTTGAGGATTTGAAAAAAAGACGAAAATCACTCCGAGACCATGGGCTATATATAGCCCATCGTCTTGGAGTCATTTTCGTCTTTTTTTCAAATCCTCGTTTTTCATAATTTATGACCATGGCGATGGGCAGCCCAGTATCACAATTAAAAGTCAAACCTCGACTTTTTGACAGACCCCGGGAAAAGTCACCGTTTGACTTTTCAAAAGTCAAATACTGACTTTGCGATGGGCTATAGCCCATGGTCTCGAACGGCATACTATAGCATGCCGTTTTCCATCATTTTTGAGGATTTGAAAAGTCAAACCTCGACTTTTTGACAGACCCCGGGAAAAGTCACCGTTTGACTTTTCAAAAGTCAAATACTGACTTTGCGATGGGCTATAGCCCATGGTCTCGAACGGCATACTATAGCATGCCGTTTTCCATCATTTTTGAGGATTTGAAAAAAAGACGAAAATGACTCCGAGACCATGGGCTATAGCCCATCGTCTCGGAGTCATTTTCGTCTTTTTTTCAAATCCTCGTTTTTCATAATTTATGACCATGGCGATGGGCTATAGCCCATGGTCTCGAACGGCATACTATAGCATGCCGTTTTCCATCATTTTTGAGGATTTGAAAAAAAGACGAAAATCACTCCGAGACCATGGGCTATATATAGCCCATCGTCTTGGAGTCATTTTCGTCTTTTTTTCAAATCCTCGTTTTTCATAATTTATGACCATGGCGATGGGCAGCCCAGTATCACAATTAAAAGTCAAACCTCGACTTTTTGACAGACCCGGGAAAAGTCACCGTTTGACTTTTCAAAAGTCAAATACTGACTTTGCGATGGGCTATAGCCCATGGTCTCGAACGGCATACTATAGCATGCCGTTTTCCATCATTTTTGAGGATTTGAAAAGTCAAACCTCGACTTTTTGACAGACCCCGGGAAAAGTCACCGTTTGACTTTTCAAAAGTCAAATACTGACTTTGCGATGGGCTATAGCCCATGGTCTCGAACGGCATACTATAGCATGCCGTTTTCCATCATTTTTGAGGATTTGAAAAAAAGACGAAAATGACTCCGAGACCATGGGCTATAGCCCATCGTCTCGGAGTCATTTTCGTCTTTTTTTCAAATCCTCGTTTTTCATCATTTATGACCATGGCGATGGGCTATAGCCCATGGTCTCGAACGGCATACTATAGCATGCCGTTTTCCATCATTTTTGAGGATTTGAAAAAAAGACGAAAATCACTCCGAGACCATGGGCTATATATAGCCCATCGTCTTGGAGTCATTTTCGTCTTTTTTTCAAATCCTCGTTTTTCATAATTTATGACCATGGCGATGGGCAGCCCAGTATCACAATTAAAAGTCAAACCTCGACTTTTTGACAGACCCCGGGAAAAGTCACCGTTTGACTTTTCAAAAGTCAAATACTGACTTTGCGATGGGCTATAGCCCATGGTCTCGAACGGCATACTATAGCATGCCGTTTTCCATCATTTTTGAGGATTTGAAAAGTCAAACCTAGACTTTTTGACAGACCCCGGGAAAAGTCACCGTTTGACTTTTCAAAAGTCAAATACTGACTTTGCGATGGGCTATAGCCCATGGTCTCCGTTTTCCATCATTTTTGAGGATTTGAAAAAAAGACGAAAATGACTCCGAGACCATGGGCTATAGCCCATCGTCTCGGAGTCATTTTCGTCTTTTTTTCAAATCCTCGTTTTTCATAATTTATGACCATGGCGATGGGCTATAGCCCATGGTCTCGAACGGCATACTATAGCATGCCGTTTTCCATCATTTTTGAGGATTTGAAAAAAAGACGAAAATCACTCCGAGACCATGGGCTATATATAGCCCATCGTCTTGGAGTCATTTTCGTCTTTTTTTCAAATCCTCGTTTTTCATAATTTATGACCATGGCGATGGGCAGCCCAGTATCACAATTAAAAGTCAAACCTCGACTTTTTGACAGACCCCGGGAAAAGTCACCGTTTGACTTTTCAAAAGTCAAATACTGACTTTGCGATGGGCTATAGCCCATGGTCTCGAACGGCATACTATAGCATGCCGTTTTCCATCATTTTTGAGGATTTGAAAAAAAGACGAAAATCACTCCGAGACCATGGGCTATATATAGCCCATCGTCTTGGAGTCATTTTCGTCTTTTTTTCAAATCCTCGTTTTTCATAATTTATGACCATGGCGATGGGCAGCCCAGTATCACAATTAAAAGTCAAACCTCGACTTTTTGACAGACCCCGGGAAAAGTCACCGTTTGACTTTTCAAAAGTCAAAAAACTGACTTTGCGATGGGCTATAGCCCATGGTCTCGAACGGCATACTATAGCATGCCGTTTTCCATCATTTTTGAGGATTTGAAAAGTCAAACCTCGACTTTTTGACAGACCCCGGGAAAAGTCACCGTTTGACTTTTCAAAAGTCAAATACTGACTTTGCGATGGGCTATAGCCCATGGTCTCGAACGGCATACTATAGCATGCCGTTTTCCATCATTTTTGAGGATTTGAAAAAAAGACGAAAATGACTCCGAGACCATGGGCTATAGCCCATCGTCTCGGAGTCATTTTCGTCTTTTTTTCAAATCCTCGTTTTTCATAATTTATGGCCATGGCGATGGGCTATAGCCCATGGTCTCGAACGCCATACTATAGCATGCCGTTTTCCATCATTTTTGAGGATTTGAAAAAAAGACGAAAATCACTCCGAGACCATGGGCTATATATAGCCCATCGTCTTGGAGTCATTTTCGTCTTTTTTTCAAATCCTCGTTTTTCATAATTTATGACCATGGCGATGGGCAGCCCAGTATCACAATTAAAAGTCAAACCTCGACTTTTTGACAGACCCCGGGAAAAGTCACCGTTTGACTTTTCAAAAGTCAAATACTGACTTTGCGATGGGCTATAGCCCATGGTCTCGAACGGCATACTATAGCATGCCGTTTTCCATCATTTTTGAGGATTTGAAAAGTCAAACCTCGACTTTTTGACAGACCCCGGGAAATGTCACCGTTTGACTTTTCAAAAGTCAAATACTGACTTTGCGATGGGCTATAGCCCATGGTCTCGAACGGCATACTATAGCATGCCGTTTTCCATCATTTTTGAGGATTTGAAAAAAAGACGAAAATGACTCCGAGACCATGGGCTATAGCCCATCGTCTCGGAGTCATTTTCGTCTTTTTTTCAAATCCTCGTTTTTCATAATTTATGACCATGGCGATGGGCTATAGCCCATGGTCTCGAACGGCATACTATAGCATGCCGTTTTCCATCATTTTTGAGGATTTGAAAAAAAGACGAAAATCACTCCGAGACCATGGGCTATATATAGCCCATCGTCTTGGAGTCATTTTCGTCTTTTTTTCAAATCCTCGTTTTTCATAATTTATGACCATGGCGATGGGCAGCCCAGTATCACAATTAAAAGTCAAACCTCGACTTTTTGACAGACCCCGGGAAAAGTCACCGTTTGACTTTTCAAAAGTCAAATACTGACTTTGCGATGGGCTATAGCCCATGGTCTCGAACGGCATACTATAGCATGCCGTTTTCCATCATTTTTGAGGATTTGAAAAGTCAAACCTCGACTTTTTGACAGACCCCGGGAAAAGTCACCGTTTGACTTTTCAAAAGTCAAATACTGACTTTGCGATGGGCTATAGCCCATGGTCTCGAACGGCATACTATAGCATGCCGTTTTCCATCATTTTTGAGGATTTGAAAAAAAGACGAAAATGACTCCGAGACCATGGGCTATAGCCCATCGTCTCGGAGTCATTTTCGTCTTTTTTTCAAATCCTCGTTTTTCATAATTTATGACCATGGCGATGGGCTATAGCCCATGGTCTCGAACGGCATACTATAGCATGCCGTTTTCCATCATTTTTGAGGATTTGAAAAAAAGACGAAAATCACTCCGAGACCATGGGCTATATATAGCCCATCGTCTTGGAGTCATTTTCGTCTTTTTTTCAAATCCTCGTTTTTCATAATTTATGACCATGGCGATGGGCAGCCCAGTATCACAATTAAAAGTCAAACCTCGACTTTTTGACAGACCCCGGGAAAAGTCACCGTTTGACTTTTCAAAAGTCAAATACTGACTTTGCGATGGGCTATAGCCCATGGTCTCGAACGGCATACTATAGCATGCCGTTTTCCATCATTTTTGAGGATTTGAAAAGTCAAACCTCGACTTTTTGACAGACCCCGGGAAAAGTCACCGTTTGACTTTTCAAAAGTCAAATACTGACTTTGCGATGGGCTATAGCCCATGGTCTCGAACGGCATACTATAGCATGCCGTTTTCCATCATTTTTGAGGATTTGAAAAAAAGACGAAAATGACTCCGAGACCATGGGCTATAGCCCATCGTCTCGGAGTCATTTTCGTCTTTTTTTCAAATCCTCGTTTTTCATCATTTATGACCATGGCGATGGGCTATAGCCCATGGTCTCGAACGGCATAATATAGCATGCCGTTTTCCATCATTTTTGAGGATTTGAAAAGTCAAACCTCGACTTTTTGACAGACCCCGGGAAAAGTCACCGTTTGACTTTTCAAAAGTCAAATACTGACTTTGCGATGGGCTATAGCCCATGGTCTCGAACGGCATACTATAGCATGCCGTTTTCCATCATTTTTGAGGATTTGAAAAAAAGACGAAAATGACTCCGAGACCATGGGCTATAGCCCATCGTCTCGGAGTCATTTTCGTCTTTTTTTCAAATCCTCGTTTTTCATCATTTATGACCATGGCGATGGGCTATAGCCCATGGTCTCGAACGGCATACTATAGCATGCCGTTTTCCATCATTTTTGAGGATTTGAAAAAAAGACGAAAATCACTCCGAGACCATGGGCTATATATAGCCCATCGTCTTGGAGTCATTTTCGTCTTTTTTTCAAATCCTCGTTTTTCATAATTTATGACCATGGCGATGGGCAGCCCAGTATCACAATTAAAAGTCAAACCTCGACTTTTTGACAGACCCCGGGAAAAGTCACCGTTTGACTTTTCAAAAGTCAAATACTGACTTTGCGATGGGCTATAGCCCATGGTCTCGAACGGCATACTATAGCATGCCGTTTTCCATCATTTTTGAGGATTTGAAAAGTCAAACCTCGACTTTTTGACAGACCCCGGGAAAAGTCACCGTTTGACTTTTCAAAAGTCAAATACTGACTTTGCGATGGGCTATAGCCCATGGTCTCGAACGGCATACTATAGCATGCCGTTTTCCATCATTTTTGAGGATTTGAAAAGTCAAACCTCGACTTTTTGACAGACCCCGGGAAAAGTCACCGTTTGACTTTTCAAAAGTCAAATACTGACTTTGCGATGGGCTATAGCCCATGGTCTCGAACGGCATACTATAGCATGCCGTTTTCCATCATTTTTGAGGATTTGAAAAAAAGACGAAAATGACTCCGAGACCATGGGCTATAGCCCATCGTCTCGGAGTCATTTTCGTCTTTTTTTCAAATCCTCGTTTTTCATCATTTATGACCATGGCGATGGGCTATAGCCCATGGTCTCGAACGGCATACTATAGCATGCCGTTTTCCATCATTTTTGAGGATTTGAAAAAAAGACGAAAATCACTCCGAGACCATGGGCTATATATAGCCCATCGTCTTGGAGTCATTTTCGTCTTTTTTTCAAATCCTCGTTTTTCATAATTTATGACCATGGCGATGGGCAGCCCAGTATCACAATTAAAAGTCAAACCTCGACTTTTTGACAGACCCCGGGAAAAGTCACCGTTTGACTTTTCAAAAGTCAAATACTGACTTTGCGATGGGCTATAGCCCATGGTCTCGAACGGCATACTATAGCATGCC
Source organism: Electrona antarctica (assembly GCF_951216825.1). Lineage (NCBI taxonomy): Eukaryota > Metazoa > Chordata > Actinopteri > Myctophiformes > Myctophidae > Electrona > Electrona antarctica. The sequence goes on from NC_136791.1 coordinate 45,419,507, forward strand.
GTTTTCCATCATTTTTGAGGATTTGAAAAGTCAAACCTCGACTTTTTGACAGACCCCGGGAAAAGTCACCGTTTGACTTTTCAAAAGTCAAATACTGACTTTGCGATGGGCTATAGCCCATGGTCTCGAACGGCATACTATAGCATGCCGTTTTCCATCATTTTTGAGGATTTGAAAAAAAGACGAAAATGACTCCGAGACCATGGGCTATAGCCCATCGTCTCGGAGTCATTTTCGTCTTTTTTTCAAATCCTCGTTTTTCATCATTTATGACCATGGCGATGGGCTATAGCCCATGGTCTCGAACGGCATACTATAGCATGCCGTTTTCCATCATTTTTGAGGATTTGAAAAAAAGACGAAAATCACTCCGAGACCATGGGCTATATATAGCCCATCGTCTTGGAGTCATTTTCGTCTTTTTTTCAAATCCTCGTTTTTCATAATTTATGACCATGGCGATGGGCAGCCCAGTATCACAATTAAAAGTCAAACCTCGACTTTTTGACAGACCCCGGGAAAAGTCACCGTTTGACTTTTCAAAAGTCAAATACTGACTTTGCGATGGGCTATAGCCCATGGTCTCGAACGGCATACTATAGCATGCCGTTTTCCATCATTTTTGAGGATTTGAAAAGTCAAACCTAGACTTTTTGACAGACCCCGGGAAAAGTCACCGTTTGACTTTTCAAAAGTCAAATACTGACTTTGCGATGGGCTATAGCCCATGGTCTCCGTTTTCCATCATTTTTGAGGATTTGAAAAAAAGACGAAAATGACTCCGAGACCATGGGCTATAGCCCATCGTCTCGGAGTCATTTTCGTCTTTTTTTCAAATCCTCGTTTTTCATAATTTATGACCATGGCGATGGGCTATAGCCCATGGTCTCGAACGGCATACTATAGCATGCCGTTTTCCATCATTTTTGAGGATTTGAAAAAAAGACGAAAATCACTCCGAGACCATGGGCTATATATAGCCCATCGTCTTGGAGTCATTTTCGTCTTTTTTTCAAATCCTCGTTTTTCATAATTTATGACCATGGCGATGGGCAGCCCAGTATCACAATTAAAAGTCAAACCTCGACTTTTTGACAGACCCCGGGAAAAGTCACCGTTTGACTTTTCAAAAGTCAAATACTGACTTTGCGATGGGCTATAGCCCATGGTCTCGAACGGCATACTATAGCATGCCGTTTTCCATCATTTTTGAGGATTTGAAAAAAAGACGAAAATCACTCCGAGACCATGGGCTATATATAGCCCATCGTCTTGGAGTCATTTTCGTCTTTTTTTCAAATCCTCGTTTTTCATAATTTATGACCATGGCGATGGGCAGCCCAGTATCACAATTAAAAGTCAAACCTCGACTTTTTGACAGACCCCGGGAAAAGTCACCGTTTGACTTTTCAAAAGTCAAAAAACTGACTTTGCGATGGGCTATAGCCCATGGTCTCGAACGGCATACTATAGCATGCCGTTTTCCATCATTTTTGAGGATTTGAAAAGTCAAACCTCGACTTTTTGACAGACCCCGGGAAAAGTCACCGTTTGACTTTTCAAAAGTCAAATACTGACTTTGCGATGGGCTATAGCCCATGGTCTCGAACGGCATACTATAGCATGCCGTTTTCCATCATTTTTGAGGATTTGAAAAAAAGACGAAAATGACTCCGAGACCATGGGCTATAGCCCATCGTCTCGGAGTCATTTTCGTCTTTTTTTCAAATCCTCGTTTTTCATAATTTATGGCCATGGCGATGGGCTATAGCCCATGGTCTCGAACGCCATACTATAGCATGCCGTTTTCCATCATTTTTGAGGATTTGAAAAAAAGACGAAAATCACTCCGAGACCATGGGCTATATATAGCCCATCGTCTTGGAGTCATTTTCGTCTTTTTTTCAAATCCTCGTTTTTCATAATTTATGACCATGGCGATGGGCAGCCCAGTATCACAATTAAAAGTCAAACCTCGACTTTTTGACAGACCCCGGGAAAAGTCACCGTTTGACTTTTCAAAAGTCAAATACTGACTTTGCGATGGGCTATAGCCCATGGTCTCGAACGGCATACTATAGCATGCCGTTTTCCATCATTTTTGAGGATTTGAAAAGTCAAACCTCGACTTTTTGACAGACCCCGGGAAATGTCACCGTTTGACTTTTCAAAAGTCAAATACTGACTTTGCGATGGGCTATAGCCCATGGTCTCGAACGGCATACTATAGCATGCCGTTTTCCATCATTTTTGAGGATTTGAAAAAAAGACGAAAATGACTCCGAGACCATGGGCTATAGCCCATCGTCTCGGAGTCATTTTCGTCTTTTTTTCAAATCCTCGTTTTTCATAATTTATGACCATGGCGATGGGCTATAGCCCATGGTCTCGAACGGCATACTATAGCATGCCGTTTTCCATCATTTTTGAGGATTTGAAAAAAAGACGAAAATCACTCCGAGACCATGGGCTATATATAGCCCATCGTCTTGGAGTCATTTTCGTCTTTTTTTCAAATCCTCGTTTTTCATAATTTATGACCATGGCGATGGGCAGCCCAGTATCACAATTAAAAGTCAAACCTCGACTTTTTGACAGACCCCGGGAAAAGTCACCGTTTGACTTTTCAAAAGTCAAATACTGACTTTGCGATGGGCTATAGCCCATGGTCTCGAACGGCATACTATAGCATGCCGTTTTCCATCATTTTTGAGGATTTGAAAAGTCAAACCTCGACTTTTTGACAGACCCCGGGAAAAGTCACCGTTTGACTTTTCAAAAGTCAAATACTGACTTTGCGATGGGCTATAGCCCATGGTCTCGAACGGCATACTATAGCATGCCGTTTTCCATCATTTTTGAGGATTTGAAAAAAAGACGAAAATGACTCCGAGACCATGGGCTATAGCCCATCGTCTCGGAGTCATTTTCGTCTTTTTTTCAAATCCTCGTTTTTCATAATTTATGACCATGGCGATGGGCTATAGCCCATGGTCTCGAACGGCATACTATAGCATGCCGTTTTCCATCATTTTTGAGGATTTGAAAAAAAGACGAAAATCACTCCGAGACCATGGGCTATATATAGCCCATCGTCTTGGAGTCATTTTCGTCTTTTTTTCAAATCCTCGTTTTTCATAATTTATGACCATGGCGATGGGCAGCCCAGTATCACAATTAAAAGTCAAACCTCGACTTTTTGACAGACCCCGGGAAAAGTCACCGTTTGACTTTTCAAAAGTCAAATACTGACTTTGCGATGGGCTATAGCCCATGGTCTCGAACGGCATACTATAGCATGCCGTTTTCCATCATTTTTGAGGATTTGAAAAGTCAAACCTCGACTTTTTGACAGACCCCGGGAAAAGTCACCGTTTGACTTTTCAAAAGTCAAATACTGACTTTGCGATGGGCTATAGCCCATGGTCTCGAACGGCATACTATAGCATGCCGTTTTCCATCATTTTTGAGGATTTGAAAAAAAGACGAAAATGACTCCGAGACCATGGGCTATAGCCCATCGTCTCGGAGTCATTTTCGTCTTTTTTTCAAATCCTCGTTTTTCATCATTTATGACCATGGCGATGGGCTATAGCCCATGGTCTCGAACGGCATAATATAGCATGCCGTTTTCCATCATTTTTGAGGATTTGAAAAGTCAAACCTCGACTTTTTGACAGACCCCGGGAAAAGTCACCGTTTGACTTTTCAAAAGTCAAATACTGACTTTGCGATGGGCTATAGCCCATGGTCTCGAACGGCATACTATAGCATGCCGTTTTCCATCATTTTTGAGGATTTGAAAAAAAGACGAAAATGACTCCGAGACCATGGGCTATAGCCCATCGTCTCGGAGTCATTTTCGTCTTTTTTTCAAATCCTCGTTTTTCATCATTTATGACCATGGCGATGGGCTATAGCCCATGGTCTCGAACGGCATAATATAGCATGCCGTTTTCCATCATTTTTGAGGATTTGAAAAGTCAAACCTCGACTTTTTGACAGACCCCGGGAAAAGTCACCGTTTGACTTTTCAAAAGTCAAATACTGACTTTGCGATGGGCTATAGCCCATGGTCTCGAACGGCATACTATAGCATGCCGTTTTCCATCATTTTTGAGGATTTGAAAAAAAGACGAAAATGACTCCGAGACCATGGGCTATAGCCCATCGTCTCGGAGTCATTTTCGTCTTTTTTTCAAATCCTCGTTTTTCATCATTTATGACCATGGCGATGGGCTATAGCCCATGGTCTCGAACGGCATACTATAGCATGCCGTTTTCCATCATTTTTGAGGATTTGAAAAAAAGACGAAAATCACTCCGAGACCATGGGCTATATATAGCCCATCGTCTTGGAGTCATTTTCGTCTTTTTTTCAAATCCTCGTTTTTCATAATTTATGACCATGGCGATGGGCAGCCCAGTATCACAATTAAAAGTCAAACCTCGACTTTTTGACAGACCCCGGGAAAAGTCACCGTTTGACTTTTCAAAAGTCAAATACTGACTTTGCGATGGGCTATAGCCCATGGTCTCGAACGGCATACTATAGCATGCCGTTTTCCATCATTTTTGAGGATTTGAAAAGTCAAACCTCGACTTTTTGACAGACCCCGGGAAAAGTCACCGTTTGACTTTTCAAAAGTCAAATACTGACTTTGCGATGGGCTATAGCCCATGGTCTCGAACGGCATACTATAGCATGCCGTTTTCCATCATTTTTGAGGATTTGAAAAAAAGACGAAAATGACTCCGAGACCATGGGCTATAGCCCATCGTCTCGGAGTCATTTTCATCTTTTTTTCAAATCCTCGTTTTTCATAATTTATGACCATGGCGATGGGCTATAGCCCATGGTCTCGAACGGCATACTATAGCATGCCGTTTTCCATCATTTTTGAGGATTTGAAAAAAAGACGAAAATCACTCCGAGACCATGGGCTATATATAGCCCATCGTCTTGGAGTCATTTTTGTCTTTTTTTCAAAACCTCGTTTTTCATAATTTATGACCATGGCGATGGGCAGCCCAGTATCACAATTAAAAGTCAAACCTCGACTTTTTGACAGACCCCGGGAAAAGTCACCGTTTGACTTTTCAAAAGTCAAATACTGACTTTGCGATGGGCTATAGCCCATGGTCTCGAACGGCATACTATAGCATGCCGTTTTCCATCATTTTTGAGGATTTGAAAAGTCAAACCTCGACTTTTTGACAGACCCCGGGAAAAGTCACCGTTTGACTTTTCAAAAGTCAAATACTGACTTTGCGATGGGCTATAGCCCATGGTCTCGAACGGCATAATATAGCATGCCGTTTTCCATCATTTTTGAGGATTTGAAAAAAAGACGAAAATGACTCCGAGACCATGGGCTATAGCCCATCGTCTCGGAGTCATTTTCGTCTTTTTTTCAAATCCTCGTTTTTCATAATTTATGACCATGGCGATGGGCTATAGCCCATGGTCTCGAACGGCATACTATAGCATGCCGTTTTCCATCATTTTTGAGGATTTGAAAAAAAGACGAAAATCACTCCGAGACCATGGGCTATATATAGCCCATCGTCTTGGAGTCATTTTCGTCTTTTTTTCAAATCCTCGTTTTTCATAATTTATGACCATGGCGATGGGCAGCCCAGTATCACAATTAAAAGTCAAACCTCGACTTTTTGACAGACCCCGGGAAAAGTCACCGTTTGACTTTTCAAAAGTCAAATACTGACTTTGCGATGGGCTATAGCCCATGGTCTCGAACGGCATACTATAGCATGCCGTTTTCCATCATTTTTGAGGATTTGAAAAGTCAAACCTCGACTTTTTGACAGACCCCGGGAAAAGTCACCGTTTGACTTTTCAAAAGTCAAATACTGACTTTGCGATGGGCTATAGCCCATGGTCTCGAACGGCATACTATAGCATGCCGTTTTCCATCATTTTTGAGGATTTGAAAAAAAGACGAAAATGACTCCGAGACCATGGGCTATAGCCCATCGTCTCGGAGTCATTTTCGTCTTTTTTTCAAATCCTCGTTTTTCATAATTTATGACCATGGCGATGGGCTATAGCCCATGGTCTCGAACGGCATACTATAGCATGCCGTTTTCCATCATTTTTGAGGATTTGAAAAAAAGACGAAAATCACTCCGAGACCATGGGCTATATATAGCCCATCGTCTTGGAGTCATTTTCGTCTTTTTTTCAAATCCTCGTTTTTCATAATTTATGACCATGGCGATGGGCAGCCCAGTATCACAATTAAAAGTCAAACCTCGACTTTTTGACAGACCCCGGGAAAAGTCACCGTTTGACTTTTCAAAAGTCAAATACTGACTTTGCGATGGGCTATAGCCCATGGTCTCGAACAGCATACTATAGCATGCCGTTTTCCATCATTTTTGAGGATTTGAAAAGTCAAACCTCGACTTTTTGACAGACCCCGGGAAAAGTCACCGTTTGACTTTTCAAAAGTCAAATACTGACTTTGCGATGGGCTATAGCCCATGGTCTCGAACGGCATACTATAGCATGCCGTTTTCCATCATTTTTGAGGATTTGAAAAAAAGACGAAAATGACTCCGAGACCATGGGCTATAGCCCATCGTCTCGGAGTCATTTTCGTCTTTTTTTCAAATCCTCGTTTTTCATCATTTATGACCATGGCGATGTAGCCTGGTTAATAAACCAGACCGAATCAGCCGTTGGCAAAAAAAAGTTGCCTACCAGCGGATTTCGGTCTGGCGAGGCTCAGTAGCACGCCTCTTTCCTACAATCGAGAACAGGTCGGACCAATCGGGACACGGTATGCAATATAGGCGGGCTTTGGTACAGTGACGTTCAATGCTTGAGACCTTTGACTGACAGTAGCTCTGACCAATTGCGTCGAAGAGAAAATGTTCCCCGGGAAATGAAATCCAAGTGGAGCCAGCCCAGACTGATATACCGCGACAGTGTTGTGTGATATTAGTCTGGCTTATTAGCCAGGCTAATGGCGATGGGCTATAGCCCATGGTCTCGAACGGCATACTATAGCATGCCGTTTTCCATCATTTTTGAGGATTTGAAAAAAAGACGAAAATCACTCCGAGACCATGGGCTATATATAGCCCATCGTCTTGGAGTCATTTTCGTCTTTTTTTCAAATCCTCGTTTTTCATAATTTATGACCATGGCGATGGGCAGCCCAGTATCACAATTAAAAGTCAAACCTCGACTTTTTGACAGACCCCGGGAAAAGTCACCGTTTGACTTTTCAAAAGTCAAATACTGACTTTGCGATGGGCTATAGCCCATGGTCTCGAACGGCATACTATAGCATGCCGTTTTCCATCATTTTTGAGGATTTGAAAAGTCAAACCTCGACTTTTTGACAGACCCCGGGAAAAGTCACCGTTTGACTTTTCAAAAGTCAAATACTGACTTTGCGATGGGCTATAGCCCATGGTCTCGAACGGCATACTATAGCATGCCGTTTTCCATCATTTTTGAGGATTTGAAAAAAAGACGAAAATGACTCCGAGACCATGGGCTATAGCCCATCGTCTCGGAGTCATTTTCGTCTTTTTTTCAAATCCTCGTTTTTCATAATTTATGACCATGGCGATGGGCTATAGCCCATGGTCTCGAACGGCATACTATAGCATGCCGTTTTCCATCATTTTTGAGGATTTGAAAAAAAGACGAAAATCACTCCGAGACCATGGGCTATATATAGCCCATCGTCTTGGAGTCATTTTCGTCTTTTTTTCAAATCCTCGTTTTTCATAATTTATGACCATGGCGATGGGCAGCCCAGTATCACAATTAAAAGTCAAACCTCGACTTTTTGACAGACCCCGGGAAAAGTCACCGTTTGACTTTTCAAAAGTCAAATACTGACTTTGCGATGGGCTATAGCCCATGGTCTCGAACGGCATACTATAGCATGCCGTTTTCCATCATTTTTGAGGATTTGAAAAAAAGACGAAAATGACTCCGAGACCATGGGCTATAGCCCATCGTCTCGGAGTCATTTTCGTCTTTTTTTCAAATCCTCGTTTTTCATAATTTATGACCATGGCGATGGGCTATAGCCCATGGTCTCGAACGGCATACTATAGCATGCCGTTTTCCATCATTTTTGAGGATTTGAAAAAAAGACGAAAATCACTCCGAGACCATGGGCTATATATAGCCCATCGTCTTGGAGTCATTTTCGTCTTTTTTTCAAATCCTCGTTTTTCATAATTTATGACCATGTCGATGGGCAGCCCAGTATCACAATTAAAAGTCAAACCTCGACTTTTTGACAGACCCCGGGAAAAGTCACCGTTTGACTTTTCAAAAGTCAAATACTGACTTTGCGATGGGCTATAGCCCATGGTCTCGAACGGCATACTATAGCATGCCGTTTTCCATCATTTTTGAGGATTTGAAAAAAAGACGAAAATGACTCCGAGACCATGGGCTATAGCCCATCGTCTCGGAGTCATTTTCGTCTTTTTTTCAAATCCTCGTTTTTCATAATTTATGACCATGGCGATGGGCTATAGCCCATGGTCTCGAACGGCATACTATAGCATGCCGTTTTCCATCATTTTTGAGGATTTGAAAAAAAGACGAAAATCACTCCGAGACCATGGGCTATATATAGCCCATCGTCTTGGAGTCAATTTCGTCTTTTTTTCAAATCCTCGTTTTTCATAATTTATGACCATGGCGATGGGCAGCCCAGTATCACAATTAAAAGTCAAACCTCGACTTTTTGACAGACCCCGGGAAAAGTCACCGTTTGACTTTTCAAAAGTCAAATACTGACTTTGCGATGGGCTATAGCCCATGGTCTCGAACGGCATACTATAGCATGCCGTTTTCCATCATTTTTGAGGATTTGAAAAAAAGACGAAAATGACTCCGAGACCATGGGCTATAGCCCATCGTCTCGGAGTCATTTTCGTCTTTTTTTCAAATCCTCGTTTTTCATAATTTATGACCATGGCGATGGGCTATAGCCCATGGTCTCGAACGGCATACTATAGCATGCCGTTTTCCATCATTTTTGAGGATTTGAAAAAAAGACGAAAATCACTCCGAGACCATGGGCTATATATAGCCCATCGTCTTGGAGTCATTTTCGTCTTTTTTTCAAATCCTCGTTTTTCATAATTTATGACCATGGCGATGGGCAGCCCAGTATCACAATTAAAAGTCAAACCTCGACTTTTTGACAGACCCCGGGAAAAGTCACCGTTTGACTTTTCAAAAGTCAAATACTGACTTTGCGATGGGCTATAGCCCATGGTCTCGAACGGCATACTATAGCATGCCGTTTTCCATCATTTTTGAGGATTTGAAAAAAAGACGAAAATGACTCCGAGACCATGGGCTATAGCCCATCGTCTCGGAGTCATTTTCGTCTTTTTTTCAAATCCTCGTTTTTCATAATGTATGACCATGGCGATGGGCTATAGCCCATGGTCTCGAACGGCATACTATAGCATGCCGTTTTCCATCATTTTTGAGGATTTGAAAAAAAGACGAAAATGACTCCGAGACCATGGGCTATATATAGCCCATCGTCTTGGAGTCATTTTCGTATTTTTTTCAAATCCTCGTTTTTCATAATTTATGACCATGGCGATGGGCAGCCCAGTATCACAATTAAAAGTCAAACCTCGACTTTTTGACAGACCCCGGGAAAAGTCACCGTTTGACTTTTCAAAAGTCAAATACTGACTTTGCGATGGGCTATAGCCCATGGTCTCGAACGGCATACTATAGCATGCCGTTTTCCATCATTTTTGAGGATTTGAAAAAAAGACGAAAATGACTCCGAGACCATGGGCTATAGCCCATCGTCTCGGAGTCATTTTCGTCTTTTTTTCAAATCCTCGTTTTTCATAATTTATGACCATGGCGATGGGCTATAGCCCATGGTCTCGAACGGCATACTATAGCATGCCGTGTTCCATCATTTTTGAGGATTTAAAAAAAGACGAAAATCACTCCGAGACCATGGGCTATATATAGCCCATCGTCTTGGAGTCATTTTCGTCTTTTTTTCAAATCCTCGTTTTTCATAATTTATGACCATGGCGATGGGCAGCCCAGTATCACAATTAAAAGTCAAACCTCGACTTTTTGACAGACCCCGGGAAAAGTCACCGTTTGACTTTTCAAAAGTCAAATACTGACTTTGCGATGGGCTATAGCCCATGGTCTCGAACGGCATACTATAGCATGCCGTTTTCCATCATTTTTGAGGATTTGAAAAAAAGACGAAAATGACTCCGAGACCATGGGCTATAGCCCATCGTCTCGGAGTCATTTTCGTCTTTTTTTCAAATCCTCGTTTTTCATAATTTATGACCATGGCGATGGGCTATAGCCCATGGTCTCGAACGGCATACTATAGCATGCCGTTTTCCATCATTTTTGAGGATTTGAAAAAAAGACGAAAATCACTCCGAGACCATGGGCTATATATAGCCCATCGTCTTGGAGTCATTTTCGTCTTTTTTTCAAATCCTCGTTTTTCATAATTTATGACCATGGCGATGGGCAGCCCAGTATCACAATTAAAAGTCAAACCTCGACTTTTTGACAGACCCCGGGAAAAGTCACCGTTTGACTTTTCAAAAGTCAAATACTGACTTTGCGATGGGCTATAGCCCATGGTCTCGAACGGCATACTATAGCATGCCGTTTTCCATCATTTTTGAGGATTTGAAAAGTCAAACCTCGACTTTTTGACAGACCCCGGGAAAAGTCACCGTTTGACTTTTCAAAAGTCACCGTTTGACTTTTCAAAAGTCAAATACTGACTTTGCGATGGGCTATAGCCCATGGTCTCGAACGGCATACTATAGCATGCCGTTTTCCATCATTTTTGAGGATTTGAAAAAAAGACGAAAATGACTCCGAGACCATGGGCTATAGCCCATCGTCTCGGAGTCATTTTCGTCTTTTTTTCAAATCCTCGTTTTTCATAATTTATGACCATGGCGATGGGCTATAGCCCATGGTCTCGAACGGCATACTATAGCATGCCGTTTTCCATCATTTTTGAGGATTTGAAAAAAAGACGAAAATCACTCCGAGACCATGGGCTATATATAGCCCATCGTCTTGGAGTCATTTTCGTCTTTTTTTCAAATCCTCGTTTTTCATAATTTATGACCATGGCGATGGGCAGCCCAGTATCACAATTAAAAGTCAAACCTCGACTTTTTGACAGACCCCGGGAAAAGTCACCGTTTGACTTTTCAAAAGTCAAATACTGACTTTGCGATGGGCTATAGCCCATGGTCTCGAACGGCATACTATAGCATGCCGTTTTCCATCATTTTTGAGGATTTGAAAAAAAGACGAAAATGACTCCGAGACCATGGGCTATAGCCCATCGTCTCGGAGTCATTTTCGTCTTTTTTTCAAATCCTCGTTTTTCATAATTTATGACCATGGCGATGGGCTATAGCCCATGGTCTCGAACGGCATACTATAGCATGCCGTTTTCCATCATTTTTGAGGATTTGAAAAAAATACGAAAATCACTCCGAGACCATGGGCTATATATAGCCCATCGTCTTGGAGTTATTTTCGTCTTTTTTTCAAATCCTCGTTTTTCATAATTTATGACCATGGCGATGGGCAGCCCAGTATCACAATTAAAAGTCAAACCTCGACTTTTTGACAGACCCCGGGAAAAGTCACCGTTTGACTTTTCAAAAGTCAAATACTGACTTTGCGATGGGCTATAGCCCATGGTCTCGAACGGCATACTATAGCATGCCGTTTTCCATCATTTTTGAGGATTTGAAAAAAAGACGAAAATGACTCCGAGACCATGGGCTATAGCCCATCGTCTCGGAGTCATTTTCGTCTTTTTTCATATCCTCGTTTTTCATAATTTATGACCATGGCGATGGGCTATAGCCCATGGTCTCGAACGGCATACTATAGCATGCCGTTTTCCATCATTTTTGAGGATTTGAAAAAAAGACGAAAATCACTCCGAGACCATGGGCTATATATAGCCCATCGTCTTGGAGTCATTTTCGTATTTTTTTCAAATCCTCGTTTTTCATAATTTATGACCATGGCGATGGGCAGCCCAGTATCACAATTAAAAGTCAAACCTCGACTTTTTGACAGACCCCGGGAAAAGTCACCGTTTGACTTTTCAAAAGTCAAATACTGACTTTGCGATGGGCTATAGCCCATGGTCTCGAACGGCATACTATAGCATGCCGTTTTCCATCATTTTTGAGGATTTGAAAAAAAGACGAAAATGACTCCGAGACCATGGGCTATAGCCCATCGTCTCGGAGTCATTTTCGTCTTTTTTTCAAATCCTCGTTTTTCATAATTTATGACCATGGCGATGGGCTATAGCCCATGGTCTCGAACGGCATACTATAGCATGCCGTTTTCCATCATTTTTGAGGATTTGAAAAAAAGACGAAAATCACTCCGAGACCATGGGCTATATATAGCCCATCGTCTTGGAGTCATTTTCGTCTTTTTTTCAAATCCTCGTTTTTCATAATTTATGACCATGGCGATGGGCAGCCCAGTATCACAATTAAAAGTCAAACCTCGACTTTTTGACAGACCCCGGGAAAAGTCACCGTTTGACTTTTCAAAAGTCAAATACTGACTTTGCGATGGGCTATAGCCCATGGTCTCGAACGGCATACTATAGCATGCCGTTTTCCATCATTTTTGAGGATTTGAAAAGTCAAACCTCGACTTTTTGACAGACCCCGGGAAAAGTCACCGTTTGACTTTTCAAAAGTCAAATACTGACTTTGCGATGGGCTATAGCCCATGGTCTCGAACGGCATACTATAGCATGCCGTTTTCCAACATTTTTGAGGATTTGAAAAAAAGACGAAAATGACTCCGAGACCATGGGCTATAGCCCATCGTCTCGGAGTCATTTTCGTCTTTTTTTCAAATCCTCGTTTTTCATAATTTATGACCATGGCGATGGGCTATAGCCCATGGTCTCGAACGGCATACTATAGCATGCCGTTTTCCATCATTTTTGAGGATTTGAAAAAAAGACGAAAATCACTCCGAGACCATGGGCTATATATAGCCCATCGTCTTGGAGTCATTTTCGTCTTTTTTTCAAATCCTCGTTTTTCATAATTTATGACCATGGCGATGGGCAGCCCAGTATCACAATTAAAAGTCAAACCTCGACTTTTTGACAGACCCCGGGAAAAGTCACCGTTTGACTTTTCAAAAGTAAAATACTGACTTTGCGATGGGCTATAGCCCATGGTCTCGAACGGCATACTATAGCATGCCGTTTTCCATCATTTTTGAGGATTTGAAAAAAAGACGAAAATGACTCCGAGACCATGGGCTATAGCCCATCGTCTCGGAGTCATTTTCGTCTTTTTTTCAAATCCTCGTTTTTCATAATTTATGACCATGGCGATGGGCTATAGCCCATGGTCTCGAACGGCATACTATAGCATGCCGTTTTCCATCATTTTTGAGGATTTGAAAAAAAGACGAAAATCACTCCGAGACCATGGGCTATATATAGCCCATCGTCTTGGAGTTATTTTCGTCTTTTTTTCAAATCCTCGTTTTTCATAATTTATGACCATGGCGATGGGCAGCCCAGTATCACAATTAAAAGTCAAACCTCGACTTTTTGACAGACCCCGGGAAAAGTCACCGTTTGACTTTTCAAAAGTCAAATACTGACTTTGCGATGGGCTATAGCCCATGGTCTCGAACGGCATACTATAGCATCCCGTTTTCCATCATTTTTGAGGATTTGAAAAGTCAAACCTCGACTTTTTGACAGACCCCGGGAAAAGTCACCGTTTGACTTTTCAAAAGTCAAATACTGACTTTGCGATGGGCTATAGCCCATGGTCTCGAACGGCATACTATAGCATGCCGTTTTCCATCATTTTTGAGGATTTGAAAAGTCAAACCTCGACTTTTTGACAGACCCCGGGAAAAGTCACCGTTTGACTTTTCAAAAGTCAAATACTGACTTTGCGATGGGCTATAGCCCATGGTCTCGAACGGCATACTATAGCATGCCGTTTTCCATCATTTTTGAGGATTTGAAAAAAAGACGAAAATGACTCCGAGACCATGGGCTATAGCCCATCGTCTCGGAGTCATTTTCGTCTTTTTTTCAAATCCTCGTTTTTCATAATTTATGACCATGGCGATGGGCTATAGCCCATGGTCTCGAACGGCATACTATAGCATGCCGTTTTCCATCATTTTTGAGGATTTGAAAAAAAGACGAAAATCACTCCGAGACCATGGGCTATATATAGCCCATCGTCTTGGAGTCATTTTCGTCTTTTTTTCAAATCCTCGTTTTTCATAATTTATGACCATGGCGATGGGCAGCCCAGTATCACAATTAAAAGTCAAACCTCGACTTTTTGACAGACCCCGGGAAAAGTCACCGTTTGACTTTTCAAAAGTCAAATACTGACTTTGCGATGGGCTATAGCCCATGGTCTCGAACGGCATACTATAGCATGCCGTTTTCCATCATTTTTGAGGATTTGAAAAAAAGACGAAAATGACTCCGAGACCATGGGCTATAGCCCATCGTCTCGGAGTCATTTTCGTCTTTTTTTCAAATCCTCGTTTTTCATAATTTATGACCATGGCGATGGGCTATAGCCCATGGTCTCGAACGGCATACTATAGCATGCCGTTTTCCATCATTTTTGAGGATTTGAAAAAAAGACGAAAATCACTCCGAGACCATGGGCTATATATAGCCCATCGTCTTGGAGTTATTTTCGTCTTTTTTTCAAATCCTCGTTTTTCATAATTTATGACCATGGCGATGGGCAGCCCAGTATCACAATTAAAAGTCAAACCTCGACTTTTTGACAGACCCCGGGAAAAGTCACCGTTTGACTTTTCAAAAGTCAAATACTGACTTTGCGATGGGCTATAGCCCATGGTCTCGAACGGCATACTATAGCATGCCGTTTTCCATCATTTTTGAGGATTTGAAAAAAGACGAAAATGACTCCGAGACCATGGGCTATAGCCCATCGTCTCGGAGTCATTTTCGTCTTTTTTTCAAATCCTCGTTTTTCATAATTTATGACCATGGCGATGGGCTATAGCCCATGGTCTCGAACGGCATACTATAGCATGCCGTTTTCCATCATTTTTGAGGATTTGAAAAAAAGACGAAAATCACTCCGAGACCATGGGCTATATATAGCCCATCGTCTTGGAGTCATTTTCGTCTTTTTTTCAAATCCTCGTTTTTCATAATTTATGACCATGGCGATGGGCAGCCCAGTATCACAATTAAAAGTCAAACCTCGACTTTTTGACAGACCCCGGGAAAAGTCACCGTTTGACTTTTCAAAAGTCAAATACTGACTTTGCGATGGGCTATAGCCCATGGTCTCGAACGGCATACTATAGCATGCCGTTTTCCATCATTTTTGAGGATTTGAAAAGTCAAACCTCGACTTTTTGACAGACCCCGGGAAAAGTCACCGTTTGACTTTTCAAAAGTCAAATACTGACTTTGCGATGGGCTATAGCCCATGGTCTCGAACGGCATACTATAGCATGCCGTTTTCCATCATTTTTGAGGATTTGAAAAAAAGACGAAAATGACTCCGAGACCATGGGCTATAGCCCATCGTCTCGGAGTCATTTTCGTCTTTTTTTCAAATCCTCGTTTTTCATAATTTATGACCATGGCGATGGGCTATAGCCCATGGTCTCGAACGGCATACTATAGCATGCCGTTTTCCATCATTTTTGAGGATTTGAAAAAAAGACGAAAATCACTCCGAGACCATGGGCTATATATAGCCCATCGTCTTGGAGTCATTTTCGTCTTTTTTTCAAATCCTCGTTTTTCATAATTTATGACCATGGCGATGGGCAGCCCAGTATCACAATTAAAAGTCAAACCTCGACTTTTTGACAGACCCCGGGAAAAGTCACCGTTTGACTTTTCAAAAGTCAAATACTGACTTTGCGATGGGCTATAGCCCATGGTCTCGAACGGCATACTATAGCATGCCGTTTTCCATCATTTTTGAGGATTTGAAAAAAAGACGAAAATGACTCCGAGACCATGGGCTATAGCCCATCGTCTCGGAGTCATTTTCGTCTTTTTTTCAAATCCTCGTTTTTCATAATTTATGACCATGGCGATGGGCAGCCCAGTATCACAATTAAAAGTCAAACCTCGACTTTTTGACAGACCCCGGGAAAAGTCACCGTTTGACTTTTCAAAAGTCAAATACTGACTTTGCGATGGGCTATAGCCCATGGTCTCGAACGGCATACTATAGCATGCCGTTTTCCATCATTTTTGAGGATTTGAAAAAAAGACGAAAATCACTCAGAGACCATGGGCTATATATAGCCCATCGTCTTGGAGTCATTTTCGTCTTTTTTTCAAATCCTCGTTTTTCATAATTTATGACCATGGCGATGGGCAGCCCAGTATCACAATTAAAAGTCAAACCTCGACTTTTTGACAGACCCCGGGAAAAGTCACCGTTTGACTTTTCAAAAGTCAAATACTGACTTTGCGATGGGCTATAGCCCATGGTCTCGAACGGCATACTATAGCATGCCGTTTTCCATCATTTTTGAGGATTTGAAAAGTCAAACCTCGACTTTTTGACAGACCCCGGGAAAAGTCACCGTTTGACTTTTCAAAAGTCAAATACTGACTTTGCGATGGGCTATAGCCCATGGTCTCGAACGGCATACTATAGCATGCCGTTTTCCATAATTTTTGAGGATTTGAAAAAAAGACGAAAATGACTCCGAGACCATGGGCTATAGCCCATCGTCTCGGAGTCATCTTCGTCTTTTTTTCAAATCCTCGTTTTTCATCATTTATGACCATGGCGATGGGCTATAGCCCATGGTCTCGAACGGCATACTATAGCATGCCGTTTTCCATCATTTTTGAGGATTTGAAAAAAAGACGAAAATCACTCCGAGACCATGGGCTATATATAGCCCATCGTCTTGGAGTCATTTTCGTCTTTTTTTCAAATCCTCGTTTTTCATAATTTATGACCATGGCGATGGGCAGCCCAGTATCACAATTAAAAGTCAAACCTCGACTTTTTGACAGACCCCGGGAAAAGTCACCGTTTGACTTTTCAAAAGTCAAATACTGACTTTGCGATGGGCTATAGCCCATGGTCTCGAACGGCATACTATAGCATGCCGTTTTCCATCATTTTTGAGGATTTGAAAAAAAGACGAAAATGACTCCGAGACCATGGGCTATAGCCCATCGTCTCGGAGTCATTTTCGTCTTTTTTTCAAATCCTCGTTTTTCATAATTTATGACCATGGCGATGGGCTATAGCCCATGGTCTCGAACGGCATACTATAGCATGCCGTTTTCCATCATTTTTGAGGATTTGAAAAAAAGACGAAAATCACTCCGAGACCATGGGCTATATATAGCCCATCGTCTTGGAGTCATTTTCGTCTTTTTTTCAAATCCTCGTTTTTCATAATTTATGACCATGGCGATGGGCAGCCCAGTATCACAATTAAAAGTCAAACCTCGACTTTTTGACAGACCCCGGGAAAAGTCACCGTTTGACTTTTCAAAAGTCAAATACTGACTTTGCGATGGGCTATAGCCCATGGTCTCGAACGGCATACTATAGCATGCCGTTTTCCATCATTTTTGAGGATTTGAAAAGTCAAACCTCGACTTTTTGACAGACCCCGGGAAAAGTCACCGTTTGACTTTTCAAAAGTCAAATACTGACTTTGCGATGGGCTATAGCCCATGGTCTCGAACGGCATACTATAGCATGCCGTTTTCCATCATTTTTGAGGATTTGAAAAAAAGACGAAAATGACTCCGAGACCATGGGCTATAGCCCATCGTCTCGGAGTCATTTTCGTCTTTTTTTCAAATCCTCGTTTTTCATCATTTATGACCATGGCGATGGGCTATAGCCCATGGTCTCGAACGGCATACTATAGCATGCCGTTTTCCATCATTTTTGAGGATTTGAAAAAAAGACGAAAATCACTCCGAGACCATGGGCTATATATAGCCCATCGTCTTGGAGTCATTTTCGTCTTTTTTTCAAATCCTCGTTTTTCATAATTTATGACCATGGCGATGGGCAGCCCAGTATCACAATTAAAAGTCAAACCTCGACTTTTTGACAGACCCCGGGAAAAGTCACCGTTTGACTTTTCAAAAGTCAAATACTGACTTTGCGATGGGCTATAGCCCATGGTCTCGAACGGCATACTATAGCATGCCGTTTTCCATCATTTTTGAGGATTTGAAAAGTCAAACCTCGACTTTTTGACAGACCCCGGGAAAAGTCACCGTTTGACTTTTCAAAAGTCAAATACTGACTTTGCGATGGGCTATAGCCCATGGTCTCGAACGGCATACTATAGCATGCCGTTTTCCATAATTTTTGAGGATTTGAAAAAAAGACGAAAATGACTCCGAGACCATGGGCTATAGCCCATCGTCTCGGAGTCATTTTCGTCTTTTTTTCAAATCCTCGTTTTTCATCATTTATGACCATGGCGATTGGCTATAGCCCATGGTCTCGAACGGCATACTATAGCATGCCGTTTTCCATCATTTTTGAGGATTTGAAAAAAAGACGAAAATCACTCCGAGACCATGGGCTATATATAGCCCATCGTCTTGGAGTCATTTTCGTCTTTTTTTCAAATCCTCGTTTTTCATAATTTATGACCATGGCGATGGGCAGCCCAGTATCACAATTAAAAGTCAAACCTCGACTTTTTGACAGACCCCGGGAAAAGTCACCGTCTGACTTTTCAAAAGTCAAATACTGACTTTGCGATGGGCTATAGCCCATGGTCTCGAACGGCATACTATAGCATGCCGTTTTCCATCATTTTTGAGGATTTGAAAAAAAGACGAAAATGACTCCGAGACCATGGGCTATAGCCCATCGTCTCGGAGTCATTTTCGTCTTTTTTTCAAATCCTCGTTTTTCATAATTTATGACCATGGCGATGGGCTATAGCCCATGGTCTCGAACGGCATACTATAGCATGCCGTTTTCCATCATTTTTGAGGATTTGAAAAAAAGACGAAAATCACTCCGAGACCATGGGCTATATATAGCCCATCGTCTTGGAGTCATTTTCGTCTTTTTTTCAAATCCTCGTTTTTCATAATTTATGACCATGGCGATGGGCTATAGCCCATGGTCTCGAACGGCATACTATAGCATGCCGTTTTCCATCATTTTTGAGGATTTGAAAAAAAGACGAAAATCACTCCGAGACCATGGGCTATATATAGCCCATCGTCTTGGAGTCATTTTCGTCTTTTTTTCAAATCC
Source organism: Electrona antarctica (assembly GCF_951216825.1). Taxonomy (NCBI): domain Eukaryota; kingdom Metazoa; phylum Chordata; class Actinopteri; order Myctophiformes; family Myctophidae; genus Electrona; species Electrona antarctica. Next base: position 45,438,854 of record NC_136791.1, read on the forward strand.
TCGTTTTTCATAATTTATGACCATGGCGATGGGCAGCCCAGTATCACAATTAAAAGTCAAACCTCGACTTTTTGACAGACCCCGGGAAAAGTCACCGTTTGACTTTTCAAAAGTCAAATACTGACTTTGCGATGGGCTATAGCCCATGGTCTCGAACGGCATACTATAGCATGCCGTTTTCCATCATTTTTGAGGATTTGAAAAAAAGACGAAAATGACTCCGAGACCATGGGCTATAGCCCATCGTCTCGGAGTCATTTTCGTCTTTTTTTCAAATCCTCGTTTTTCATAATTTATGACCATGGCGATGGGCTATAGCCCATGGTCTCGAACGGCATACTATAGCATGCCGTTTTCCATCATTTTTGAGGATTTGAAAAAAAGACGAAAATCACTCCGAGACCATGGGCTATATATAGCCCATCGTCTTGGAGTCATTTTCGTCTTTTTTTCAAATCCTCGTTTTTCATAATTTATGACCATGGCGATGGGCAGCCCAGTATCACAATTAAAAGTCAAACCTCGACTTTTTGACAGACCCCGGGAAAAGTCACCGTTTGACTTTTCAAAAGTCAAATACTGACTTTGCGATGGGCTATAGCCCATGGTCTCGAACGGCATACTATAGCATGCCGTTTTCCATAATTTTTGAGGATTTGAAAAGTCAAACCTCGACTTTTTGACAGACCCCGGGAAAAGTCACCGTTTGACTTTTCAAAAGTCAAATACTGACTTTGCGATGGGCTATAGCCCATGGTCTCGAACGGCATACTATAGCATGCCGTTTTCCATCATTTTTGAGGATTTGAAAAAAAGACGAAAATGACTCCGAGACCATGGGCTATAGCCCATCGTCTCGGAGTCATTTTCGTCTTTTTTTCAAATCCTCGTTTTTCATCATTTATGACCATGGCGATGGGCTATAGCCCATGGTCTCGAACGGCATACTATAGCATGCCGTTTTCCATCATTTTTGAGGATTTGAAAAAAAGACGAAAATCACTCCGAGACCATGGGCTATATATAGCCCATCGTCTTGGAGTCATTTTCGTCTTTTTTTCAAATCCTCGTTTTTCATAATTTATGACCATGGCGATGGGCAGCCCAGTATCACAATTAAAAGTCAAACCTCGACTTTTTGACAGACCCCGGGAAAAGTCACCGTTTGACTTTTCAAAAGTCAAATACTGACTTTGCGATGGGCTATAGCCCATGGTCTCGAACGGCATACTATAGCATGCCGTTTTCCATCATTTTTGAGGATTTGAAAAGTCAAACCTCGACTTTTTGACAGACCCCGGGAAAAGTCACCGTTTGACTTTTCAAAAGTCAAATACTGACTTTGCGATGGGCTATAGCCCATGGTCTCGAACGGCATACTATAGCATGCCGTTTTCCATAATTTTTGAGGATTTGAAAAAAAGACGAAAATGACTCCGAGACCATGGGCTATAGCCCATCGTCTCGGAGTCATTTTCGTCTTTTTTTCAAATCCTCGTTTTTCATCATTTATGACCATGGCGATGGGCTATAGCCCATGGTCTCGAACGGCATACTATAGCATGCCGTTTTCCATCATTTTTGAGGATTTGAAAAAAAGACGAAAATCACTCCGAGACCATGGGCTATATATAGCCCATCGTCTTGGAGTCATTTTCGTCTTTTTTTCAAATCCTCGTTTTTCATAATTTATGACCATGGCGATGGGCAGCCCAGTATCACAATTAAAAGTCAAACCTCGACTTTTTGACAGACCCCGGGAAAAGTCACCGTTTGACTTTTCAAAAGTCAAATACTGACTTTGCGATGGGCTATAGCCCATGTTCTCGAACGGCATACTATAGCATGCCGTTTTCCATCATTTTTGAGGATTTGAAAAAAAGACGAAAATGACTCCGAGACCATGGGCTATAGCCCATCGTCTCGGAGTCATTTTCGTCTTTTTTTCAAATCCTCGTTTTTCATAATTTATGACCATGGCGATGGGCTATAGCCCATGGTCTCGAACGGCATACTATAGCATGCCGTTTTCCATCATTTTTGAGGATTTGAAAAAAAGACGAAAATCACTCCGAGACCATGGGCTATATATAGCCCATCGTCTTGGAGTCATTTTCGTCTTTTTTTCAAATCCTCGTTTTTCATAATTTATGACCATGGCGATGGGCAGCCCAGTATCACAATTAAAAGTCAAACCTCGACTTTTTGACAGACCCCGGGAAAAGTCACCGTTTGACTTTTCAAAAGTCAAATACTGACTTTGCGATGGGCTATAGCCCATGGTCTCGAACGGCATACTATAGCATGCCGTTTTCCATCATTTTTGAGGATTTGAAAAGTCAAACCTCGACTTTTTGACAGACCCCGGGAAAAGTCACCGTTTGACTTTTCAAAAGTCAAATACTGACTTTGCGATGGGCTATAGCCCATGGTCTCGAACGGCATACTATAGCATGCCGTTTTCCATCATTTTTGAGGATTTGAAAAAAAGACGAAAATGACTCCGAGACCATGGGCTATAGCCCATCGTCTCGGAGTCATTTTCGTCTTTTTTTCAAATCCTCGTTTTTCATCATTTATGACCATGGCGATGGGCTATAGCCCATGGTCTCGAACGGCATACTATAGCATGCCGTTTTCCATCATTTTTGAGGATTTGAAAAAAAGACGAAAATCACTCCGAGACCATGGGCTATATATAGCCCATCGTCTTGGAGTCATTTTCGTCTTTTTTTCAAATCCTCGTTTTTCATAATTTATGACCATGGCGATGGGCAGCCCAGTATCACAATTAAAAGTCAAACCTCGACTTTTTGACAGACCCCGGGAAAAGTCACCGTTTGACTTTTCAAAAGTCAAATACTGACTTTGCGATGGGCTATAGCCCATGGTCTCGAACGGCATACTATAGCATGCCGTTTTCCATCATTTTTGAGGATTTGAAAAAAAGACGAAAATGACTCCGAGACCATGGGCTATAGCCCATCGTCTCGGAGTCATTTTCGTCTTTTTTTCAAATCCTCGTTTTTCATAATTTATGACCATGGCGATGGGCTATAGCCCATGGTCTCGAACGGCATACTATAGCATGCCGTTTTCCATCATTTTTGAGGATTTGAAAAAAAGACGAAAATCACTCCGAGACCATGGGCTATATATAGCCCATCGTCTTGGAGTCATTTTCGTCTTTTTTTCAAATCCTCGTTTTTCATAATTTATGACCATGGCGATGGGCAGCCCAGTATCACAATTAAAAGTCAAACCTCGACTTTTTGACAGACCCCGGGAAAAGTCACCGTTTGACTTTTCAAAAGTCAAATACTGACTTTGCGATGGGCTATAGCCCATGGTCTCGAACGGCATACTATAGCATGCCGTTTTCCATCATTTTTGAGGATTTGAAAAGTCAAACCTCGACTTTTTGACAGACCCCGGGAAAAGTCACCGTTTGACTTTTCAAAAGTCAAATACTGACTTTGCGATGGGCTATAGCCCATGGTCTCGAACGGCATACTATAGCATGCCGTTTTCCATAATTTTTGAGGATTTGAAAAAAAGACGAAAATGACTCCGAGACCATGGGCTATAGCCCATCGTCTCGGAGTCCTTTTCGTCTTTTTTTCAAATCCTCGTTTTTCATCATTTATGACCATGGCGATGGGCTATAGCCCATGGTCTCGAACGGCATACTATAGCATGCCGTTTTCCATCATTTTTGAGGATTTGAAAAAAAGACGAAAATCACTCCGAGACCATGGGCTATATATAGCCCATCGTCTTGGAGTCATTTTCGTCTTTTTTTCAAATCCTCGTTTTTCATAATTTATGACCATGGCGATGGGCAGCCCAGTATCACAATTAAAAGTCAAACCTCGACTTTTTGACAGACCCCGGGAAAAGTCACCGTTTGACTTTTCAAAAGTCAAATACTGACTTTGCGATGGGCTATAGCCCATGGTCTCGAACGGCATACTATAGCATGCCGTTTTCCATCATTTTTGAGGATTTGAAAAAAAGACGAAAATGACTCCGAGACCATGGGCTATAGCCCATCGTCTCGGAGTCATTTTCGTCTTTTTTTCAAATCCTCGTTTTTCATCATTTATGACCATGGCGATGGGCTATAGCCCATGGTCTCGAACGGCATACTATAGCATGCCGTTTTCCATCATTTTTGAGGATTTGAAAAAAAGACGAAAATCACTCCGAGACCATGGGCTATATATAGCCCATCGTCTTGGAGTCATTTTCGTCTTTTTTTCAAATCCTCGTTTTTCATAATTTATGACCATGGCGATGGGCAGCCCAGTATCACAATTAAAAGTCAAACCTCGACTTTTTGACAGACCCCGGGAAAAGTCACCGTTTGACTTTTCAAAAGTCAAATACTGACTTTGCGATGGGCTATAGCCCATGGTCTCGAACGGCATACTATAGCATGCCGTTTTCCATCATTTTTGAGGATTTGAAAAAAAGACGAAAATGACTCCGAGACCATGGGCTATAGCCCATCGTCTCGGAGTCATTTTCGTCTTTTTTTCAAATCCTCGTTTTTCATAATTTATGACCATGGCGATGGGCTATAGCCCATGGTCTCGAACGGCATACTATAGCATGCCGTTTTCCATCATTTTTGAGGATTTGAAAAAAAGACGAAAATCACTCCGAGACCATGGGCTATATATAGCCCATCGTCTAGGAGTCATTTTCGTCTTTTTTTCAAATCCTCGTTTTTCATAATTTATGACCATGGCGATGGGCAGCCCAGTATCACAATTAAAAGTCAAACCTCGACTTTTTGACAGACCCCGGGAAAAGTCACCGTTTGACTTTTCAAAAGTCAAATACTGACTTTGCGATGGGCTATAGCCCATGGTCTCGAACGGCATACTATAGCATGCCGTTTTCCATCATTTTTGAGGATTTGAAAAAAAGACGAAAATGACTCCGAGACCATGGGCTATAGCCCATCGTCTCGGAGTCATTTTCGTCTTTTTTTCAAATCCTCGTTTTTCATAATTTATGACCATGGCGATGGGCTATAGCCCATGGTCTCGAACGGCATACTATAGCATGCCGTTTTCCATCATTTTTGAGGATTTGAAAAAAAGACGAAAATCACTCCGAGACCATGGGCTATATATAGCCCATCGTCTTGGAGTCATTTTCGTCTTTTTTTCAAATCCTCGTTTTTCATAATTTATGACCATGGCGATGGGCAGCCCAGTATCACAATTAAAAGTCAAACCTCGACTTTTTGACAGACCCCGGGAAAAGTCACCGTTTGACTTTTCAAAAGTCAAATACTGACTTTGCGATGGGCTATAGCCCATGGTCTCGAACGGCATACTATAGCATGCCGTTTTCCATCATTTTTGAGGATTTGAAAAGTCAAACCTCGACTTTTTGACAGACCCCGGGAAAAGTCACCGTTTGACTTTTCAAAAGTCAAATACTGACTTTGCGATGGGCTATAGCCCATGGTCTCGAACGGCATACTATAGCATGCCGTTTTCCATAATTTTTGAGGATTTGAAAAAAAGACGAAAATGACTCCGAGACCATGGGCTATAGCCCATCGTCTCGGAGTCATTTTCGTCTTTTTTTCAAATCCTCGTTTTTCATCATTTATGACCATGGCGATGGGCTATAGCCCATGGTCTCGAACGGCATACTATAGCATGCCGTTTTCCATCATTTTTGAGGATTTGAAAAAAAGACGAAAATCACTCCGAGACCATGGGCTATATATAGCCCATCGTCTTGGAGTCATTTTCGTCTTTTTTTCAAATCCTCGTTTTTCATAATTTATGACCATGGCGATGGGCAGCCCAGTATCACAATTAAAAGTCAAACCTCGACTTTTTGACAGACCCCGGGAAAAGTCACCGTTTGACTTTTCAAAAGTCAAATACTGACTTTGCGATGGGCTATAGCCCATGGTCTCGAACGGCATACTATAGCATGCCGTTTTCCATCATTTTTGAGGATTTGAAAAGTCAAACCTCGACTTTTTGACAGACCCCGGGAAAAGTCACCGTTTGACTTTTCAAAAGTCAAATACTGACTTTGCGATGGGCTATAGCCCATGGTCTCGAACGGCATACTATAGCATGCCGTTTTCCATCATTTTTGAGGATTTGAAAAAAAGACGAAAATGACTCCGAGACCATGGGCTATAGCCCATCGTCTCGGAGTCATTTTCGTCTTTTTTTCAAATCCTCGTTTTTCATCATTTATGACCATGGCGATGGGCTATAGCCCATGGTCTCGAACGGCATACTATAGCATGCCGTTTTCCATCATTTTTGAGGATTTGAAAAAAAGACGAAAATCACTCCGAGACCATGGGCTATATATAGCCCATCGTCTTGGAGTCATTTTCGTCTTTTTTTCAAATCCTCGTTTTTCATAATTTATGACCATGGCGATGGGCAGCCCAGTATCACAATTAAAAGTCAAACCTCGACTTTTTGACAGACCCCGGGAAAAGTCACCGTTTGACTTTTCAAAAGTCAAATACTGACTTTGCGATGGGCTATAGCCCATGGTCTCGAACGGCATACTATAGCATGCCGTTTTCCATCATTTTTGAGGATTTGAAAAAAAGACGAAAATGACTCCGAGACCATGGGCTATAGCCCATCGTCTCGGAGTCATTTTTGTCTTTTTTTCAAATCCTCGTTTTTCATAATTTATGACCATGGCGATGGGCTATAGCCCATGGTCTCGAACGGCATACTATAGCATGCCGTTTTCCATCATTTTTGAGGATTTGAAAAAAAGACGAAAATCACTCCGAGACCATGGGCTATATATAGCCCATCGTCTTGGAGTCATTTTCGTCTTTTTTTCAAATCCTCGTTTTTCATAATTTATGACCATGGCGATGGGCAGCCCAGTATCACAATTAAAAGTCAAACCTCGACTTTTTGACAGACCCCGGGAAAAGTCACCGTTTGACTTTTCAAAAGTCAAATACTGACTTTGCGATGGGCTATAGCCCATGGTCTCGAACGGCATACTATAGCATGCCGTTTTCCATCATTTTTGAGGATTTGAAAAAAAGACGAAAATGACTCCGAGACCATGGGCTATAGCCCATCGTCTCGGAGTCATTTTCGTCTTTTTTTCAAATCCTCGTTTTTCATAATTTATGACCATGGCGATGGGCTATAGCCCATGGTCTCGAACGGCATACTATAGCATGCCGTTTTCCATCATTTTTGAGGATTTGAAAAAAAGACGAAAATCACTCCGAGACCATGGGCTATATATAGCCCATCGTCTTGGAGTCATTTTCGTCTTTTTTTCAAATCCTCGTTTTTCATAATTTATGACCATGGCGATGGGCAGCCCAGTATCACAATTAAAAGTCAAACCTCGACTTTTTGACAGACCCCGGGAAAAGTCACCGTTTGACTTTTCAAAAGTCAAATACTGACTTTGCGATGGGCTATAGCCCATGGTCTCGAACGGCATACTATAGCATGCCGTTTTCCATCATTTTTGAGGATTTGAAAAAAAGACGAAAATGACTCCGAGACCATGGGCTATAGCCCATCGTCTCGGAGTCATTTTCGTCTTTTTTTCAAATCCTCGTTTTTCATAATTTATGACCATGGCGATGGGCTATAGCCCATGGTCTCGAACGGCATACTATAGCATGCCGTTTTCCATCATTTTTGAGGATTTGAAAAAAAGACGAAAATCACTCCGAGACCATGGGCTATATATAGCCCATCGTCTTGGAGTCATTTTCGTCTTTTTTTCAAATCCTCGTTTTTCATAATTTATGACCATGGCGATGGGCAGCCCAGTATCACAATTAAAAGTCAAACCTCGACTTTTTGACAGACCCCGGGAAAAGTCACCGTTTGACTTTTCAAAAGTCAAATACTGACTTTGCGATGGGCTATAGCCCATGGTCTCGAACGGCATACTATAGCATGCCGTTTTCCATCATTTTTGAGGATTTGAAAAGTCAAACCTCGACTTTTTGACAGACCCCGGGAAAAGTCACCGTTTGACTTTTCAAAAGTCAAATACTGACTTTGCGATGGGCTATAGCCCATGGTCTCGAACGGCATACTATAGCATGCCGTTTTCCATAATTTTTGAGGATTTGAAAAAAAGACGAAAATGACTCCGAGACCATGGGCTATAGCCCATCGTCTCGGAGTCCTTTTCGTCTTTTTTTCAAATCCTCGTTTTTCATCATTTATGACCATGGCGATGGGCTATAGCCCATGGTCTCGAACGGCATACTATAGCATGCCGTTTTCCATCATTTTTGAGGATTTGAAAAAAAGACGAAAATCACTCCGAGACCATGGGCTATATATAGCCCATCGTCTTGGAGTCATTTTCGTCTTTTTTTCAAATCCTCGTTTTTCATAATTTATGACCATGGCGATGGGCAGCCCAGTATCACAATTAAAAGTCAAACCTCGACTTTTTGACAGACCCCGGGAAAAGTCACCGTTTGACTTTTCAAAAGTCAAATACTGACTTTGCGATGGGCTATAGCCCATGGTCTCGAACGGCATACTATAGCATGCCGTTTTCCATCATTTTTGAGGATTTGAAAAAAAGACGAAAATGACTCCGAGACCATGGGCTATAGCCCATCGTCTCGGAGTCATTTTCGTCTTTTTTTCAAATCCTCGTTTTTCATCATTTATGACCATGGCGATGGGCTATAGCCCATGGTCTCGAACGGCATACTATAGCATGCCGTTTTCCATCATTTTTGAGGATTTGAAAAAAAGACGAAAATCACTCCGAGACCATGGGCTATATATAGCCCATCGTCTTGGAGTCATTTTCGTCTTTTTTTCAAATCCTCGTTTTTCATAATTTATGACCATGGCGATGGGCAGCCCAGTATCACAATTAAAAGTCAAACCTCGACTTTTTGACAGACCCCGGGAAAAGTCACCGTTTGACTTTTCAAAAGTCAAATACTGACTTTGCGATGGGCTATAGCCCATGGTCTCGAACGGCATACTATAGCATGCCGTTTTCCATCATTTTTGAGGATTTGAAAAAAAGACGAAAATGACTCCGAGACCATGGGCTATAGCCCATCGTCTCGGAGTCATTTTCGTCTTTTTTTCAAATCCTCGTTTTTCATAATTTATGACCATGGCGATGGGCTATAGCCCATGGTCTCGAACGGCATACTATAGCATGCCGTTTTCCATCATTTTTGAGGATTTGAAAAAAAGACGAAAATCACTCCGAGACCATGGGCTATATATAGCCCATCGTCTAGGAGTCATTTTCGTCTTTTTTTCAAATCCTCGTTTTTCATAATTTATGACCATGGCGATGGGCAGCCCAGTATCACAATTAAAAGTCAAACCTCGACTTTTTGACAGACCCCGGGAAAAGTCACCGTTTGACTTTTCAAAAGTCAAATACTGACTTTGCGATGGGCTATAGCCCATGGTCTCGAACGGCATACTATAGCATGCCGTTTTCCATCATTTTTGAGGATTTGAAAAAAAGACGAAAATGACTCCGAGACCATGGGCTATAGCCCATCGTCTCGGAGTCATTTTCGTCTTTTTTTCAAATCCTCGTTTTTCATAATTTATGACCATGGCGATGGGCTATAGCCCATGGTCTCGAACGGCATACTATAGCATGCCGTTTTCCATCATTTTTGAGGATTTGAAAAAAAGACGAAAATCACTCCGAGACCATGGGCTATATATAGCCCATCGTCTTGGAGTCATTTTCGTCTTTTTTTCAAATCCTCGTTTTTCATAATTTATGACCATGGCGATGGGCAGCCCAGTATCACAATTAAAAGTCAAACCTCGACTTTTTGACAGACCCCGGGAAAAGTCACCGTTTGACTTTTCAAAAGTCAAATACTGACTTTGCGATGGGCTATAGCCCATGGTCTCGAACGGCATACTATAGCATGCCGTTTTCCATCATTTTTGAGGATTTGAAAAGTCAAACCTCGACTTTTTGACAGACCCCGGGAAAAGTCACCGTTTGACTTTTCAAAAGTCAAATACTGACTTTGCGATGGGCTATAGCCCATGGTCTCGAACGGCATACTATAGCATGCCGTTTTCCATAATTTTTGAGGATTTGAAAAAAAGACGAAAATGACTCCGAGACCATGGGCTATAGCCCATCGTCTCGGAGTCATTTTCGTCTTTTTTTCAAATCCTCGTTTTTCATCATTTATGACCATGGCGATGGGCTATAGCCCATGGTCTCGAACGGCATACTATAGCATGCCGTTTTCCATCATTTTTGAGGATTTGAAAAAAAGACGAAAATCACTCCGAGACCATGGGCTATATATAGCCCATCGTCTTGGAGTCATTTTCGTCTTTTTTTCAAATCCTCGTTTTTCATAATTTATGACCATGGCGATGGGCAGCCCAGTATCACAATTAAAAGTCAAACCTCGACTTTTTGACAGACCCCGGGAAAAGTCACCGTTTGACTTTTCAAAAGTCAAATACTGACTTTGCGATGGGCTATAGCCCATGGTCTCGAACGGCATACTATAGCATGCCGTTTTCCATCATTTTTGAGGATTTGAAAAGTCAAACCTCGACTTTTTGACAGACCCCGGGAAAAGTCACCGTTTGACTTTTCAAAAGTCAAATACTGACTTTGCGATGGGCTATAGCCCATGGTCTCGAACGGCATACTATAGCATGCCGTTTTCCATCATTTTTGAGGATTTGAAAAAAAGACGAAAATGACTCCGAGACCATGGGCTATAGCCCATCGTCTCGGAGTCATTTTCGTCTTTTTTTCAAATCCTCGTTTTTCATCATTTATGACCATGGCGATGGGCTATAGCCCATGGTCTCGAACGGCATACTATAGCATGCCGTTTTCCATCATTTTTGAGGATTTGAAAAAAAGACGAAAATCACTCCGAGACCATGGGCTATATATAGCCCATCGTCTTGGAGTCATTTTCGTCTTTTTTTCAAATCCTCGTTTTTCATAATTTATGACCATGGCGATGGGCAGCCCAGTATCACAATTAAAAGTCAAACCTCGACTTTTTGACAGACCCCGGGAAAAGTCACCGTTTGACTTTTCAAAAGTCAAATACTGACTTTGCGATGGGCTATAGCCCATGGTCTCGAACGGCATACTATAGCATGCCGTTTTCCATCATTTTTGAGGATTTGAAAAAAAGACGAAAATGACTCCGAGACCATGGGCTATAGCCCATCGTCTCGGAGTCATTTTTGTCTTTTTTTCAAATCCTCGTTTTTCATAATTTATGACCATGGCGATGGGCTATAGCCCATGGTCTCGAACGGCATACTATAGCATGCCGTTTTCCATCATTTTTGAGGATTTGAAAAAAAGACGAAAATCACTCCGAGACCATGGGCTATATATAGCCCATCGTCTTGGAGTCATTTTCGTCTTTTTTTCAAATCCTCGTTTTTCATAATTTATGACCATGGCGATGGGCAGCCCAGTATCACAATTAAAAGTCAAACCTCGACTTTTTGACAGACCCCGGGAAAAGTCACCGTTTGACTTTTCAAAAGTCAAATACTGACTTTGCGATGGGCTATAGCCCATGGTCTCGAACGGCATACTATATAGCATGCCGTTTTCCATCATTTTTGAGGATTTGAAAAGTCAAACCTCGACTTTTTGACAGACCCCGGGAAAAGTCACCGTTTGACTTTTCAAAAGTCAAATACTGACTTTGCGATGGGCTATAGCCCATGGTCTCGAACGGCATACTATAGCATGCCGTTTTCCATCATTTTTGAGGATTTGAAAAAAAGACGAAAATGACTCCGAGACCATGGGCTATAGCCCATCGTCTCGGAGTCATTTTCGTCTTTTTTTCAAAACCTCGTTTTTCATAATTTATGACCATGGCGATGGGCTATAGCCCATGGTCTCGAACGGCATACTATAGCATGCCGTTTTCCATCATTTTTGAGGATTTGAAAAAAAGACGAAAATCGCTCCGAGACCATGGGCTATATATAGCCCATCGTCTTGGAGTCATTTTCGTCTTTTTTTCAAATCCTCGTTTTTCATAATTTATGACCATGGCGATGGGCAGCCCAGTATCACAATTAAAAGTCAAACCTCGACTTTTTGACAGACCCCGGGAAAAGTCACCGTTTGACTTTTCAAAAGTCAAATACTGACTTTGCGATGGGCTATAGCCCATGGTCTCGAACGGCATACTATAGCATGCCGTTTTCCATCATTTTTGAGGATTTGAAAAGTCAAACCTCGACTTTTTGACAGACCCCGGGAAAAGTCACCGTTTGACTTTTCAAAAGTCAAATACTGACTTTGCGATGGGCTATAGCCCATGGTCTCGAACGGCATACTATAGCATGCCGTTTTCCATCATTTTTGAGGATTTGAAAAGTCAAACCTCGACTTTTTGACAGACCCCGGGAAAAGTCACCGTTTGACTTTTCAAAAGTCAAATACTGACTTTGCGATGGGCTATAGCCCATGGTCTCGAACGGCATACTATAGCATGCCGTTTTCCATCATTTTTGAGGATTTGAAAAAAAGACGAAAATGACTCCGAGACCATGGGCTATAGCCCATCGTCTCGGAGTCATTTTCGTCTTTTTTTCAAATCCTCGTTTTTCATCATTTATGACCATGGCGATGGGCTATAGCCCATGGTCTCGAACGGCATACTATAGCATGCCGTTTTCCATCATTTTTGAGGATTTGAAAAAAAGACGAAAATCACTCCGAGACCATGGGCTATATATAGCCCATCGTCTTGGAGTCATTTTCGTCTTTTTTTCAAATCCTCGTTTTTCATAATTTATGACCATGGCGATGGGCAGCCCAGTATCACAATTAAAAGTCAAACCTCGACTTTTTGACAGACCCCGGGAAAAGTCACCGTTTGACTTTTCAAAAGTCAAATACTGACTTTGCGATGGGCTATAGCCCATGGTCTCGAACGGCATACTATAGCATGCCGTTTTCCATCATTTTTGAGGATTTGAAAAGTCAAACCTCGACTTTTTGACAGACCCCGGGAAAAGTCACCGTTTGACTTTTCAAAAGTCAAATACTGACTTTGCGATGGGCTATAGCCCATGGTCTCGAACGGCATACTATAGCATGCCGTTTTCCATAATTTTTGAGGATTTGAAAAAAAGACGAAAATGACTCCGAGACCATGGGCTATAGCCCATCGTCTCGGAGTCCTTTTCGTCTTTTTTTCAAATCCTCGTTTTTCATCATTTATGACCATGGCGATGGGCTATAGCCCATGGTCTCGAACGGCACACTATAGCATGCCGTTTTCCATCATTTTTGAGGATTTGAAAAAAAGACGAAAATCACTCCGAGACCATGGGCTATATATAGCCCATCGTCTTGGAGTCATTTTCGTCTTTTTTTCAAATCCTCGTTTTTCATAATTTATGACCATGGCGATGGGCAGCCCAGTATCACAATTAAAAGTCAAACCTCGACTTTTTGACAGACCCCGGGAAAAGTCACCGTTTGACTTTTCAAAAGTCAAATACTGACTTTGCGATGGGCTATAGCCCATGGTCTCGAACGGCATACTATAGCATGCCGTTTTCCATCATTTTTGAGGATTTGAAAAAAAGACGAAAATGACTCCGAGACCATGGGCTATAGCCCATCGTCTCGGAGTCATTTTCGTCTTTTTTTCAAATCCTCGTTTTTCATCATTTATGACCATGGCGATGGGCTATAGCCCATGGTCTCGAACGGCATACTATAGCATGCCGTTTTCCATCATTTTTGAGGATTTGAAAAAAAGACGAAAATCACTCCGAGACCATGGGCTATATATAGCCCATCGTCTTGGAGTCATTTTCGTCTTTTTTTCAAATCCTCGTTTTTCATAATTTATGACCATGGCGATGGGCAGCCCAGTATCACAATTAAAAGTCAAACCTCGACTTTTTGACAGACCCCGGGAAAAGTCACCGTTTGACTTTTCAAAAGTCAAATACTGACTTTGCGATGGGCTATAGCCCATGGTCTCGAACGGCATACTATAGCATGCCGTTTTCCATCATTTTTGAGGATTTGAAAAAAAGACGAAAATGACTCCGAGACCATGGGCTATAGCCCATCGTCTCGGAGTCATTTTCGTCTTTTTTTCAAATCCTCGTTTTTCATAATTTATGACCATGGCGATGGGCTATAGCCCATGGTCTCGAACGGCATACTATAGCATGCCGTTTTCCATCATTTTTGAGGATTTGAAAAAAAGACGAAAATCACTCCGAGACCATGGGCTATATATAGCCCATCGTCTTGGAGTCATTTTCGTCTTTTTTTCAAATCCTCGTTTTTCATAATTTATGACCATGGCGATGGGCAGCCCAGTATCACAATTAAAAGTCAAACCTCGACTTTTTGACAGACCCCGGGAAAAGTCACCGTTTGACTTTTCAAAAGTCAAATACTGACTTTGCGATGGGCTATAGCCCATGGTCTCGAACGGCATACTATAGCATGCCGTTTTCCATCATTTTTGAGGATTTGAAAAAAAGACGAAAATGACTCCGAGACCATGGGCTATAGCCCATCGTCTCGGAGTCATTTTCGTCTTTTTTTCAAATCCTCGTTTTTCATAATTTATGACCATGGCGATGGGCTATAGCCCATGGTCTCGAACGGCATACTATAGCATGCCGTTTTCCATCATTTTTGAGGATTTGAAAAAAAGACGAAAATCACTCCGAGACCATGGGCTATATATAGCCCATCGTCTTGGAGTCATTTTCGTCTTTTTTTCAAATCCTCGTTTTTCATAATTTATGACCATGGCGATGGGCAGCCCAGTATCACAATTAAAAGTCAAACCTCGACTTTTTGACAGACCCCGGGAAAAGTCACCGTTTGACTTTTCAAAAGTCAAATACTGACTTTGCGATGGGCTATAGCCCATGGTCTCGAACGGCATACTATAGCATGCCGTTTTCCATCATTTTTGAGGATTTGAAAAAAAGACGAAAATGACTCCGAGACCATGGGCTATAGCCCATCGTCTCGGAGTCATTTTCGTCTTTTTTTCAAATCCTCGTTTTTCATAATTTATGACCATGGCGATGGGCTATAGCCCATGGTCTCGAACGGCATACTATAGCATGCCGTTTTCCATCATTTTTGAGGATTTGAAAAAAAGACGAAAATCACTCCGAGACCATGGGCTATATATAGCCCATCGTCTTGGAGTCATTTTCGTCTTTTTTTCAAATCCTCGTTTTTCATAATTTATGACCATGGCGATGGGCAGCCCAGTATCACAATTAAAAGTCAAACCTCGACTTTTTGACAGACCCCGGGAAAAGTCACCGTTTGACTTTTCAAAAGTCAAATACTGACTTTGCGATGGGCTATAGCCCATGGTCTCGAACGGCATACTATAGCATGCCGTTTTCCATCATTTTTGAGGATTTGAAAAAAAGACGAAAATGACTCCGAGACCATGGGCTATAGCCCATCGTCTCGGAGTCATTTTCGTCTTTTTTTCAAATCCTCGTTTTTCATAATTTATGACCATGGCGATGGGCTATAGCCCATGGTCTCGAACGGCATACTATAGCATGCCGTTTTCCATCATTTTTGAGGATTTGAAAAAAAGACGAAAATCACTCCGAGACCATGGGCTATATATAGCCCATCGTCTTGGAGTCATTTTCGTCTTTTTTTCAAATCCTCGTTTTTCATAATTTATGACCATGGCGATGGGCAGCCCAGTATCACAATTAAAAGTCAAACCTCGACTTTTTGACAGACCCCGGGAAAAGTCACCGTTTGACTTTTCAAAAGTCAAATACTGACTTTGCGATGGGCTATAGCCCATGGTCTCGAACGGCATACTATAGCATGCCGTTTTCCATCATTTTTGAGGATTTGAAAAGTCAAACCTCGACTTTTTGACAGACCCCGGGAAAAGTCACCGTTTGACTTTTCAAAAGTCAAATACTGACTTTGCGATGGGCTATAGCCCATGGTCTCGAACGGCATACTATAGCATGCCGTTTTCCATAATTTTTGAGGATTTGAAAAAAAGACGAAAATGACTCCGAGACCATGGGCTATAGCCCATCGTCTCGGAGTCCTTTTCGTCTTTTTTTCAAATCCTCGTTTTTCATCATTTATGACCATGGCGATGGGCTATAGCCCATGGTCTCGAACGGCATACTATAGCATGCCGTTTTCCATCATTTTTGAGGATTTGAAAAAAAAGACGAAAATCACTCCGAGACCATGGGCTATATATAGCCCATCGTCTTGGAGTCATTTTCGTCTTTTTTTCAAATCCTCGTTTTTCATAATTTATGACCATGGCGATGGGCAGCCCAGTATCACAATTAAAAGTCAAACCTCGACTTTTTGACAGACCCCGGGAAAAGTCACCGTTTGACTTTTCAAAAGTCAAATACTGACTTTGCGATGGGCTATAGCCCATGGTCTCGAACGGCATACTATAGCATGCCGTTTTCCATCATTTTTGAGGATTTGAAAAAAAGACGAAAATGACTCCGAGACCATGGGCTATAGCCCATCGTCTCGGAGTCATTTTCGTCTTTTTTTCAAATCCTCGTTTTTCATCATTTATGACCATGGCGATGGGCTATAGCCCATGGTCTCGAACGGCATACTATAGCATGCCGTTTTCCATCATTTTTGAGGATTTGAAAAAAAGACGAAAATCACTCCGAGACCATGGGCTATATATAGCCCATCGTCTTGGAGTCATTTTCGTCTTTTTTTCAAATCCTCGTTTTTCATAATTTATGACCATGGCGATGGGCAGCCCAGTATCACAATTAAAAGTCAAACCTCGACTTTTTGACAGACCCCGGGAAAAGTCACCGTTTGACTTTTCAAAAGTCAAATACTGACTTTGCGATGGGCTATAGCCCATGGTCTCGAACGGCATACTATAGCATGCCGTTTTCCATCATTTTTGAGGATTTGAAAAAAAGACGAAAATGACTCCGAGACCATGGGCTATAGCCCATCGTCTCGGAGTCATTTTCGTCTTTTTTTCAAATCCTCGTTTTTCATAATTTATGACCATGGCGATGGGCTATAGCCCATGGTCTCGAACGGCATACTATAGCATGCCGTTTTCCATCATTTTTGAGGATTTGAAAAAAAGACGAAAATCACTCCGAGACCATGGGCTATATATAGCCCATCGTCTAGGAGTCATTTTCGTCTTTTTTTCAAATCCTCGTTTTTCATAATTTATGACCATGGCGATGGGCAGCCCAGTATCACAATTAAAAGTCAAACCTCGACTTTTTGACAGACCCCGGGAAAAGTCACCGTTTGACTTTTCAAAAGTCAAATACTGACTTTGCGATGGGCTATAGCCCATGGTCTCGAACGGCATACTATAGCATGCCGTTTTCCATCATTTTTGAGGATTTGAAAAAAAGACGAAAATGACTCCGAGACCATGGGCTATAGCCCATCGTCTCGGAGTCATTTTCGTCTTTTTTTCAAATCCTCGTTTTTCATAATTTATGACCATGGCGATGGGCTATAGCCCATGGTCTCGAACGGCATACTATAGCATGCCGTTTTCCATCATTTTTGAGGATTTGAAAAAAAGACGAAAATCACTCCGAGACCATGGGCTATATATAGCCCATCGTCTTGGAGTCATTTTCGTCTTTTTTTCAAATCCTCGTTTTTCATAATTTATGACCATGGCGATGGGCAGCCCAGTATCACAATTAAAAGTCAAACCTCGACTTTTTGACAGACCCCGGGAAAAGTCACCGTTTGACTTTTCAAAAGTCAAATACTGACTTTGCGATGGGCTATAGCCCATGGTCTCGAACGGCATACTATAGCATGCCGTTTTCCATCATTTTTGAGGATTTGAAAAGTCAAACCTCGACTTTTTGACAGACCCCGGGAAAAGTCACCGTTTGACTTTTCAAAAGTCAAATACTGACTTTGCGATGGGCTATAGCCCATGGTCTCGAACGGCATACTATAGCATGCCGTTTTCCATAATTTTTGAGGATTTGAAAAAAAGACGAAAATGACTCCGAGACCATGGGCTATAGCCCATCGTCTCGGAGTCATTTTCGTCTTTTTTTCAAATCCTCGTTTTTCATCATTTATGACCATGGCGATGGGCTATAGCCCATGGTCTCGAACGGCATACTATAGCATGCCGTTTTCCATCATTTTTGAGGATTTGAAAAAAAGACGAAAATCACTCCGAGACCATGGGCTATATATAGCCCATCGTCTTGGAGTCATTTTCGTCTTTTTTTCAAATCCTCGTTTTTCATAATTTATGACCATGGCGATGGGCAGCCCAGTATCACAATTAAAAGTCAAACCTCGACTTTTTGACAGACCCCGGGAAAAGTCACCGTTTGACTTTTCAAAAGTCAAATACTGACTTTGCGATGGGCTATAGCCCATGGTCTCGAACGGCATACTATAGCATGCCGTTTTCCATCATTTTTGAGGATTTGAAAAGTCAAACCTCGACTTTTTGACAGACCCCGGGAAAAGTCACCGTTTGACTTTTCAAAAGTCAAATACTGACTTTGCGATGGGCTATAGCCCATGGTCTCGAACGGCATACTATAGCATGCCGTTTTCCATCATTTTTGAGGATTTGAAAAAAAGACGAAAATGACTCCGAGACCATGGGCTATAGCCCATCGTCTCGGAGTCATTTTCGTCTTTTTTTCAAATCCTCGTTTTTCATCATTTATGACCATGGCGATGGGCTATAGCCCATGGTCTCGAACGGCATACTATAGCATGCCGTTTTCCATCATTTTTGAGGATTTGAAAAAAAGACGAAAATCACTCCGAGACCATGGGCTATATATAGCCCATCGTCTTGGAGTCATTTTCGTCTTTTTTTCAAATCCTCGTTTTTCATAATTTATGACCATGGCGATGGGCAGCCCAGTATCACAATTAAAAGTCAAACCTCGACTTTTTGACAGACCCCGGGAAAAGTCACCGTTTGACTTTTCAAAAGTCAAATACTGACTTTGCGATGGGCTATAGCCCATGGTCTCGAACGGCATACTATAGCATGCCGTTTTCCATCATTTTTGAGGATTTGAAAAAAAGACGAAAATGACTCCGAGACCATGGGCTATAGCCCATCGTCTCGGAGTCATTTTTGTCTTTTTTTCAAATCCTCGTTTTTCATAATTTATGACCATGGCGATGGGCTATAGCCCATGGTCTCGAACGGCATACTATAGCATGCCGTTTTCCATCATTTTTGAGGATTTGAAAAAAAGACGAAAATCACTCCGAGACCATGGGCTATATATAGCCCATCGTCTTGGAGTCATTTTCGTCTTTTTTTCAAATCCTCGTTTTTCATAATTTATGACCATGGCGATGGGCAGCCCAGTATCACAATTAAAAGTCAAACCTCGACTTTTTGACAGACCCCGGGAAAAGTCACCGTTTGACTTTTCAAAAGTCAAATACTGACTTTGCGATGGGCTATAGCCCATGGTCTCGAACGGCATACTATATAGCATGCCGTTTTCCATCATTTTTGAGGATTTGAAAAGTCAAACCTCGACTTTTTGACAGACCCCGGGAAAAGTCACCGTTTGACTTTTCAAAAGTCAAATACTGACTTTGCGATGGGCTATAGCCCATGGTCTCGAACGGCATACTATAGCATGCCGTTTTCCATCATTTTTGAGGATTTGAAAAAAAGACGAAAATGACTCCGAGACCATGGGCTATAGCCCATCGTCTCGGAGTCATTTTCGTCTTTTTTTCAAAACCTCGTTTTTCATAATTTATGACCATGGCGATGGGCTATAGCCCATGGTCTCGAACGGCATACTATAGCATGCCGTTTTCCATCATTTTTGAGGATTTGAAAAAAAGACGAAAATCGCTCCGAGACCATGGGCTATATATAGCCCATCGTCTTGGAGTCATTTTCGTCTTTTTTTCAAATCCTCGTTTTTCATAATTTATGACCATGGCGATGGGCAGCCCAGTATCACAATTAAAAGTCAAACCTCGACTTTTTGACAGACCCCGGGAAAAGTCACCGTTTGACTTTTCAAAAGTCAAATACTGACTTTGCGATGGGCTATAGCCCATGGTCTCGAACGGCATACTATAGCATGCCGTTTTCCATCATTTTTGAGGATTTGAAAAGTCAAACCTCGACTTTTTGACAGACCCCGGGAAAAGTCACCGTTTGACTTTTCAAAAGTCAAATACTGACTTTGCGATGGGCTATAGCCCATGGTCTCGAACGGCATACTATAGCATGCCGTTTTCCATCATTTTTGAGGATTTGAAAAGTCAAACCTCGACTTTTTGACAGACCCCGGGAAAAGTCACCGTTTGACTTTTCAAAAGTCAAATACTGACTTTGCGATGGGCTATAGCCCATGGTCTCGAACGGCATACTATAGCATGCCGTTTTCCATCATTTTTGAGGATTTGAAAAAAAGACGAAAATGACTCCGAGACCATGGGCTATAGCCCATCGTCTCGGAGTCATTTTCGTCTTTTTTTCAAATCCTCGTTTTTCATCATTTATGACCATGGCGATGGGCTATAGCCCATGGTCTCGAACGGCATACTATAGCATGCCGTTTTCCATCATTTTTGAGGATTTGAAAAAAAGACGAAAATCACTCCGAGACCATGGGCTATATATAGCCCATCGTCTTGGAGTCATTTTCGTCTTTTTTTCAAATCCTCGTTTTTCATAATTTATGACCATGGCGATGGGCAGCCCAGTATCACAATTAAAAGTCAAACCTCGACTTTTTGACAGACCCCGGGAAAAGTCACCGTTTGACTTTTCAAAAGTCAAATACTGACTTTGCGATGGGCTATAGCCCATGGTCTCGAACGGCATACTATAGCATGCCGTTTTCCATCATTTTTGAGGATTTGAAAAGTCAAACCTCGACTTTTTGACAGACCCCGGGAAAAGTCACCGTTTGACTTTTCAAAAGTCAAATACTGACTTTGCGATGGGCTATAGCCCATGGTCTCGAACGGCATACTATAGCATGCCGTTTTCCATAATTTTTGAGGATTTGAAAAAAAGACGAAAATGACTCCGAGACCATGGGCTATAGCCCATCGTCTCGGAGTCCTTTTCGTCTTTTTTTCAAATCCTCGTTTTTCATCATTTATGACCATGGCGATGGGCTATAGCCCATGGTCTCGAACGGCACACTATAGCATGCCGTTTTCCATCATTTTTGAGGATTTGAAAAAAAGACGAAAATCACTCCGAGACCATGGGCTATATATAGCCCATCGTCTTGGAGTCATTTTCGTCTTTTTTTCAAATCCTCGTTTTTCATAATTTATGACCATGGCGATGGGCAGCCCAGTATCACAATTAAAAGTCAAACCTCGACTTTTTGACAGACCCCGGGAAAAGTCACCGTTTGACTTTTCAAAAGTCAAATACTGACTTTGCGATGGGCTATAGCCCATGGTCTCGAACGGCATACTATAGCATGCCGTTTTCCATCATTTTTGAGGATTTGAAAAAAAGACGAAAATGACTCCGAGACCATGGGCTATAGCCCATCGTCTCGGAGTCATTTTCGTCTTTTTTTCAAATCCTCGTTTTTCATCATTTATGACCATGGCGATGGGCTATAGCCCATGGTCTCGAACGGCATACTATAGCATGCCGTTTTCCATCATTTTTGAGGATTTGAAAAAAAGACGAAAATCACTCCGAGACCATGGGCTATATATAGCCCATCGTCTTGGAGTCATTTTCGTCTTTTTTTCAAATCCTCGTTTTTCATAATTTATGACCATGGCGATGGGCAGCCCAGTATCACAATTAAAAGTCAAACCTCGACTTTTTGACAGACCCCGGGAAAAGTCACCGTTTGACTTTTCAAAAGTCAAATACTGACTTTGCGATGGGCTATAGCCCATGGTCTCGAACGGCATACTATAGCATGCCGTTTTCCATCATTTTTGAGGATTTGAAAAAAAGACGAAAATGACTCCGAGACCATGGGCTATAGCCCATCGTCTCGGAGTCATTTTCGTCTTTTTTTCAAATCCTCGTTTTTCATAATTTATGACCATGGCGATGGGCTATAGCCCATGGTCTCGAACGGCATACTATAGCATGCCGTTTTCCATCATTTTTGAGGATTTGAAAAAAAGACGAAAATCACTCCGAGACCATGGGCTATATATAGCCCATCGTCTTGGAGTCATTTTCGTCTTTTTTTCAAATCCTCGTTTTTCATAATTTATGACCATGGCGATGGGCAGCCCAGTATCACAATTAAAAGTCAAACCTCGACTTTTTGACAGACCCCGGGAAAAGTCACCGTTTGACTTTTCAAAAGTCAAATACTGACTTTGCGATGGGCTATAGCCCATGGTCTCGAACGGCATACTATAGCATGCCGTTTTCCATCATTTTTGAGGATTTGAAAAAAAGACGAAAATGACTCCGAGACCATGGGCTATAGCCCATCGTCTCGGAGTCATTTTCGTCTTTTTTTCAAATCCTCGTTTTTCATAATTTATGACCATGGCGATGGGCTATAGCCCATGGTCTCGAACGGCATACTATAGCATGCCGTTTTCCATCATTTTTGAGGATTTGAAAAAAAGACGAAAATCACTCCGAGACCATGGGCTATATATAGCCCATCGTCTTGGAGTCATTTTCGTCTTTTTTTCAAATCCTCGTTTTTCATAATTTATGACCATGGCGATGGGCAGCCCAGTATCACAATTAAAAGTCAAACCTCGACTTTTTGACAGACCCCGGGAAAAGTCACCGTTTGACTTTTCAAAAGTCAAATACTGACTTTGCGATGGGCTATAGCCCATGGTCTCGAACGGCATACTATAGCATGCCGTTTTCCATCATTTTTGAGGATTTGAAAAGTCAAACCTCGACTTTTTGACAGACCCCGGGAAATGTCACCGTTTGACTTTTCAAAAGTCAAATACTGACTTTGCGATGGGCTATAGCCCATGGTCTCGAACGGCATACTATAGCATGCCGTTTTCCATCATTTTTGAGGATTTGAAAAAAAGACGAAAATGACTCCGAGACCATGGGCTATAGCCCATCGTCTCGGAGTCATTTTCGTCTTTTTTTCAAATCCTCGTTTTTCATAATTTATGACCATGGCGATGGGCTATAGCCCATGGTCTCGAACGGCATACTATAGCATGCCGTTTTCCATCATTTTTGAGGATTTGAAAAAAAGACGAAAATCACTCCGAGACCATGGGCTATATATAGCCCATCGTCTTGGAGTCATTTTCGTCTTTTTTTCAAATCCTCGTTTTTCATAATTTATGACCATGGCGATGGGCAGCCCAGTATCACAATTAAAAGTCAAACCTCGACTTTTTGACAGACCCCGGGAAAAGTCACCGTTTGACTTTTCAAAAGTCAAATACTGACTTTGCGATGGGCTATAGCCCATGGTCTCGAACGGCATACTATAGCATGCCGTTTTCCATCATTTTTGAGGATTTGAAAAAAAGACGAAAATGACTCCGAGACCATGGGCTATAGCCCATCGTCTCGGAGTCATTTTCGTCTTTTTTTCAAATCCTCGTTTTTCATAATTTATGACCATGGCGATGGGCAGCCCAGTATCACAATTAAAAGTCAAACCTCGACTTTTTGACAGACCCCGGGAAAAGTCACCGTTTGACTTTTCAAAAGTCAAATACTGACTTTGCGATGGGCTATAGCCCATGGTCTCGAACGGCATACTATAGCATGCCGTTTTCCATCATTTTTGAGGATTTGAAAAAAAGACGAAAATCACTCAGAGACCATGGGCTATATATAGCCCATCGTCTTGGAGTCATTTTCGTCTTTTTTTCAAATCCTCGTTTTTCATAATTTATGACCATGGCGATGGGCAGCCCAGTATCACAATTAAAAGTCAAACCTCGACTTTTTGACAGACCCCGGGAAAAGTCACCGTTTGACTTTTCAAAAGTCAAATACTGACTTTGCGATGGGCTATAGCCCATGGTCTCGAACGGCATACTATAGCATGCCGTTTTCCATCATTTTTGAGGATTTGAAAAGTCAAACCTCGACTTTTTGACAGACCCCGGGAAAAGTCACCGTTTGACTTTTCAAAAGTCAAATACTGACTTTGCGATGGGCTATAGCCCATGGTCTCGAACGGCATACTATAGCATGCCGTTTTCCATAATTTTTGAGGATTTGAAAAAAAGACGAAAATGACTCCGAGACCATGGGCTATAGCCCATCGTCTCGGAGTCATCTTCGTCTTTTTTTCAAATCCTCGTTTTTCATCATTTATGACCATGGCGATGGGCTATAGCCCATGGTCTCGAACGGCATACTATAGCATGCCGTTTTCCATCATTTTTGAGGATTTGAAAAAAAGACGAAAATCACTCCGAGACCATGGGCTATATATAGCCCATCGTCTTGGAGTCATTTTCGTCTTTTTTTCAAATCCTCGTTTTTCATAATTTATGACCATGGCGATGGGCAGCCCAGTATCACAATTAAAAGTCAAACCTCGACTTTTTGACAGACCCCGGGAAAAGTCACCGTTTGACTTTTCAAAAGTCAAATACTGACTTTGCGATGGGCTATAGCCCATGGTCTCGAACGGCATACTATAGCATGCCGTTTTCCATCATTTTTGAGGATTTGAAAAAAAGACGAAAATGACTCCGAGACCATGGGCTATAGCCCATCGTCTCGGAGTCATTTTCGTCTTTTTTTCAAATCCTCGTTTTTCATAATTTATGACCATGGCGATGGGCTATAGCCCATGGTCTCGAACGGCATACTATAGCATGCCGTTTTCCATCATTTTTGAGGATTTGAAAAAAAGACGAAAATCACTCCGAGACCATGGGCTATATATAGCCCATCGTCTTGGAGTCATTTTCGTCTTTTTTTCAAATCCTCGTTTTTCATAATTTATGACCATGGCGATGGGCAGCCCAGTATCACAATTAAAAGTCAAACCTCGACTTTTTGACAGACCCCGGGAAAAGTCACCGTTTGACTTTTCAAAAGTCAAATACTGACTTTGCGATGGGCTATAGCCACATGGTCTCGAACGGCATACTATAGCATGCCGTTTTCCATCATTTTTGAGGATTTGAAAAGTCAAACCTCGACTTTTTGACAGACCCCGGGAAAAGTCACCGTTTGACTTTTCAAAAGTCAAATACTGACTTTGCGATGGGCTATAGCCCATGGTCTCGAACGGCATACTATAGCATGCCGTTTTCCATCATTTTTGAGGATTTGAAAAAAAGACGAAAATGACTCCGAGACCATGGGCTATAGCCCATCGTCTCGGAGTCATTTTCGTCTTTTTTTCAAATCCTCGTTTTTCATCATTTATGACCATGGCGATGGGCTATAGCCCATGGTCTCGAACGGCATACTATAGCATGCCGTTTTCCATCATTTTTGAGGATTTGAAAAAAAGACGAAAATCACTCCGAGACCATGGGCTATATATAGCCCATCGTCTTGGAGTCATTTTCGTCTTTTTTTCAAATCCTCGTTTTTCATAATTTATGACCATGGCGATGGGCAGCCCAGTATCACAATTAAAAGTCAAACCTCGACTTTTTGACAGACCCCGGGAAAAGTCACCGTTTGACTTTTCAAAAGTCAAATACTGACTTTGCGATGGGCTATAGCCCATGGTCTCGAACGGCATACTATAGCATGCCGTTTTCCATCATTTTTGAGGATTTGAAAAGTCAAACCTCGACTTTTTGACAGACCCCGGGAAAAGTCACCGTTTGACTTTTCAAAAGTCAAATACTGACTTTGCGATGGGCTATAGCCCATGGTCTCGAACGGCATACTATAGCATGCCGTTTTCCATAATTTTTGAGGATTTGAAAAAAAGACGAAAATGACTCCGAGACCATGGGCTATAGCCCATCGTCTCGGAGTCATTTTCGTCTTTTTTTCAAATCCTCGTTTTTCATCATTTATGACCATGGCGATGGGCTATAGCCCATGGTCTCGAACGGCATACTATAGCATGCCGTTTTCCATCATTTTTGAGGATTTGAAAAAAAGACGAAAATCACTCCGAGACCATGGGCTATATATAGCCCATCGTCTTGGAGTCATTTTCGTCTTTTTTTCAAATCCTCGTTTTTCATAATTTATGACCATGGCGATGGGCAGCCCAGTATCACAATTAAAAGTCAAACCTCGACTTTTTGACAGACCCCGGGAAAAGTCACCGTCTGACTTTTCAAAAGTCAAATACTGACTTTGCGATGGGCTATAGCCCATGGTCTCGAACGGCATACTATAGCATGCCGTTTTCCATCATTTTTGAGGATTTGAAAAAAAGACGAAAATGACTCCGAGACCATGGGCTATAGCCCATCGTCTCAGAGTCATTTTCGTCTTTTTTTCAAATCCTCGTTTTTCATAATTTATGACCATGGCGATGGGCTATAGCCCATGGTCTCGAACGGCATACTATAGCATGCCGTTTTCCATCATTTTTGAGGATTTGAAAAAAAGACGAAAATCACTCCGAGACCATGGGCTATATATAGCCCATCGTCTTGGAGTCATTTTCGTCTTTTTTTCAAATCCTCGTTTTTCATAATTTATGACCATGGCGATGGGCTATAGCCCATGGTCTCGAACGGCATACTATAGCATGCCGTTTTCCATCATTTTTGAGGATTTGAAAAAAAGACGAAAATCACTCCGAGACCATGGGCTATATATAGCCCATCGTCTTGGAGTCATTTTCGTCTTTTTTTCAAATCCTCGTTTTTCATAATTTATGACCATGGCGATGGGCAGCCCAGTATCACAATTAAAAGTCAAACCTCGACTTTTTGACAGACCCCGGGAAAAGTCACCGTTTGACTTTTCAAAAGTCAAATACTGACTTTGCGATGGGCTATAGCCCATGGTCTCGAACGGCATACTATAGCATGCCGTTTTCCATCATTTTTGAGGATTTGAAAAAAAGACGAAAATGACTCCGAGACCATGGGCTATAGCCCATCGTCTCGGAGTCATTTTCGTCTTTTTTTCAAATCCTCGTTTTTCATAATTTATGACCATGGCGATGGGCTATAGCCCATGGTCTCGAACGGCATACTATAGCATGCCGTTTTCCATCATTTTTGAGGATTTGAAAAAAAGACGAAAATCACTCCGAGACCATGGGCTATATATAGCCCATCGTCTTGGAGTCATTTTCGTCTTTTTTTCAAATCCTCGTTTTTCATAATTTATGACCATGGCGATGGGCAGCCCAGTATCACAATTAAAAGTCAAACCTCGACTTTTTGACAGACCCCGGGAAAAGTCACCGTTTGACTTTTCAAAAGTCAAATACTGACTTTGCGATGGGCTATAGCCCATGGTCTCGAACGGCATACTATAGCATGCCGTTTTCCATCATTTTTGAGGATTTGAAAAAAAGACGAAAATGACTCCGAGACCATGGGCTATAGCCCATCGTCTCGGAGTCATTTTCGTCTTTTTTTCAAATCCTCGTTTTTCATAATTTATGACCATGGCGATGGGCTATAGCCCATGGTCTCGAACGGCATACTATAGCATGCCGTTTTCCATCATTTTTGAGGATTTGAAAAAAAGACGAAAATCACTCCGAGACCATGGGCTATATATAGCCCATCGTCTTGGAGTCATTTTCGTCTTTTTTTCAAATCCTCGTTTTTCATAATTTATGACCATGGCGATGGGCAGCCCAGTATCACAATTAAAAGTCAAACCTCGACTTTTTGACAGACCCCGGGAAAAGTCACCGTTTGACTTTTCAAAAGTCAAATACTGACTTTGCGATGGGCTATAGCCCATGGTCTCGAACGGCATACTATAGCATGCCGTTTTCCATCATTTTTGAGGATTTGAAAAGTCAAACCTCGACTTTTTGACAGACCCCGGGAAAAGTCACCGTTTGACTTTTCAAAAGTCAAATACTGACTTTGCGATGGGCTATAGCCCATGGTCTCGAACGGCATACTATAGCATGCCGTTTTCCATCATTTTTGAGGATTTGAAAAAAAGACGAAAATGACTCCGAGACCATGGGCTATAGCCCATCGTCTCGGAGTCATTTTCGTCTTTTTTTCAAATCCTCGTTTTTCATCATTTATGACCATGGCGATGGGCTATAGCCCATGGTCTCGAACGGCATACTATAGCATGCCGTTTTCCATCATTTTTGAGGATTTGAAAAAAAGACGAAAATCACTCCGAGACCATGGGCTATATATAGCCCATCGTCTTGGAGTCATTTTCGTCTTTTTTTCAAATCCTCGTTTTTCATAATTTATGACCATGGCGATGGGCAGCCCAGTATCACAATTAAAAGTCAAACCTCGACTTTTTGACAGACCCCGGGAAAAGTCACCGTTTGACTTTTCAAAAGTCAAATACTGACTTTGCGATGGGCTATAGCCCATGGTCTCGAACGGCATACTATAGCATGCCGTTTTCCATCATTTTTGAGGATTTGAAAAAAAGACGAAAATGACTCCGAGACCATGGGCTATAGCCCATCGTCTCGGAGTCATTTTCGTCTTTTTTTCAAATCCTCGTTTTTCATAATTTATGACCATGGCGATGGGCTATAGCCCATGGTCTCGAACGGCATACTATAGCATGCCGTTTTCCATCATTTTTGAGGATTTGAAAAAAAGACGAAAATCACTCCGAGACCATGGGCTATATATAGCCCATCGTCTTGGAGTCATTTTCGTCTTTTTTTCAAATCCTCGTTTTTCATAATTTATGACCATGGCGATGGGCAGCCCAGTATCACAATTAAAAGTCAAACCTCGACTTTTTGACAGACCCCGGGAAAAGTCACCGTTTGACTTTTCAAAAGTCAAATACTGACTTTGCGATGGGCTATAGCCCATGGTCTCGAACGGCATACTATAGCATGCCGTTTTCCATCATTTTTGAGGATTTGAAAAAAAGACGAAAATGACTCCGAGACCATGGGCTATAGCCCATCGTCTCGGAGTCATTTTCGTCTTTTTTTCAAATCCTCGTTTTTCATAATTTATGACCATGGCGATGGGCTATAGCCCATGGTCTCGAACGGCATACTATAGCATGCCGTTTTCCATCATTTTTGAGGATTTGAAAAAAAGACGAAAATCACTCCGAGACCATGGGCTATATATAGCCCATCGTCTTGGAGTCATTTTCGTCTTTTTTTCAAATCCTCGTTTTTCATAATTTATGACCATGGCGATGGGCAGCCCAGTATCACAATTAAAAGTCAAACCTCGACTTTTTGACAGACCCCGGGAAAAGTCACCGTTTGACTTTTCAAAAGTCAAATACTGACTTTGCGATGGGCTATAGCCCATGGTCTCGAACGGCATACTATAGCATGCCGTTTTCCATCATTTTTGAGGATTTGAAAAGTCAAACCTCGACTTTTTGACAGACCCCGGGAAAAGTCACCGTTTGACTTTTCAAAAGTCAAATACTGACTTTGCGATGGGCTATAGCCCATGGTCTCGAACGGCATACTATAGCATGCCGTTTTCCATAATTTTTGAGGATTTGAAAAAAAGACGAAAATGACTCCGAGACCATGGGCTATAGCCCATCGTCTCGGAGTCCTTTTCGTCTTTTTTTCAAATCCTCGTTTTTCATCATTTATGACCATGTCGATGGGCTATAGCCCATGGTCTCGAACGGCATACTATAGCATGCCGTTTTCCATCATTTTTGAGGATTTGAAAAAAAGACGAAAATCACTCCGAGACCATGGGCTATATATAGCCCATCGTCTTGGAGTCATTTTCGTCTTTTTTTCAAATCCTCGTTTTTCATAATTTATGACCATGGCGATGGGCAGCCCAGTATCACAATTAAAAGTCAAACCTCGACTTTTTGACAGACCCCGGGAAAAGTCACCGTTTGACTTTTCAAAAGTCAAATACTGACTTTGCGATGGGCTATAGCCCATGGTCTCGAACGGCATACTATAGCATGCCGTTTTCCATCATTTTTGAGGATTTGAAAAAAAGACGAAAATGACTCCGAGACCATGGGCTATAGCCCATCGTCTCGGAGTCATTTTCGTCTTTTTTTCAAATCCTCGTTTTTCATCATTTATGACCATGGCGATGGGCTATAGCCCATGGTCTCGAACGGCATACTATAGCATGCCGTTTTCCATCATTTTTGAGGATTTGAAAAAAAGACGAAAATCACTCCGAGACCATGGGCTATATATAGCCCATCGTCTTGGAGTCATTTTCGTCTTTTTTTCAAATCCTCGTTTTTCATAATTTATGACCATGGCGATGGGCAGCCCAGTATCACAATTAAAAGTCAAACCTCGACTTTTTGACAGACCCCGGGAAAAGTCACCGTTTGACTTTTCAAAAGTCAAATACTGACTTTGCGATGGGCTATAGCCCATGGTCTCGAACGGCATACTATAGCATGCCGTTTTCCATCATTTTTGAGGATTTGAAAAAAAGACGAAAATGACTCCGAGACCATGGGCTATAGCCCATCGTCTCGGAGTCATTTTCGTCTTTTTTTCAAATCCTCGTTTTTCATAATTTATGACCATGGCGATGGGCTATAGCCCATGGTCTCGAACGGCATACTATAGCATGCCGTTTTCCATCATTTTTGAGGATTTGAAAAAAAGACGAAAATCACTCCGAGACCATGGGCTATATATAGCCCATCGTCTTGGAGTCATTTTCGTCTTTTTTTCAAATCCTCGTTTTTCATAATTTATGACCATGGCGATGGGCAGCCCAGTATCACAATTAAAAGTCAAACCTCGACTTTTTGACAGACCCCGGGAAAAGTCACCGTTTGACTTTTCAAAAGTCAAATACTGACTTTGCGATGGGCTATAGCCCATGGTCTCGAACGGCATACTATAGCATGCCGTTTTCCATCATTTTTGAGGATTTGAAAAAAAGACGAAAATGACTCCGAGACCATGGGCTATAGCCCATCGTCTCGGAGTCATTTTCGTCTTTTTTTCAAATCCTCGTTTTTCATAATTTATGACCATGGCGATGGGCTATAGCCCATGGTCTCGAACGGCATACTATAGCATGCCGTTTTCCATCATTTTTGAGGATTTGAAAAAAAGACGAAAATCACTCCGAGACCATGGGCTATATATAGCCCATCGTCTTGGAGTCATTTTCGTCTTTTTTTCAAATCCTCGTTTTTCATAATTTATGACCATGGCGATGGGCAGCCCAGTATCACAATTAAAAGTCAAACCTCGACTTTTTGACAGACCCCGGGAAAAGTCACCGTTTGACTTTTCAAAAGTCAAATACTGACTTTGCGATGGGCTATAGCCCATGGTCTCGAACGGCATACTATAGCATGCCGTTTTCCATAATTTTTGAGGATTTGAAAAAAAGACGAAAATGACTCCGAGACCATGGGCTATAGCCCATCGTCTCGGAGTCATTTTCGTCTTTTTTTCAAATCCTCGTTTTTCATCATTTATGACCATGGCGATGGGCTATAGCCCATGGTCTCGAACGGCATACTATAGCATGCCGTTTTCCATCATTTTTGAGGATTTGAAAAAAAGACGAAAATCACTCCGAGACCATGGGCTATATATAGCCCATCGTCTTGGAGTCATTTTCGTCTTTTTTTCAAATCCTCGTTTTTCATAATTTATGACCATGGCGATGGGCAGCCCAGTATCACAATTAAAAGTCAAACCTCGACTTTTTGACAGACCCCGGGAAAAGTCACCGTTTGACTTTTCAAAAGTCAAATACTGACTTTGCGATGGGCTATAGCCCATGGTCTCGAACGGCATACTATAGCATGCCGTTTTCCATCATTTTTGAGGATTTGAAAAGTCAAACCTCGACTTTTTGACAGACCCCGGGAAAAGTCACCGTTTGACTTTTCAAAAGTCAAATACTGACTTTGCGATGGGCTATAGCCCATGGTCTCGAACGGCATACTATAGCATGCCGTTTTCCATCATTTTTGAGGATTTGAAAAAAAGACGAAAATGACTCCGAGACCATGGGCTATAGCCCATCGTCTCGGAGTCATTTTCGTCTTTTTTTCAAATCCTCGTTTTTCATCATTTATGACCATGGCGATGGGCTATAGCCCATGGTCTCGAACGGCATACTATAGCATGCCGTTTTCCATCATTTTTGAGGATTTGAAAAAAAGACGAAAATCACTCCGAGACCATGGGCTATATATAGCCCATCGTCTTGGAGTCATTTTCGTCTTTTTTTCAAATCCTCGTTTTTCATAATTTATGACCATGGCGATGGGCAGCCCAGTATCACAATTAAAAGTCAAACCTCGACTTTTTGACAGACCCCGGGAAAAGTCACCGTTTGACTTTTCAAAAGTCAAATACTGACTTTGCGATGGGCTATAGCCCATGGTCTCGAACGGCATACTATAGCATGCCGTTTTCCATCATTTTTGAGGATTTGAAAAAAAGACGAAAATGACTCCGAGACCATGGGCTATAGCCCATCGTCTCGGAGTCATTTTTGTCTTTTTTTCAAATCCTCGTTTTTCATAATTTATGACCATGGCGATGGGCTATAGCCCATGGTCTCGAACGGCATACTATAGCATGCCGTTTTCCATCATTTTTGAGGATTTGAAAAAAAGACGAAAATCACTCCGAGACCATGGGCTATATATAGCCCATCGTCTTGGAGTCATTTTCGTCTTTTTTTCAAATCCTCGTTTTTCATAATTTATGACCATGGCGATGGGCAGCCCAGTATCACAATTAAAAGTCAAACCTCGACTTTTTGACAGACCCCGGGAAAAGTCACCGTTTGACTTTTCAAAAGTCAAATACTGACTTTGCGATGGGCTATAGCCCATGGTCTCGAACGGCATACTATATAGCATGCCGTTTTCCATCATTTTTGAGGATTTGAAAAGTCAAACCTCGACTTTTTGACAGACCCCGGGAAAAGTCACCGTTTGACTTTTCAAAAGTCAAATACTGACTTTGCGATGGGCTATAGCCCATGGTCTCGAACGGCATACTATAGCATGCCGTTTTCCATAATTTTTGAGGATTTGAAAAAAAGACGAAAATGACTCCGAGACCATGGGCTATAGCCCATCGTCTCGGAGTCATTTTCGTCTTTTTTTCAAAACCTCGTTTTTCATAATTTATGACCATGGCGATGGGCTATAGCCCATGGTCTCGAACGGCATACTATAGCATGCCGTTTTCCATCATTTTTGAGGATTTGAAAAAAAGACGAAAATCACTCCGAGACCATGGGCTATATATAGCCCATCGTCTTGGAGTCATTTTCGTCTTTTTTTCAAATCCTCGTTTTTCATAATTTATGACCATGGCGATGGGCAGCCCAGTATCACAATTAAAAGTCAAACCTCGACTTTTTGACAGACCCCGGGAAAAGTCACCGTTTGACTTTTCAAAAGTCAAATACTGACTTTGCGATGGGCTATAGCCCATGGTCTCGAACGGCATACTATAGCATGCCGTTTTCCATCATTTTTGAGGATTTGAAAAGTCAAACCTCGACTTTTTGACAGACCCCGGGAAAAGTCACCGTTTGACTTTTCAAAAGTCAAATACTGACTTTGCGATGGGCTATAGCCCATGGTCTCGAACGGCATACTATAGCATGCCGTTTTCCATCATTTTTGAGGATTTGAAAAGTCAAACCTCGACTTTTTGACAGACCCCGGGAAAAGTCACCGTTTGACTTTTCAAAAGTCAAATACTGACTTTGCGATGGGCTATAGCCCATGGTCTCGAACGGCATACTATAGCATGCCGTTTTCCATCATTTTTGAGGATTTGAAAAAAAGACGAAAATGACTCCGAGACCATGGGCTATAGCCCATCGTCTCGGAGTCATTTTCGTCTTTTTTTCAAATCCTCGTTTTTCATCATTTATGACCATGGCGATGGGCTATAGCCCATGGTCTCGAACGGCATACTATAGCATGCCGTTTTCCATCATTTTTGAGGATTTGAAAAAAAGACGAAAATCACTCCGAGACCATGGGCTATATATAGCCCATCGTCTTGGAGTCATTTTCGTCTTTTTTTCAAATCCTCGTTTTTCATAATTTATGACCATGGCGATGGGCAGCCCAGTATCACAATTAAAAGTCAAACCTCGACTTTTTGACAGACCCCGGGAAAAGTCACCGTTTGACTTTTCAAAAGTCAAATACTGACTTTGCGATGGGCTATAGCCCATGGTCTCGAACGGCATACTATAGCATGCCGTTTTCCATCATTTTTGAGGATTTGAAAAGTCAAACCTCGACTTTTTGACAGACCCCGGGAAAAGTCACCGTTTGACTTTTCAAAAGTCAAATACTGACTTTGCGATGGGCTATAGCCCATGGTCTCGAACGGCATACTATAGCATGCCGTTTTCCATAATTTTTGAGGATTTGAAAAAAAGACGAAAATGACTCCGAGACCATGGGCTATAGCCCATCGTCTCGGAGTCCTTTTCGTCTTTTTTTCAAATCCTCGTTTTTCATCATTTATGACCATGGCGATGGGCTATAGCCCATGGTCTCGAACGGCACACTATAGCATGCCGTTTTCCATCATTTTTGAGGATTTGAAAAAAAGACGAAAATCACTCCGAGACCATGGGCTATATATAGCCCATCGTCTTGGAGTCATTTTCGTCTTTTTTTCAAATCCTCGTTTTTCATAATTTATGACCATGGCGATGGGCAGCCCAGTATCACAATTAAAAGTCAAACCTCGACTTTTTGACAGACCCCGGGAAAAGTCACCGTTTGACTTTTCAAAAGTCAAATACTGACTTTGCGATGGGCTATAGCCCATGGTCTCGAACGGCATACTATAGCATGCCGTTTTCCATCATTTTTGAGGATTTGAAAAAAAGACGAAAATGACTCCGAGACCATGGGCTATAGCCCATCGTCTCGGAGTCATTTTCGTCTTTTTTTCAAATCCTCGTTTTTCATCATTTATGACCATGGCGATGGGCTATAGCCCATGGTCTCGAACGGCATACTATAGCATGCCGTTTTCCATCATTTTTGAGGATTTGAAAAAAAGACGAAAATCACTCCGAGACCATGGGCTATATATAGCCCATCGTCTTGGAGTCATTTTCGTCTTTTTTTCAAATCCTCGTTTTTCATAATTTATGACCATGGCGATGGGCAGCCCAGTATCACAATTAAAAGTCAAACCTCGACTTTTTGACAGACCCCGGGAAAAGTCACCGTTTGACTTTTCAAAAGTCAAATACTGACTTTGCGATGGGCTATAGCCCATGGTCTCGAACGGCATACTATAGCATGCCGTTTTCCATCATTTTTGAGGATTTGAAAAAAAGACGAAAATGACTCCGAGACCATGGGCTATAGCCCATCGTCTCGGAGTCATTTTCGTCTTTTTTTCAAATCCTCGTTTTTCATAATTTATGACCATGGCGATGGGCTATAGCCCATGGTCTCGAACGGCATACTATAGCATGCCGTTTTCCATCATTTTTGAGGATTTGAAAAAAAGACGAAAATCACTCCGAGACCATGGGCTATATATAGCCCATCGTCTTGGAGTCATTTTCGTCTTTTTTTCAAATCCTCGTTTTTCATAATTTATGACCATGGCGATGGGCAGCCCAGTATCACAATTAAAAGTCAAACCTCGACTTTTTGACAGACCCCGGGAAAAGTCACCGTTTGACTTTTCAAAAGTCAAATACTGACTTTGCGATGGGCTATAGCCCATGGTCTCGAACGGCATACTATAGCATGCCGTTTTCCATCATTTTTGAGGATTTGAAAAAAAGACGAAAATGACTCCGAGACCATGGGCTATAGCCCATCGTCTCGGAGTCATTTTCGTCTTTTTTTCAAATCCTCGTTTTTCATAATTTATGACCATGGCGATGGGCTATAACCCATGGTCTCGAACGGCATACTATAGCATGCCGTTTTCCATCATTTTTGAGGATTTGAAAAAAAGACGAAAATCACTCCGAGACCATGGGCTATATATAGCCCATCGTCTTGGAGTCATTTTCGTCTTTTTTTCAAATCCTCGTTTTTCATAATTTATGACCATGGCGATGGGCAGCCCAGTATCACAATTAAAAGTCAAACCTCGACTTTTTGACAGACCCCGGGAAAAGTCACCGTTTGACTTTTCAAAAGTCAAATACTGACTTTGCGATGGGCTATAGCCCATGGTCTCGAACGGCATACTATAGCATGCCGTTTTCCATCATTTTTGAGGATTTGAAAAGTCAAACCTCGACTTTTTGACAGACCCCGGGAAAAGTCACCGTTTGACTTTTCAAAAGTCAAATACTGACTTTGCGATGGGCTATAGCCCATGGTCTCGAACGGCATACTATAGCATGCCGTTTTCCATCATTTTTGAGGATTTGAAAAAAAGACGAAAATGACTCCGAGACCATGGGCTATAGCCCATCGTCTCGGAGTCATTTTCGTCTTTTTTTCAAATCCTCGTTTTTCATAATTTATGACCATGGCGATGGGCTATAGCCCATGGTCTCGAACGGCATACTATAGCATGCCGTTTTCCATCATTTTTGAGGATTTGAAAAAAAGACGAAAATCACTCCGAGACCATGGGCTATATATAGCCCATCGTCTTGGAGTCATTTTCGTCTTTTTTTCAAATCCTCGTTTTTCATAATTTATGACCATGGCGATGGGCAGCCCAGTATGACAATTAAAAGTCAAACCTCGACTTTTTGACAGACCCCGGGAAAAGTCACCGTTTGACTTTTCAAAAGTCAAATACTGACTTTGCGATGGGCTATAGCCCATGGTCTCGAACGGCATACTATAGCATGCCGTTTTCCATCATTTTTGAGGATTTGAAAAGTCAAACCTCGACTTTTTGACAGACCCCGGGAAAAGTCACCGTTTGACTTTTCAAAAGTCAAATACTGACTTTGCGATGGGCTATAGCCCATGGTCTCGAACGGCATACTATAGCATGCCGTTTTCCATCATTTTTGAGGATTTGAAAAAAAGACGAAAATGACTCCGAGACCATGGGCTATAGCCCATCGTCTCGGAGTCATTTTCGTCTTTTTTTCAAATCCTCGTTTTTCATCATTTATGACCATGGCGATGGGCTATAGCCCATGGTCTCGAACGGCATACTATAGCATGCCGTTTTCCATCATTTTTGAGGATTTGAAAAAAAGACGAAAATCACTCCGAGACCATGGGCTATATATAGCCCATCGTCTTGGAGTCATTTTCGTCTTTTTTTCAAATCCTCGTTTTTCATAATTTATGACCATGGCGATGGGCAGCCCAGTATCACAATTAAAAGTCAAACCTCGACTTTTTGACAGACCCCGGGAAAAGTCACCGTTTGACTTTTCAAAAGTCAAATACTGACTTTGCGATGGGCTATAGCCCATGGTCTCGAACGGCATACTATAGCATGCCGTTTTCCATCATTTTTGAGGATTTGAAAAAAAGACGAAAATGACTCCGAGACCATGGGCTATAGCCCATCGTCTCGGAGTCATTTTCGTCTTTTTTTCAAATCCTCGTTTTTCATCATTTATGACCATGGCGATGGGCTATAGCCCATGGTCTCGAACGGCATACTATAGCATGCCGTTTTCCATCATTTTTGAGGATTTGAAAAAAAGACGAAAATCACTCCGAGACCATGGGCTATATATAGCCCATCGTCTTGGAGTCATTTTCGTCTTTTTTTCAAATCCTCGTTTTTCATAATTTATGACCATGGCGATGGGCAGCCCAGTATCACAATTAAAAGTCAAACCTCGACTTTTTGACAGACCCCGGGAAAAGTCACCGTTTGACTTTTCAAAAGTCAAATACTGACTTTGCGATGGGCTATAGCCCATGGTCTCGAACGGCATACTATAGCATGCCGTTTTCCATCATTTTTGAGGATTTGAAAAGTCAAACCTCGACTTTTTGACAGACCCCGGGAAAAGTCACCGTTTGACTTTTCAAAAGTCAAATACTGACTTTGCGATGGGCTATAGCCCATGGTCTCGAACGGCATACTATAGCATGCCGTTTTCCATCATTTTTGAGGATTTTAAAAGTCAAACCTCGACTTTTTGACAGACCCCGGGAAAAGTCACCGTTTGACTTTTCAAAAGTCAAATACTGACTTTGCGATGGGCTATAGCCCATGGTCTCGAACGGCATACTATAGCATGCCGTTTTCCATCATTTTTGAGGATTTGAAAAGTCAAACCTCGACTTTTTGACAGACCCCGGGAAAAGTCACCGTTTGACTTTTCAAAAGTCAAATACTGACTTTGCGATGGGCTATAGCCCATGGTCTCGAACGGCATACTATAGCATGCCGTTTTCCATCATTTTTGAGGATTTTAAAAGTCAAACCTCGACTTTTTGACAGACCCCGGGAAAAGTCACCGTTTGACTTTTCAAAAGTCAAATACTAACTTTGCGATGGGCTATAGCCCATGGTCTCGAACGGCATACTATAGCATGCCGTTTTCCATCATTTTTGAGGATTTGAAAAAAAGACGAAAATGACTCCGAGACCATGGGCTATAGCCCATCGTCTCGGAGTCATTTTCGTCTTTTTTTCAAATCCTCGTTTTTCATCATTTATGACCATGGCGATGGGCTATAGCCCATGGTCTCGAACGGCATACTATAGCATGCCGTTTTCCATCATTTTTGAGGATTTGAAAAAAAGACGAAAATCACTCCGAGACCATGGGCTATATATAGCCCATCGTCTTGGAGTCATTTTCGTCTTTTTTTCAAATCCTCGTTTTTCATAATTTATGACCATGGCGATGGGCAGCCCAGTATCACAATTAAAAGTCAAACCTCGACTTTTTGACAGACCCCGGGAAAAGTCACCGTTTGACTTTTCAAAAGTCAAATACTGACTTTGCGATGGGCTATAGCCCATGGTCTCGAACGGCATACTATAGCATGCCGTTTTCCATCATTTTTGAGGATTTGAAAAGTCAAACCTCGACTTTTTGACAGACCCCGGGAAAAGTCACCGTTTTACTTTTCAAAAGTCAAATACTGACTTTGCGATGGGCTATAGCCCATGGTCTCGAACGGCATACTATAGCATGCCGTTTTCCATAATTTTTGAGGATTTGAAAAAAAGACGAAAATGACTCCGAGACCATGGGCTATAGCCCATCGTCTCGGAGTCATTTTCGTCTTTTTTTCAAATCCTCGTTTTTCATCATTTATGACCATGGCGATGGGCTATAGCCCATGGTCTCGAACGGCATACTATAGCATGCCGTTTTCCATCATTTTTGAGGATTTGAAAAAAAGACGAAAATCACTCCGAGACCATGGGCTATATATAGCCCATCGTCTTGGAGTCATTTTCGTCTTTTTTTCAAATCCTCGTTTTTCATAATTTATGACCATGGCGATGGGCAGCCCAGTATCACAATTAAAAGTCAAACCTCGACTTTTTGACAGACCCCGGGAAAAGTCACCGTTTGACTTTTCAAAAGTCAAATACTGACTTTGCGATGGGCTATAGCCCATGGTCTCGAACGGCATACTATAGCATGCCGTTTTCCATCATTTTTGAGGATTTGAAAAAAAGACGAAAATGACTCCGAGACCATGGGCTATAGCCCATCGTCTCGGAGTCATTTTCGTCTTTTTTTCAAATCCTCGTTTTTCATAATTTATGACCATGGCGATGGGCTATAGCCCATGGTCTCGAACAGCATACTATAGCATGCCGTTTTCCATCATTTTTGAGGATTTGAAAAAAAGACGAAAATCACTCCGAGACCATGGGCTATATATAGCCCATCGTCTTGGAGTCATTTTCGTCTTTTTTTCAAATCCTCGTTTTTCATAATTTATGACCATGGCGATGGGCAGCCCAGTATCACAATTAAAAGTCAAACCTCGACTTTTTGACAGACCCCGGGAAAAGTCACCGTTTGACATTTCAAAAGTCAAATACTGACTTTGCGATGGGCTATAGCCCATGGTCTCGAACGGCATACTATAGCATGCCGTTTTCCATCATTTTTGAGGATTTGAAAAGTCAAACCTCGACTTTTTGACAGACCCCGGGAAAAGTCACCGTTTGACTTTTCAAAAGTCAAATACTGACTTTGCGATGGGCTATAGCCCATGGTCTCGAACGGCATACTATAGCATGCCGTTTTCCATCATTTTTGAGGATTTGAAAAAAAGACGAAAATGACTCCGAGACCATGGGCTATAGCCCATCGTCTCGGAGTCATTTTCGTCTTTTTTTCAAATCCTCGTTTTTCATCATTTATGACCATGGCGATGGGCTATAGCCCATGGTCTCGAACGGCATACTATAGCATGCCGTTTTCCATCATTTTTGAGGATTTGAAAAAAATACGAAAATCACTCCGAGACCATGGGCTATATATAGCCCATCGTCTTGGAGTCATTTTCGTCTTTTTTTCAAATCCTCGTTTTTCATAATTTATGACCATGGCGATGGGCAGCCCAGTATCACAATTAAAAGTCAAACCTCGACTTTTTGACAGACCCCGGGAAAAGTCACCGTTTGACTTTTCAAAAGTCAAATACTGACTTTGCGATGGGCTATAGCCCATGGTCTCGAACGGCATACTATAGCATGCCGTTTTCCATCATTTTTGAGGATTTGAAAAAAAGACGAAAATGACTCCGAGACCATGGGCTATAGCCCATGGTCTCAGAGTCATTTTCGTCTTTTTTTCAAATCCTCGTTTTTCATAATTTATGACCATGGCGATGGGCTATAGCCCATGGTCTCGAACGGCATACTATAGCATGCCGTTTTCCATCATTTTTGAGGATTTGAAAAAAAGACGAAAATCACTCCGAGACCATGGGCTATATATAGCCCATCGTCTTGGAGTCATTTTCGTCTTTTTTTCAAATCCTCGTTTTTCATAATTTATGACCATGGCGATGGGCAGCCCAGTATCACAATTAAAAGTCAAACCTCGACTTTTTGACAGACCCCGGGAAAAGTCACCGTTTGACTTTTCAAAAGTCAAATACTGACTTTGCGATGGGCTATAGCCCATGGTCTCGAACGGCATACTATAGCATGCCGTTTTCCATCATTTTTGAGGATTTGAAAAGTCAAACCTCGACTTTTTGACAGACCCCGGGAAAAGTCACCGTTTGACTTTTCAAAAGTCAAATACTGACTTTGCGATGGGCTATAGCCCATGGTCTCGAACGGCATACTATAGCATGCCGTTTTCCATCATTTTTGAGGATTTGAAAAAAAGACGAAAATGACTCCGAGACCATGGGCTATAGCCCATCGTCTCGGAGTCATTTTCGTCTTTTTTTCAAATCCTCGTTTTTCATAATTTATGACCATGGCGATGGGCTATAGCCCATGGTCTCGAACGGCATACTATAGCATGCCGTTTTCCATCATTTTTGAGGATTTGAAAAAAAGACGAAAATCACTCCGAGACCATGGGCTATATATAGCCCATCGTCTTGGAGTCATTTTCGTCTTTTTTTCAAATCCTCGTTTTTCATAATTTATGACCATGGCGATGGGCAGCCCAGTATCACAATTAAAAGTCAAACCTCGACTTTTTGACAGACCCCGGGAAAAGTCACCGTTTGACTTTTCAAAAGTCAAATACTGACTTTGCGATGGGCTATAGCCCATGGTCTCGAACGGCATACTATAGCATGCCGTTTTCCATCATTTTTGAGGATTTGAAAAGTCAAACCTCGACTTTTTGACAGACCCCGGGAAAAGTCACCGTTTGACTTTTCAAAAGTCAAATACTGACTTTGCGATGGGCTATAGCCCATGGTCTCGAACGGCATACTATAGCATGCCGTTTTCCATCATTTTTGAGGATTTGAAAAAAAGACGAAAATGACTCCGAGACCATGGGCTATAGCCCATCGTCTCGGAGTCATTTTCGTCTTTTTTTCAAATCCTCGTTTTTCATCATTTATGACCATGGCGATGGGCTATAGCCCATGGTCTCGAACGGCATACTATAGCATGCCGTTTTCCATCATTTTTGAGGATTTGAAAAAAAGACGAAAATCACTCCGAGACCATGGGCTATATATAGCCCATCGTCTTGGAGTCATTTTCGT
This sequence comes from Electrona antarctica, assembly GCF_951216825.1. Lineage (NCBI taxonomy): Eukaryota > Metazoa > Chordata > Actinopteri > Myctophiformes > Myctophidae > Electrona > Electrona antarctica. The sequence goes on from NC_136791.1 coordinate 45,481,041, forward strand.
CTTTTTTTCAAATCCTCGTTTTTCATAATTTATGACCATGGCGATGGGCAGCCCAGTATCACAATTAAAAGTCAAACCTCGACTTTTTGACAGACCCCGGGAAAAGTCACCGTTTGACTTTTCAAAAGTCAAATACTGACTTTGCGATGGGCTATAGCCCATGGTCTCGAACGGCATAGCTATAGCATGCCGTTTTCCATCATTTTTGAGGATTTGAAAAGTCAAACCTCGACTTTTTGACAGACCCCGGGAAAAGTCACCGTTTGACTTTTCAAAAGTCAAATACTGACTTTGCGATGGGCTATAGCCCATGGTCTCGAACGGCATACTATAGCATGCCGTTTTCCATCATTTTTGAGGATTTGAAAAGTCAAACCTCGACTTTTTGACAGACCCCGGGAAAAGTCACCGTTTGACTTTTCAAAAGTCAAATACTGACTTTGCGATGGGCTATAGCCCATGGTCTCGAACGGCATACTATAGCATGCCGTTTTCCATCATTTTTGAGGATTTGAAAAGTCAAACCTCGACTTTTTGACAGACCCCGGGAAAAGTCACCGTTTGACTTTTCAAAAGTCAAATACTGACTTTGCGATGGGCTATAGCCCATGGTCTCGAACGGCATACTATAGCATGCCGTTTTCCATCATTTTTGAGGATTTGAAAAAAAGACGAAAATGACTCCGAGACCATGGGCTATAGCCCATCGTCTCGGAGTCATTTTCGTCTTTTTTTCAAATCCTCGTTTTTCATCATTTATGACCATGGCGATGGGCTATAGCCCATGGTCTCGAACGGCATACTATAGCATGCCGTTTTCCATCATTTTTGAGGATTTGAAAAAAAGACGAAAATCACTCCGAGACCATGGGCTATATATAGCCCATCGTCTTGGAGTCATTTTCGTCTTTTTTTCAAATCCTCGTTTTTCATAATTTATGACCATGGCGATGGGCAGCCCAGTATCACAATTAAAAGTCAAACGTCGACTTTTTGACAGACCCCGGGAAAAGTCACCGTTTGACTTTTCAAAAGTCAAATACTGACTTTGCGATGGGCTATAGCCCATGGTCTCGAACGGCATACTATAGCATGCCGTTTTCCATCATTTGTGAGGATTTGAAAAAAAGACGAAAATGACTCCGAGACCATGGGCTATAGCCCATCGTCTCGGAGTCATTTTCGTCTTTTTTTCAAATCCTCGTTTTTCATAATTTATGACCATGGCGATGGGCTATAGCCCATGGTCTCGAACGGCATACTATAGCATGCCGTTTTCCATCATTTTTGAGGATTTGAAAAAAAGACGAAAATCACTCCGAGACCATGGGCTATATATAGCCCATCGTCTTGGAGTCATTTTCGTCTTTTTTTCAAATCCTCGTTTTTCATAATTTATGACCATGGCGATGGGCAGCCCAGTATCACAATTAAAAGTCAAACCTCGACTTTTTGACAGACCCCGGGAAAAGTCACCGTTTGACTTTTCAAAAGTCAAATACTGACTTTGCGATGGGCTATAGCCCATGGTCTCGAACGGCATACTATAGCATGCCGTTTTCCATCATTTTTGAGGATTTGAAAAGTCAAACCTCGACTTTTTGACAGACCCCGGGAAAAGTCACCGTTTGACTTTTCAAAAGTCAAATACTGACTTTGCGATGGGCTATAGCCCATGGTCTCGAACGGCATACTATAGCATGCCGTTTTCCATCATTTTTGAGGATTTGAAAAAAAGACGAAAATGACTCCGAGACCATGGGCTATAGCCCATCGTCTCGGAGTCCTTTTCGTCTTTTTTTCAAATCCTCGTTTTTCATCATTTATGACCATGGCGATGGGCTATAGCCCATGGTCTCGAACGGCATACTATAGCATGCCGTTTTCCATCATTTTTGAGGATTTGAAAAAAAGACGAAAATCACTCCGAGACCATGGGCTATATATAGCCCATCGTCTTGGAGTCATTTTCGTCTTTTTTTCAAATCCTCGTTTTTCATAATTTATGACCATGGCGATGGGCAGCCCAGTATCACAATTAAAAGTCAAACCTCGACTTTTTGACAGACCCCGGGAAAAGTCACCGTTTGACTTTTCAAAAGTCAAATACTGACTTTGCGATGGGCTATAGCCCATGGTCTCGAACGGCATACTATAGCATGCCGTTTTCCATCATTTTTGAGGATTTGAAAAAAAGACGAAAATCACTCCGAGACCATGGGCTATATATAGCCCATCGTCTCGGAGTCATTTTCGTCTTTTTTTCAAATCCTCGTTTTTCATAATTTATGACCATGGCGATGGGCTATAGCCCATGGTCTCGAACGGCATACTATAGCATGCCGTTTTCCATCATTTTTGAGGATTTGAAAAAAAGACGAAAATCACTCCGAGACCATGGGCTATATATAGCCCATCGTCTTGGAGTCATTTTCGTCTTTTTTTCAAATCCTCGTTTTTCATAATTTATGACCATGGCGATGGGCAGCCCAGTATCACAATTAAAAGTCAAACCTCGACTTTTTGACAGACCCCGGGAAAAGTCACCGTTTGACTTTTCAAAAGTCAAATACTGACTTTGCGATGGGCTATAGCCCATGGTCTCGAACGGCATACTATAGCATGCCGTTTTCCATCATTTTTGAGGATTTGAAAAGTCAAACCTCGACTTTTTGACAGACCCCGGGAAAAGTCACCGTTTGACTTTTCAAAAGTCAAATACTGACTTTGCGATGGGCTATAGCCCATGGTCTCGAACGGCATACTATAGCATGCCGTTTTCCATCATTTTTGAGGATTTGAAAAAAAGACGAAAATGACTCCGAGACCATGGGCTATAGCCCATCGTCTCGGAGTCATTTTCGTCTTTTTTTCAAATCCTCGTTTTTCATCATTTATGACCATGGCGATGGGCTATAGCCCATGGTCTCGAACGGCATACTATAGCATGCCGTTTTCCATCATTTTTGAGGATTTGAAAAAAAGACGAAAATCACTCCGAGACCATGGGCTATATATAGCCCATCGTCTTGGAGTCATTTTCGTCTTTTTTTCAAATCCTCGTTTTTCATAATTTATGACCGTGGCGATGGGCAGCCCAGTATCACAATTAAAAGTCAAACCTCGACTTTTTGACAGACCCCGGGAAAAGTCACCGTTTGACTTTTCAAAAGTCAAATACTGACTTTGCGATGGGCTATAGCCCATGGTCTCGAACGGCATACTATAGCATGCCGTTTTCCATCATTTTTGAGGATTTGAAAAGTCAAACCTCGACTTTTTGACAGACCCCGGGAAAAGTCACCGTTTGACTTTTCAAAAGTCAAATACTGACTTTGCGATGGGCTATAGCCCATGGTCTCGAACGGCATACTATAGCATGCCGTTTTCCATCATTTTTGAGGATTTTAAAAGTCAAACCTCGACTTTTTGACAGACCCCGGGAAAAGTCACCGTTTGACTTTTCAAAAGTCAAATACTGACTTTGCGATGGGCTATAGCCCATGGTCTCGAACGGCATACTATAGCATGCCGTTTTCCATCATTTTTGAGGATTTGAAAAGTCAAACCTCGACTTTTTGACAGACCCCGGGAAAAGTCACCGTTTGACTTTTCAAAAGTCAAATACTGACTTTGCGATGGGCTATAGCCCATGGTCTCGAACGGCATACTATAGCATGCCGTTTTCCATCATTTTTGAGGATTTTAAAAGTCAAACCTCGACTTTTTGACAGACCCCGGGAAAAGTCACCGTTTGACTTTTCAAAAGTCAAATACTGACTTTGCGATGGGCTATAGCCCATGGTCTCGAACGGCATACTATAGCATGCCGTTTTCCATCATTTTTGAGGATTTGAAAAAAAGACGAAAATGACTCCGAGACCATGGGCTATAGCCCATCGTCTCGGAGTCATTTTCGTCTTTTTTTCAAATCCTCGTTTTTCATCATTTATGACCATGGCGATGGGCTATAGCCCATGGTCTCGAACGGCATACTATAGCATGCCGTTTTCCATCATTTTTGAGGATTTGAAAAAAAGACGAAAATCACTCCGAGACCATGGGCTATATATAGCCCATCGTCTTGGAGTCATTTTCGTCTTTTTTTCAAATCCTCGTTTTTCATAATTTATGACCATGGCGATGGGCAGCCCAGTATCACAATTAAAAGTCAAACCTCGACTTTTTGACAGACCCCGGGAAAAGTCACCGTTTGACTTTTCAAAAGTCAAATACTGACTTTGCGATGGGCTATAGCCCATGGTCTCGAACGGCATACTATAGCATGCCGTTTTCCATCATTTTTGAGGATTTGAAAAGTCAAACCTCGACTTTTTGACAGACCCCGGGAAAAGTCACCGTTTGACTTTTCAAAAGTCAAATACTGACTTTGCGATGGGCTATAGCCCATGGTCTCGAACGGCATACTATAGCATGCCGTTTTCCATAATTTTTGAGGATTTGAAAAAAAGACGAAAATGACTCCGAGACCATGGGCTATAGCCCATCGTCTCGGAGTCATTTTCGTCTTTTTTTCAAATCCTCGTTTTTCATCATTTATGACCATGGCGATGGGCTATAGCCCATGGTCTCGAACGGCATACTATAGCATGCCGTTTTCCATCATTTTTGAGTATTTGAAAAAAAGACGAAAATCACTCCGAGACCATGGGCTATATATAGCCCATCGTCTTGGAGTCATTTTCGTCTTTTTTTCAAATCCTCGTTTTTCATAATTTATGACCATGGCGATGGGCAGCCCAGTATCACAATTAAAAGTCAAACCTCGACTTTTTGACAGACCCCGGGAAAAGTCACCGTTTGACTTTTCAAAAGTCAAATACTGACTTTGCGATGGGCTATAGCCCATGGTCTCGAACGGCATACTATAGCATGCCGTTTTCCATCATTTTTGAGGATTTGAAAAAAAGACGAAAATGACTCCGAGACCATGGGCTATAGCCCATCGTCTCGGAGTCATTTTCGTCTTTTTTTCAAATCCTCGTTTTTCATCATTTATGACCATGGCGATGGGCTATAGCCCATGGTCTCGAACGGCATACTATAGCATGCCGTTTTCCATCATTTTTGAGGATTTGAAAAAAATACGAAAATCACTCCGAGACCATGGGCTATATATAGCCCATCGTCTTGGAGTCATTTTCGTCTTTTTTTCAAATCCTCGTTTTTCATAATTTATGACCATGGCGATGGGCAGCCCAGTATCACAATTAAAAGTCAAACCTCGACTTTTTGACAGACCCCGGGAAAAGTCACCGTTTGACTTTTCAAAAGTCAAATACTGACTTTGCGATGGGCTATAGCCCATGGTCTCGAACGGCATACTATAGCATGCCGTTTTCCATCATTTTTGAGGATTTGAAAAGTCAAACCTCGACTTTTTGACAGACCCCGGGAAAAGTCACCGTTTGACTTTTCAAAAGTCAAATACTGACTTTGCGATGGGCTATAGCCCATGGTCTCGAACGGCATACTATAGCATGCCGTTTTCCATCATTTTTGAGGATTTGAAAAAAAGACGAAAATGACTCCGAGACCATGGGCTATAGCCCATCGTCTCGGAGTCATTTTCGTCTTTTTTTCAAATCCTCGTTTTTCATCATTTATGACCATGGCGATGGGCTATAGCCCATGGTCTCGAACGGCATACTATAGCATGCCGTTTTCCATCATTTTTGAGGATTTGAAAAAAATACGAAAATCACTCCGAGACCATGGGCTATATATAGCCCATCGTCTTGGAGTCATTTTCGTCTTTTTTTCAAATCCTCGTTTTTCATAATTTATGACCATGGCGATGGGCAGCCCAGTATCACAATTAAAAGTCAAACCTCGACTTTTTGACAGACCCCGGGAAAAGTCACCGTTTGACTTTTCAAAAGTCAAATACTGACTTTGCGATGGGCTATAGCCCATGGTCTCGAACGGCATACTATAGCATGCCGTTTTCCATCATTTTTGAGGATTTGAAAAAAAGACGAAAATGACTCCGAGACCATGGGCTATAGCCCATCGTCTCGGAGTCATTTTCGTCTTTTTTTCAAATCCTCGTTTTTCATAATTTATGACCATGGCGATGGGCTATAGCCCATGGTCTCGAACGGCATACTATAGCATGCCGTTTTCCATCATTTTTGAGGATTTGAAAAAAAGACGAAAATCACTCCGAGACCATGGGCTATATATAGCCCATCGTCTTGGAGTCATTTTCGTCTTTTTTTCAAATCCTCGTTTTTCATAATTTATGACCATGGCGATGGGCAGCCCAGTATCACAATTAAAAGTCAAACCTCGACTTTTTGACAGACCCCGGGAAAAGTCACCGTTTGACTTTTCAAAAGTCAAATACTGACTTTGCGATGGGCTATAGCCCATGGTCTCGAACGGCATACTATAGCATGCCGTTTTCCATCATTTTTGAGGATTTGAAAAGTCAAACCTCGACTTTTTGACAGACCCCGGGAAAAGTCACCGTTTGACTTTTCAAAAGTCAAATACTGACTTTGCGATGGGCTATAGCCCATGGTCTCGAACGGCATACTATAGCATGCCGTTTTCCATCATTTTTGAGGATTTGAAAAAAAGACGAAAATGACTCCGAGACCATGGGCTATAGCCCATCGTCTCGGAGTCATTTTCGTCTTTTTTTCAAATCCTCGTTTTTCATCATTTATGACCATGGCGATGGGCTATAGCCCATGGTCTCGAACGGCATACTATAGCATGCCGTTTTCCATCATTTTTGAGGATTTGAAAAAAAGACGAAAATCACTCCGAGACCATGGGCTATATATAGCCCATCGTCTTGGAGTCATTTTCGTCTTTTTTTCAAATCCTCGTTTTTCATAATTTATGACCATGGCGATGGGCAGCCCAGTATCACAATTAAAAGTCAAACCTCGACTTTTTGACAGACCCCGGGAAAAGTCACCGTTTGACTTTTCAAAAGTCAAATACTGACTTTGCGATGGGCTATAGCCCATGGTCTCGAACGGCATACTATAGCATGCCGTTTTCCATCATTTTTGAGGATTTGAAAAAAAGACGAAAATGACTCCGAGACCATGGGCTATAGCCCATCGTCTCGGAGTCATTTTCGTCTTTTTTTCAAATCCTCGTTTTTCATAATTTATGACCATGGCGATGGGCTATAGCCCATGGTCTCGAACGGCATACTATAGCATGCCGTTTTCCATCATTTTTGAGGATTTGAAAAAAAGACGAAAATCACTCCGAGACCATGGGCTATATATAGCCCATCGTCTTGGAGTCATTTTCGTCTTTTTTTCAAATCCTCGTTTTTCATAATTTATGACCATGGCGATGGGCAGCCCAGTATCACAATTAAAAGTCAAACCTCGACTTTTTGACAGACCCCGGGAAAAGTCACCGTTTGACTTTTCAAAAGTCAAATACTGACTTTGCGATGGGCTATAGCCCATGGTCTCGAACGGCATACTATAGCATGCCGTTTTCCATCATTTTTGAGGATTTGAAAAAAAGACGAAAATGACTCCGAGACCATGGGCTATAGCCCATCGTCTCGGAGTCATTTTCGTCTTTTTTTCAAATCCTCGTTTTTCATAATTTATGACCATGGCGATGGGCTATAGCCCATGGTCTCGAACGGCATACTATAGCATGCCATTTTCCATCATTTTTGAGGATATGAAAAAAAGACGAAAATCACTCCGAGACCATGGGCTATATATAGCCCATCGTCTTGGAGTCATTTTCGTCTTTTTTTCAAATCCTCGTTTTTCATAATTTATGACCATGGCGATGGGCAGCCCAGTATCACAATTAAAAGTCAAACCTCGACTTTTTGACAGACCCCGGGAAAAGTCACCGTTTGACTTTTCAAAAGTCAAATACTGACTTTGCGATGGGCTATAGCCCATGGTCTCGAACGGCATACTATAGCATGCCGTTTTCCATCATTTTTGAGGATTTGAAAAGTCAAACCTCGACTTTTTGACAGACCCCGGGAAAAGTCACCGTTTGACTTTTCAAAAGTCAAGTACTGACTTTGCGATGGGCTATAGCCCATGGTCTCGAACGGCATACTATAGCATGCCGTTTTCCATCATTTTTGAGGATTTGAAAAAAAGACGAAAATGACTCCGAGACCATGGGCTATAGCCCATCGTCTCGGAGTCATTTTCGTCTTTTTTTCAAATCCTCGTTTTTCATCATTTATGACCATGGCGATGGGCTATAGCCCATGTCTCGAACGGCATACTATAGCATGCCGTTTTCCATCATTTTTGAGGATTTGAAAAAAAGACGAAAATCACTCCGAGACCATGGGCTATATATAGCCCATCGTCTTGGAGTCATTTTCGTCTTTTTTTCAAATCCTCGTTTTTCATAATTTATGACCATGGCGATGGGCAGCCCAGTATCACAATTAAAAGTCAAACCTCGACTTTTTGACAGACCCCGGGAAAAGTCACCGTTTGACTTTTCAAAAGTCAAATACTGACTTTGCGATGGGCTATAGCCCATGGTCTCGAACGGCATACTATAGCATGCCGTTTTCCATCATTTTTGAGGATTTGAAAAAAAGACGAAAATGACTCCGAGACTATAGCCCATCGTCTCGGAGTCATTTTCGTCTTTTTTTCAAATCCTCGTTTTTCATAATTTATGACCATGGCGATGGGCTATAGCCCATGGTCTCGAACGGCATACTATAGCATGCCGTTTTCCATCATTTTTGAGGATTTGAAAAAAAGACGAAAATCACTCCGAGACCATGGGCTATATATAGCCCATCGTCTTGGAGTCATTTTCGTCTTTTTTTCAAATCCTCGTTTTTCATAATTTATGACCATGGCGATGGGCAGCCCAGTATCACAATTAAAAGTCAAACCTCGACTTTTTGACAGACCCCGGGAAAAGTCACCGTTTGACTTTTCAAAAGTCAAATACTGACTTTGCGATGGGCTATAGCCCATGGTCTCGAACGGCATACTATAGCATGCCGTTTTCCATCATTTTTGAGGATTTGAAAAGTCAAACCTCGACTTTTTGACAGACCCCGGGAAAAGTCACCGTTTGACTTTTCAAAAGTCAAATACTGACTTTGCGATGGGCTATAGCCCATGGTCTCGAACGGCATACTATAGCATGCCGTTTTCCATCATTTTTGAGGATTTGAAAAAAAGACGAAAATGACTCCGAGACCATGGGCTATAGCCCATCGTCTCGGAGTCATTTTCGTCTTTTTTTCAAATCCTCGTTTTTCATCATTTATGACCATGGCGATGGGCTATAGCCCATGGTCTCGAACGGCATACTATAGCATGCCGTTTTCCATCATTTTTGAGGATTTGAAAAAAAGACGAAAATCACTCCGAGACCATGGGCTATATATAGCCCATCGTCTTGGAGTCATTTTCGTCTTTTTTTCAAATCCTCGTTTTTCATAATTTATGACCATGGCGATGGGCAGCCCAGTATCACAATTAAAAGTCAAACCTCGACTTTTTGACAGACCCCGGGAAAAGTCACCGTTTGACTTTTCAAAAGTCAAATACTGACTTTGCGATGGGCTATAGCCCATGGTCTCGAACGGCATACTATAGCATGCCGTTTTCCATCATTTTTGAGGATTTGAAAAAAAGACGAAAATGACTCCGAGACCATGGGCTATAGCCCATCGTCTCGGAGTCATTTTCGTCTTTTTTTCAAATCCTCGTTTTTCATAATTTATGACCATGGCGATGGGCAGCCCAGTATCACAATTAAAAGTCAAACCTCGACTTGTTGACAGACCCCGGGAAAAGTCACCGTTTGACTTTTCAAAAGTCAAATACTGACTTTGCGATGGGCTATAGCCCATGGTCTCGAACGGCATACTATAGCATGCCGTTTTCCATCATTTTTGAGGATTTGAAAAGTCAAACCTCGACTTTTTGACAGACCCCGGGAAAAGTCACCGTTTGACTTTTTAAAAGTCAAATACTGACTTTGCGATGGGCTATAGCCCATGGTCTCGAACGGCATACTATAGCATGCCGTTTTCCATCATTTTTGAGGATTTGAAAAAAAGACGAAAATGACTCCGAGACCATGGGCTATAGCCCATCGTCTCGGAGTCATTTTCGTCTTTTTTTCAAATCCTCGTTTTTCATCATTTATGACCATGGCGATGGGCTATAGCCCATGGTCTCGAACGGCATACTATAGCATGCCGTTTTCCATCATTTTTGAGGATTTGAAAAAAAGACGAAAATCACTCCGAGACCATGGGCTATATATAGCCCATCGTCTTGGAGTCATTTTCGTCTTTTTTTCAAATCCTCGTTTTTCATAATTTATGACCATGGCGATGGGCAGCCCAGTATCACAATTAAAAGTCAAACCTCGACTTTTTGACAGACCCCGGGAAAAGTCACCGTTTGACTTTTCAAAAGTCAAATACTGACTTTGCGATGGGCTATAGCCCATGGTCTCGAATGGCATACTATAGCATGCCGTTTTCCATCATTTTTGAGGATTTGAAAAAAAGACGAAAATGACTCCGAGACCATGGGCTATAGCCCATCGTCTCGGAGTCATTTTCGTCTTTTTTTCAAATCCTCGTTTTTCATAATTTATGACCATGGCGATGGGCTATAGCCCATGGTCTCGAACGGCATACTATAGCATGCCGTTTTCCATCATTTTTGAGGATTTGAAAAAAAGACGAAAATCACTCCGAGACCATGGGCTATATATAGCCCATCGTCTTGGAGTCATTTTCGTCTTTTTTTCAAATCCTCGTTTTTCATAATTTATGACCATGGCGATGGGCAGCCCAGTATCACAATTAAAAGTCAAACCTCGACTTTTTGACAGACCCCGGGAAAAGTCACCGTTTGACTTTTCAAAAGTCAAATACTGACTTTGCGATGGGCTATAGCCCATGGTCTCGAACGGCATACTATAGCATGCCGTTTTCCATCATTTTTGAGGATTTGAAAAAAAGACGAAAATGACTCCGAGACCATGGGCTATAGCCCATCGTCTCGGAGTCATTTTCGTCTTTTTTTCAAATCCTCGTTTTTCATAATTTATGACCATGGCGATGGGCTATAGCCCATGGTCTCGAACGGCATACTATAGCATGCCGTTTTCCATCATTTTTGAGGATTTGAAAAAAAGACGAAAATCACTCCGAGACCATGGGCTATATATAGCCCATCGTCTTGGAGTCATTTTCGTCTTTTTTTCAAATCCTCGTTTTTCATAATTTATGACCATGGCGATGGGCAGCCCAGTATCACAATTAAAAGTCAAACCTCGACTTTTTGACAGACCCCGGGAAAAGTCACCGTTTGACTTTTCAAAAGTCAAATACTGACTTTGCGATGGGCTATAGCCCATGGTCTCGAACGGCATACTATAGCATGCCGTTTTCCATCATTTTTGAGGATTTGAAAAGTCAAACCTCGACTTTTTGACAGACCCCGGGAAAAGTCACCGTTTGACTTTTCAAAAGTCAAATACTGACTTTGCGATGGGCTATAGCCCATGGTCTCGAACGGCATACTATAGCATGCCGTTTTCCATCATTTTTGAGGATTTGAAAAAAAGACGAAAATGACTCCGAGACCATGGGCTATAGCCCATCGTCTCGGAGTCATTTTCGTCTTTTTTTCAAATCCTCGTTTTTCATCATTTATGACCATGGCGATGGGCTATAGCCCATGGTCTCGAACGGCATACTATAGCATGCCGTTTTCCATCATTTTTGAGGATTTGAAAAAAAGACGAAAATCACTCCGAGACCATGGGCTATATATAGCCCATCGTCTTGGAGTCATTTTCGTCTTTTTTTCAAATCCTCGTTTTTCATAATTTATGACCATGGCGATGGGCAGCCCAGTATCACAATTAAAAGTCAAACCTCGACTTTTTGACAGACCCCGGGAAAAGTCACCGTTTGACTTTTCAAAAGTCAAATACTGACTTTGCGATGGGCTATAGCCCATGGTCTCGAACGGCATACTATAGCATGCCGTTTTCCATCATTTTTGAGGATTTGAAAAGTCAAACCTCGACTTTTTGACAGACCCCAGGAAAAGTCACCGTTTGACTTTTCAAAAGTCAAATACTGACTTTGCGATGGGCTATAGCCCATGGTCTCGAACGGCATACTATAGCATGCCGTTTTCCATCATTTTTGAGGATTTGAAAAGTCAAACCTCGACTTTTTGACAGACCCCGGGAAAAGTCACCGTTTGACTTTTCAAAAGTCAAATACTGACTTTGCGATGGGCTATAGCCCATGGTCTCGAACGGCATACTATAGCATGCCGTTTTCCATCATTTTTGAGGATTTGAAAAAAAGACGAAAATGACTCCGAGACCATGGGCTATAGCCCATCGTCTCGGAGTCATTTTCGTCTTTTTTTCAAATCCTCGTTTTTCATCATTTATGACCATGGCGATGGGCTATAGCCCATGTCTCGAACGGCATACTATAGCATGCCGTTTTCCATCATTTTTGAGGATTTGAAAAAAAGACGAAAATCACTCCGAGACCATGGGCTATATATAGCCCATCGTCTTGGAGTCATTTTCGTCTTTTTTTCAAATCCTCGTTTTTCATAATTTATGACCATGGCGATGGGCAGCCCAGTATCACAATTAAAAGTCAAACCTCGACTTTTTGACAGACCCCGGGAAAAGTCACCGTTTGACTTTTCAAAAGTCAAATACTGACTTTGCGATGGGCTATAGCCCATGGTCTCGAACGGCATACTATAGCATGCCGTTTTCCATCATTTTTGAGGATTTGAAAAAAAGACGAAAATGACTCCGAGACCATGGGCTATAGCCCATCGTCTCGGAGTCATTTTCGTCTTTTTTTCAAATCCTCGTTTTTCATAATTTATGACCATGGCGATGGGCTATAGCCCATGGTCTCGAACGGCATACTATAGCATGCCGTTTTCCATCATTTTTGAGGATTTGAAAAAAAGACGAAAATCACTCCGAGACCATGGGCTATATATAGCCCATCGTCTTGGAGTCATTTTCGTCTTTTTTTCAAATCCTCGTTTTTCATAATTTATGACCATGGCGATGGGCAGCCCAGTATCACAATTAAAAGTCAAACCTCGACTTTTTGACAGACCCCGGGAAAAGTCACCGTTTGACTTTTCAAAAGTCAAATACTGACTTTGCGATGGGCTATAGCCCATGGTCTCGAACGGCATACTATAGCATGCCGTTTTCCATCATTTTTGAGGATTTGAAAAGTCAAACCTCGACTTTTTGACAGACCCCGGGAAAAGTCACCGTTTGACTTTTCAAAAGTCAAATACTGACTTTGCGATGGGCTATAGCCCATGGTCTCGAACGGCATACTATAGCATGCCGTTTTCCATCATTTTTGAGGATTTGAAAAAAAGACGAAAATGACTCCGAGACCATGGGCTATAGCCCATCGTTTCGGAGTCATTTTCGTCTTTTTTTCAAATCCTCGTTTTTCATAATTTATGACCATGGCGATGGGCTATAGCCCATGGTCTCGAACGGCATACTATAGCATGCCGTTTTCCATCATTTTTGAGGATTTGAAAAAAAGACGAAAATCACTCCGAGACCATGGGCTATATATAGCCCATCGTCTTGGAGTCATTTTCGTCTTTTTTTCAAATCCTCGTTTTTCATAATTTATGACCATGGCGATGGGCAGCCCAGTATCACAATTAAAAGTCAAACCTCGACTTTTTGACAGACCCCGGGAAAAGTCACCGTTTGACTTTTCAAAAGTCAAATACTGACTTTGCGATGGGCTATAGCCCATGGTCTCGAACGGCATACTATAGCATGCCGTTTTCCATCATTTTTGAGGATTTGAAAAGTCAAACCTCGACTTTTTGACAGACCCCGGGAAAAGTCACCGTTTGACTTTTCAAAAGTCAAATACTGACTTTGCGATGGGCTATAGCCCATGGTCTCGAACGGCATACTATAGCATGCCGTTTTCCATCATTTTTGAGGATTTGAAAAAAAGACGAAAATGACTCCGAGACCATGGGCTATAGCCCATCGTCTCGGAGTCATTTTCGTCTTTTTTTCAAATCCTCGTTTTTCATCATTTATGACCATGGCGATGGGCTATAGCCCATGGTCTCGAACGGCATACTATAGCATGCCGTTTTCCATCATTTTTGAGGATTTGAAAAAAAGACGAAAATCACTCCGAGACCATGGGCTATATATAGCCCATCGTCTTGGAGTCATTTTCGTCTTTTTTTCAAATCCTCGTTTTTCATAATTTATGACCATGGCGATGGGCAGCCCAGTATCACAATTAAAAATCAAACCTCGACTTTTTGACAGACCCCGGGAAAAGTCACCGTTTGACTTTTCAAAAGTCAAATACTGACTTTGCGATGGGCTATAGCCCATGGTCTCGAACGGCATACTATAGCATGCAGTTTTCCATCATTTTTGAGGATTTGAAAAGTCAAACCTCGACTTTTTGACAGACCCCGGGAAAAGTCACCGTTTGACTTTTCAAAAGTCAAATACTGACTTTGCGATGGGCTATAGCCCATGGTCTCGAACGGCATACTATAGCATGCCGTTTTCCATCATTTTTGAGGATTTGAAAAGTCAAACCTCGACTTTTTGACAGACCCCGGGAAAAGTCACCGTTTGACTTTTCAAAAGTCAAATACTGACTTTGCGATGGGCTATAGCCCATGGTCTCGAACGGCATACTATAGCATGCCGTTTTCCATCATTTTTGAGGATTTGAAAAAAAGACGAAAATGACTCCGAGACCATGGGCTATAGCCCATCGTCTCGGAGTCATTTTCGTCTTTTTTTCAAATCCTCGTTTTTCATCATTTATGACCATGGCGATGGGCTATAGCCCATGTCTCGAACGGCATACTATAGCATGCCGTTTTCCATCATTTTTGAGGATTTGAAAAAAAGACGAAAATCACTCCGAGACCATGGGCTATATATAGCCCATCGTCTTGGAGTCATTTTCGTCTTTTTTTCAAATCCTCGTTTTTCATAATTTATGACCATGGCGATGGGCAGCCCAGTATCACAATTAAAAGTCAAACCTCGACTTTTTGACAGACCCCGGGAAAAGTCACCGTTTGACTTTTCAAAAGTCAAATACTGACTTTGCGATGGGCTATAGCCCATGGTCTCGAACGGCATACTATAGCATGCCGTTTTCCATCATTTTTGAGGATTTGAAAAAAAGACGAAAATGACTCCGAGACCATGGGCTATAGCCCATCGTCTCGGAGTCATTTTCGTCTTTTTTTCAAATCCTCGTTTTTCATCATTTATGACCATGGCGATGGGCTATAGCCCATGGTCTCGAACGGCATACTATAGCATGCCGTTTTCCATCATTTTTGAGGATTTGAAAAAAAGACGAAAATCACTCCGAGACCATGGGCTATATATAGCCCATCGTCTTGGAGTCATTTTCGTCTTTTTTTCAAATCCTCGTTTTTCATAATTTATGACCATGGCGATGGGCAGCCCAGTATCACAATTAAAAGTCAAACCTCGACTTTTTGACAGACCCCGGGAAAAGTCACCGTTTGACTTTTCAAAAGTCAAATACTGACTTTGCGATGGGCTATAGCCCATGGTCTCGAACGGCATACTATAGCATGCCGTTTTCCATCATTTTTGAGGATTTGAAAAAAAGACGAAAATGACTCCGAGACCATGGGCTATAGCCCATCGTCTCGGAGTCATTTTCGTCTTTTTTTCAAATCCTCGTTTTTCATAATTTATGACCATGGCGATGGGCTATAGCCCATGGTCTCGAACGGCATACTATAGCATGCCGTTTTCCATCATTTTTGAGGATTTGAAAAAAAGACGAAAATCACTCCGAGACCATGGGCTATATATAGCCCATCGTCTTGGAGTCATTTTCGTCTTTTTTTCAAATCCTCGTTTTTCATAATTTATGACCATGGCGATGGGCAGCCCAGTATCACAATTAAAAGTCAAACCTCGACTTTTTGACAGACCCCGGGAAAAGTCACCGTTTGACTTTTCAAAAGTCAAATACTGACTTTGCGATGGGCTATAGCCCATGGTCTCGAACGGCATACTATAGCATGCCGTTTTCCATCATTTTTGAGGATTTGAAAAAAAGACGAAAATGACTCCGAGACCATGGGCTATAGCCCATCGTCTCGGAGTCATTTTCGTCTTTTTTTCAAATCCTCGTTTTTCATAATTTATGACCATGGCGATGGGCTATAGCCCATGGTCTCGAACGGCATACTATAGCATGCCGTTTTCCATCATTTTTGAGGATTTGAAAAAAAGACGAAAATCACTCCGAGACCATGGGCTATATATAGCCCATCGTCTTGGAGTCATTTTCGTCTTTTTTTCAAATCCTCGTTTTTCATAATTTATGACCATGGCGATGGGCAGCCCAGTATCACAATTAAAAGTCAAACCTCGACTTTTTGACAGACCCCGGGAAAAGTCACCGTTTGACTTTTCAAAAGTCAAATACTGACTTTGCGATGGGCTATAGCCCATGGTCTCGAACGGCATACTATAGCATGCCGTTTTCCATCATTTTTGAGGATTTGAAAAGTCAAACCTCGACTTTTTGACAGACCCCGGGAAAAGTCACCGTTTGACTTTTCAAAAGTCAAATACTGACTTTGCGATGGGCTATAGCCCATGGTCTCGAACGGCATACTATAGCATGCCGTTTTCCATCATTTTTGAGGATTTGAAAAAAAGACGAAAATGACTCCGAGACAATGGGCTATAGCCCATCGTCTCGGAGTCATTTTCGTCTTTTTTTCAAATCCTCGTTTTTCATCATTTATGACCATGGCGATGGGCTATAGCCCATGTCTCGAACGGCATACTATAGCATGCCGTTTTCCATCATTTTTGAGGATTTGAAAAAAAGACGAAAATCACTCCGAGACCATGGGCTATATATAGCCCATCGTCTTGGAGTCATTTTCGTCTTTTTTTCAAATCCTCGTTTTTCATAATTTATGACCATGGCGATGGGCAGCCCAGTATCACAATTAAAAGTCAAACCTCGACTTTTTGACAGACCCCGGGAAAAGTCACCGTTTGACTTTTCAAAAGTCAAATACTGACTTTGCGATGGGCTATAGCCCATGGTCTCGAACGGCATACTATAGCATGCCGTTTTACATCATTTTTGAGGATTTGAAAAAAAGACGAAAATGACTCCGAGACCATGGGCTATAGCCCATCGTCTCGGAGTCATTTTCGTCTTTTTTTCAAATCCTCGTTTTTCATAATTTATGACCATGGCGATGGGCTATAGCCCATGGTCTCGAACGGCATACTATAGCATGCCGTTTTCCATCATTTTTGAGGATTTGAAAAAAAGACGAAAATCACTCCGAGACCATGGGCTATACCATGGGCTATATATAGCTAGACCATGGGCTATATATAGCCAACGGTGACTTTTCCCGGGGTCTGTCAAAAAGTCGAGGTTTGACTTTTAATTGTGATACTGGGCTGCCCATCGCCATGGTCATAAATTATGAAAAACGAGGATTTGAAAAAAAGACGAAAATGACTCCAAGACGATGGGCTATATATAGCCCATGGTCTCGGAGTGATTTTCGTCTTTTTTTCAAATCCTCAAAAATGATGGAAAACGGCATGCTATAG
This sequence comes from Electrona antarctica, assembly GCF_951216825.1. NCBI lineage: Eukaryota > Metazoa > Chordata > Actinopteri > Myctophiformes > Myctophidae > Electrona > Electrona antarctica. The sequence continues at coordinate 45,498,741 of NC_136791.1, forward strand.
TATGCCGTTCGAGACCATGGGCTATAGCCCATCGCCATGGTCATAAATGATGAAAAACGAGGATTTGAAAAAAAGACGAAAATCATTTTTGAGGATTTGAAAAAAAGACGAAAATGACTCCGAGACCATGGGCTATAGCCCATCGTCTCGGAGTCATTTTCGTCTTTTTTTCAAATCCTCGTTTTTCATAATTTATGACCATGGCGATGGGCTATAGCCCATGGTCTCGAACGGCATACTATAGCATGCCGTTTTCCATCATTTTTGAGGATTTGAAAAAAAGACGAAAATCACTCCGAGACCATGGGCTATATATAGCCCATCGTCTTGGAGTCATTTTCGTCTTTTTTTCAAATCCTCGTTTTTCATAATTTATGACCATGGCGATGGGCAGCCCAGTATCACAATTAAAAGTCAAACCTCGACTTTTTGACAGACCCCGGGAAAAGTCACCGTTTGACTTTTCAAAAGTCAAATACTGACTTTGCGATGGGCTATAGCCCATGGTCTCGAACGGCATACTATAGCATGCCGTTTTCCATCATTTTTGAGGATTTGAAAAGTCAAACCTCGACTTTTTGACAGACCCCGGGAAAAGTCACCGTTTGACTTTTCAAAAGTCAAATACTGACTTTGCGATGGGCTATAGCCCATGGTCTCGAACGGCATACTATAGCATGCCGTTTTCCATCATTTTTGAGGATTTGAAAAAAAGACGAAAATGACTCCGAGACCATGGGCTATAGCCCATCGTCTAGGAGTCATTTTCGTCTTTTTTTCAAATCCTCGTTTTTCATCATTTATGACCATGGCGATGGGCTATAGCCCATGGTCTCGAACGGCATACTATATTATAGCATTCCGTTTTCCATCATTTTTGAGGATTTGAAAAAAAGACGAAAATCACTCCGAGACCATGGGCTATATATAGCCCATCGTCTTGGAGTCATTTTCGTCTTTTTTTCAAATCCTCGTTTTTCATAATTTATGACCATGGCGATGGGCAGCCCAGTATCACAATTAAAAGTCAAACCTCGACTTTTTGACAGACCCCGGGAAAAGTCACCGTTTGACTTTTCAAAAGTCAAATACTGACTTTGCGATGGGCTATAGCCCATGGTCTCGAACGGCATACTATAGCATGCCGTTTTCCATCATTTTTGAGGATTTGAAAAAAAGACGAAAATGACTCCGAGACCATGGGCTATAGCCCATCGTCTCGGAGTCATTTTCGTCTTTTTTTCAAATCCTCGTTTTTCATAATTTATGACCATGGCGATGGGCTATAGCCCATGGTCTCGAACGGCATACTATAGCATGCCGTTTTCCATCATTTTTGAGGATTTGAAAAAAAGACGAAAATCACTCCGAGACCATGGGCTATATATAGCCCATCGTCTTGGAGTCATTTTCGTCTTTTTTTCAAATCCTCGTTTTTCATAATTTATGACCATGGCGATGGGCAGCCCAGTATCACAATTAAAAGTCAAACCTCGACTTTTTGACAGACCCCGGGAAAAGTCACCGTTTGACTTTTCAAAAGTCAAATACTGACTTTGCGATGGGCTATAGCCCATGGTCTCGAACGGCATACTATAGCATGCCGTTTTCCATCATTTTTGAGGATTTGAAAAGTCAAACCTCGACTTTTTGACAGACCCCGGGAAAAGTCACCGTTTGACTTTTCAAAAGTCAAATACTGACTTTGCGATGGGCTATAGCCCATGGTCTCGAACGGCATACTATAGCATGCCGTTTTCCATCATTTTTGAGGATTTGAAAAAAAGACGAAAATGACTCCGAGACAATGGGCTATAGCCCATCGTCTCGGAGTAATTTTCGTCTTTTTTTCAAATCCTCGTTTTTCATCATTTATGACCATGGCGATGGGCTATAGCCCATGGTCTCGAACGGCATACTATAGCATGCCGTTTTCCATCATTTTTGAGGATTTGAAAAAAAGACGAAAATCACTCCGAGACCATGGGCTATATATAGCCCATCGTCTTGGAGTCATTTTCGTCTTTTTTTCAAATCCTCGTTTTTCATAATTTATGACCATGGCGATGGGCAGCCCAGTATCACAATTAAAAGTCAAACCTCGACTTTTTGACAGACCCCGGGAAAAGTCACCGTTTGACTTTTCAAAAGTCAAATACTGACTTTGCGATGGGCTATAGCCCATGGTCTCGAACGGCATACTATAGCATGCCGTTTTACATCATTTTTGAGGATTTGAAAAAAAGACGAAAATGACTCCGAGACCATGGGCTATAGCCCATCGTCTCGGAGTCATTTTCGTCTTTTTTTCAAATCCTCGTTTTTCATAATTTATGACCATGGCGATGGGCTATAGCCCATGGTCTCGAACGGCATACTATAGCATGCCGTTTTCCATCATTTTTGAGGATTTGAAAAAAAGACGAAAATCACTCCGAGACCATGGGCTATACCATGGGCTATATATAGCTAGACCATGGGCTATATATAGCCAACGGTGACTTTTCCCGGGGTCTGTCAAAAAGTCGAGGTTTGACTTTTAATTGTGATACTGGGCTGCCCATCGCCATGGTCATAAATTATGAAAAACGAGGATTTGAAAAAAAGACGAAAATGACTCCAAGACGATGGGCTATATATAGCCCATGGTCTCGGAGTGATTTTCGTCTTTTTTTCAAATCCTCAAAAATGATGGAAAACGGCATGCTATAGTATGCCGTTCGAGACCATGGGCTATAGCCCATCGCCATGGTCATAAATGATGAAAAACGAGGATTTGAAAAAAAGACGAAAATCATTTTTGAGGATTTGAAAAAAAGACGAAAATGACTCCGAGACCATGGGCTATAGCCCATCGTCTCGGAGTCATTTTCGTCTTTTTTTCAAATCCTCGTTTTTCATAATTTATGACCATGGCGATGGGCTATAGCCCATGGTCTCGAACGGCATACTATAGCATGCCGTTTTCCATCATTTTTGAGGATTTGAAAAAAAGACGAAAATCACTCCGAGACCATGGGCTATATATAGCCCATCGTCTTGGAGTCATTTTCGTCTTTTTTTCAAATCCTCGTTTTTCATAATTTATGACCATGGCGATGGGCAGCCCAGTATCACAATTAAAAGTCAAACCTCGACTTTTTGACAGACCCCGGGAAAAGTCACCGTTTGACTTTTCAAAAGTCAAATACTGACTTTGCGATGGGCTATAGCCCATGGTCTCGAACGGCATACTATAGCATGCCGTTTTCCATCATTTTTGAGGATTTGAAAAGTCAAACCTCGACTTTTTGACAGACCCCGGGAAAAGTCACCGTTTGACTTTTCAAAAGTCAAATACTGACTTTGCGATGGGCTATAGCCCATGGTCTCGAACGGCATACTATAGCATGCCGTTTTCCATCATTTTTGAGGATTTGAAAAAAAGACGAAAATGACTCCGAGACCATGGGCTATAGCCCATCGTCTAGGAGTCATTTTCGTCTTTTTTTCAAATCCTCGTTTTTCATCATTTATGACCATGGCGATGGGCTATAGCCCATGGTCTCGAACGGCATACTATATTATAGCATTCCGTTTTCCATCATTTTTGAGGATTTGAAAAAAAGACGAAAATCACTCCGAGACCATGGGCTATATATAGCCCATCGTCTTGGAGTCATTTTCGTCTTTTTTTCAAATCCTCGTTTTTCATAATTTATGACCATGGCGATGGGCAGCCCAGTATCACAATTAAAAGTCAAACCTCGACTTTTTGACAGACCCCGGGAAAAGTCACCGTTTGACTTTTCAAAAGTCAAATACTGACTTTGCGATGGGCTATAGCCCATGGTCTCGAACGGCATACTATAGCATGCCGTTTTCCATCATTTTTGAGGATTTGAAAAAAAGACGAAAATGACTCCGAGACCATGGGCTATAGCCCATCGTCTCGGAGTCATTTTCGTCTTTTTTTCAAATCCTCGTTTTTCATAATTTATGACCATGGCGATGGGCTATAGCCCATGGTCTCGAACGGCATACTATAGCATGCCGTTTTCCATCATTTTTGAGGATTTGAAAAAAAGACGAAAATCACTCCGAGACCATGGGCTATATATAGCCCATCGTCTTGGAGTCATTTTCGTCTTTTTTTCAAATCCTCGTTTTTCATAATTTATGACCATGGCGATGGGCAGCCCAGTATCACAATTAAAAGTCAAACCTCGACTTTTTGACAGACCCCGGGAAAAGTCACCGTTTGACTTTTCAAAAGTCAAATACTGACTTTGCGATGGGCTATAGCCCATGGTCTCGAACGGCATACTATAGCATGCCGTTTTCCATCATTTTTGAGGATTTGAAAAGTCAAACCTCGACTTTTTGACAGACCCCGGGAAAAGTCACCGTTTGACTTTTCAAAAGTCAAATACTGACTTTGCGATGGGCTATAGCCCATGGTCTCGAACGGCATACTATAGCATGCCGTTTTCCATCATTTTTGAGGATTTGAAAAAAAGACGAAAATGACTCCGAGACAATGGGCTATAGCCCATCGTCTCGGAGTAATTTTCGTCTTTTTTTCAAATCCTCGTTTTTCATCATTTATGACCATGGCGATGGGCTATAGCCCATGGTCTCGAACGGCATACTATAGCATGCCGTTTTCCATCATTTTTGAGGATTTGAAAAAAAGACGAAAATCACTCCGAGACCATGGGCTATATATAGCCCATCGTCTTGGAGTCATTTTCGTCTTTTTTTCAAATCCTCGTTTTTCATAATTTATGACCATGGCGATGGTCAGCCCAGTATCACAATTAAAAGTCAAACCTCAACTTTTTGACAGACCCCGGGAAAAGTCACCGTTTGACTTTTCAAAAGTCAAATACTGACTTTGCGATGGGCTATAGCCCATGGTCTCGAACGGCATACTATAGCATGCCGTTTTCCATCATTTTTGAGGATTTGAAAAGTCAAACCTCGACTTTTTGACAGACCCCGGGAAAAGTCACCGTTTGACTTTTCAAAAGTCAAATACTGACTTTGCGATGGGCTATAGCCCATGGTCTCGAACGGCATACTATAGCATGCCGTTTTCCATCATTTTTGAGGATTTGAAAAGTCAAACCTCGACTTTTTGACAGACCCCGGGAAAAGTCACCGTTTGACTTTTCAAAAGTCAAATACTGACTTTGCGATGGGCTATAGCCCATGGTCTCGAACGGCATACTATAGCATGCCGTTTTCCATCATTTTTGAGGATTTGAAAAAAAGACGAAAATGACTCCGAGACCATGGGCTATAGCCCATCGTCTCGGAGTCATTTTCGTCTTTTTTTCAAATCCTCGTTTTTCATCATTTATGACCATGGCGATGGGCTATAGCCCATGTCTCGAACGGCATACTATAGCATGCCGTTTTCCATCATTTTTGAGGATTTGAAAAAAAGACGAAAATCACTCCGAGACCATGGGCTATATATAGCCCATCGTCTTGGAGTCATTTTCGTCTTTTTTTCAAATCCTCGTTTTTCATAATTTATGACCATGGCGATGGGCAGCCCAGTATCACAATTAAAAGTCAAACCTCGACTTTTTGACAGACCCCGGGAAAAGTCACCGTTTGACTTTTCAAAAGTCAAATACTGACTTTGCGATGGGCTATAGCCCATGGTCTCGAACGGCATACTATAGCATGCCGTTTTCCATCATTTTTGAGGATTTGAAAAAAAGACGAAAATCACTCCGAGACCATGGGCTATATATAGCCCATCGTCTTGGAGTCATTTTCGTCTTTTTTTCAAATCCTCGTTTTTCATAATTTATGACCATGGCGATGGGCAGCCCAGTATCACAATTAAAAGTCAAACCTCGACTTTTTGACAGACCCCGGGAAAAGTCACCGTTTGACTTTTCAAAAGTCAAATACTGACTTTGCGATGGGCTATAGCCCATGGTCTCGAACGGCATACTATAGCATGCCGTTTTCCATCATTTTTGAGGATTTGAAAAGTCAAACCTCGACTTTTTGACAGACCCCGGGAAAAGTCACCGTTTGACTTTTCAAAAGTCAAATACTGACTTTGCGATGGGCTATAGCCCATGGTCTCGAACGGCATACTATAGCATGCCGTTTTCCATCATTTTTGAGGATTTGAAAAAAAGACGAAAAGGACTCCGAGACCATGGGCTATAGCCCATCGTCTCGGAGTCATTTTCGTCTTTTTTTCAAATCCTCGTTTTTCATCATTTATGACCATGGCGATGGGCTATAGCCCATGTCTCGAACGGCATACTATAGCATGCCGTTTTCCATCATTTTTGAGGATTTGAAAAAAAGACGAAAATCACTCCGAGACCATGGGCTATATATAGCCCATCGTCTTGGAGTCATTTTCGTCTTTTTTTCAAATCCTCGTTTTTCATAATTTATGACCATGGCGATGGGCAGCCCAGTATCACAATTAAAAGTCAAACCTCGACTTTTTGACAGACCCCGGGAAAAGTCACCGTTTGACTTTTCAAAAGTCAAATACTGACTTTGCGATGGGCTATAGCCCATGGTCTCGAACGGCATACTATAGCATGCCGTTTTACATCATTTTTGAGGATTTGAAAAAAAGACGAAAATGACTCCGAGACCATGGGCTATAGCCCATCGTCTCGGAGTCATTTTCGTCTTTTTTTCAAATCCTCGTTTTTCATAATTTATGACCATGGCGATGGGCTATAGCCCATGGTCTCGAACGGCATACTATAGCATGCCGTTTTCCATCATTTTTGAGGATTTGAAAAAAAGACGAAAATCACTCCGAGACCATGGGCTATATATAGCCCATCGTCTTGGAGTCATTTTCGTCTTTTTTTCAAATCCTCGTTTTTCATAATTTATGACCATGGCGATGGGCAGCCCAGTATCACAATTAAAAGTCAAACCTCGACTTTTTGACAGACCCCGGGAAAAGTCACCGTTTGACTTTTCAAAAGTCAAATACTGACTTTGCGATGGGCTATAGCCCATGGTCTCGAACGGCATACTATAGCATGCCGTTTTCCATCATTTTTGAGGATTTGAAAAGTCAAACCTCGACTTTTTGACAGACCACGGGAAAAGTCACCGTTTGACTTTTCAAAAGTCAAATACTGACTTTGCGATGGGCTATAGCCCATGGTCTCGAACGGCATACTATAGCATGCCGTTTTCCATCATTTTTGAGGATTTGAAAAAAAGACGAAAAGGACTCCGAGACCATGGGCTATAGCCCATCGTCTCGGAGTCATTTTCGTCTTTTTTTCAAATCCTCGTTTTTCATCATTTATGACCATGGCGATGGGCTATAGCCCATGGTCTCGAACGGCATACTATAGCATGCCGTTTTCCATCATTTTTGAGGATTTGAAAAAAAGACGAAAATCACTCCGAGACCATGGGCTATATATAGCCCATCGTCTTGGAGTCATTTTCGTCTTTTTTTCAAATCCTCGTTTTTCATAATTTATGACCATGGCGATGGGCAGCCCAGTATCACAATTAAAAGTCAAACCTCGACTTTTTGACAGACCCCGGGAAAAGTCACCGTTTGACTTTTCAAAAGTCAAATACTGACTTTGCGATGGGCTGTAGCCCATGGTCTCGAACGGCATACTATAGCATGCCGTTTTCCATCATTTTTGAGGATTTGAAAAGTCAAACCTCGACTTTTTGACAGACCCCGGGAAAAGTCACCGTTTGACTTTTCAAAAGTCAAATACTGACTTTGCGATGGGCTATAGCCCATGGTCTCGAACGGCATACTATAGCATGCCGTTTTCCATCATTTTTGAGGATTTGAAAAAAAGACGAAAATGACTCCGAGACCATGGGCTATAGCCCATCGTCTCGGAGTCATTTTCGTCTTTTTTTCAAATCCTCGTTTTTCATCATTTATGACCATGGCGATGGGCTATAGCCCATGGTCTCGAACGGCATACTATAGCATGCCGTTTTCCATCATTTTTGAGGATTTGAAAAAAAGACGAAAATCACTCCGAGACCATGGGCTATATATAGCCCATCATCTTGGAGTCATTTTCGTCTTTTTTTCAAATCCTCGTTTTTCATAATTTATGACCATGGCGATGGGCAGCCCAGTATCACAATTAAAAGTCAAACCTCGACTTTTTGACAGACCCCGGGAAAAGTCACCGTTTGACTTTTCAAAAGTCAAATACTGACTTTGCGATGGGCTATAGCCCATGGTCTCGAACGGCATACTATAGCATGCCGTTTTCCATCATTTTTGAGGATTTGAAAAAAAGACGAAAATGACTCCGAGACCATGGGCTATAGCCCATCGTCTCGGAGTCATTTTCGTCTTTTTTTCAAATCCTCGTTTTTCATCATTTATGACCATGGCGATGGGCTATAGCCCATGTCTCGAACGGCATACTATAGCATGCCGTTTTCCATCATTTTTGAGGATTTGAAAAAAAGACGAAAATCACTCCGAGACCATGGGCTATATATAGCCCATCGTCTTGGAGTCATTTTCGTCTTTTTTTCAAATCCTCGTTTTTCATAATTTATGACCATGGCGATGGGCAGCCCAGTATCACAATTAAAAGTCAAACCTCGACTTTTTGACAGACCCCGGGAAAAGTCACCGTTTGACTTTTCAAAAGTCAAATACTGACTTTGCGATGGGCTATAGCCCATGGTCTCGAACGGCATACTATAGCATGCCGTTTTCCATCATTTTTGAGGATTTGAAAAAAAGACGAAAATGACTCCGAGACCATGGGCTATAGCCCATCGTCTCGGAGTCATTTTCGTCTTTTTTTCAAATCCTCGTTTTTCATAATTTATGACCATGGCGATGGGCAGCCCAGTATCACAATTAAAAGTCAAACCTCGACTTTTTGACAGACCCCGGGAAAAGTCACCGTTTGACTTTTCAAAAGTCAAATACTGACTTTGCGATGGGCTATAGCCCATGGTCTCGAACGGCATACTATAGCATGCCGTTTTCCATCATTTTTGAGGATTTGAAAAGTCAAACCTCGACTTTTTGACAGACCCCGGGAAAAGTCACCGTTTGACTTTTCAAAAGTCAAATACTGACTTTGCGATGGGCTATAGCCCATGGTCTCGAACGGCATACTATAGCATGCCGTTTTCCATCATTTTTGAGGATTTGAAAAAAAGACGAAAAGGACTCCGAGACCATGGGCTATAGCCCATCGTCTCGGAGTCATTTTCGTCTTTTTTTCAAATCCTCGTTTTTCATCATTTATGACCATGGCGATGGGCTATAGCCCATGTCTCGAACGGCATACTATAGCATGCCGTTTTCCATCATTTTTGAGGATTTGAAAAAAAGACGAAAATCACTCCGAGACCATGGGCTATATATAGCCCATCGTCTTGGAGTCATTTTCGTCTTTTTTTCAAATCCTCGTTTTTCATAATTTATGACCATGGCGATGGGCAGCCCAGTATCACAATTAAAAGTCAAACCTCGACTTTTTGACAGACCCCGGGAAAAGTCACCGTTTGACTTTTCAAAAGTCAAATACTGACTTTGCGATGGGCTATAGCCCATGGTCTCGAACGGCATACTATAGCATGCCGTTTTACATCATTTTTGAGGATTTGAAAAAAAGACGAAAATGACTCCGAGACCATGGGCTATAGCCCATCGTCTCGGAGTCATTTTCGTCTTTTTTTCAAATCCTCGTTTTTCATAATTTATGACCATGGCGATGGGCTATAGCCCATGGTCTCGAACGGCATACTATAGCATGCCGTTTTCCATCATTTTTGAGGATTTGAAAAAAAGACGAAAATCACTCCGAGACCATGGGCTATATATAGCCCATCGTCTTGGAGTCATTTTCGTCTTTTTTTCAAATCCTCGTTTTTCATAATTTATGACCATGGCGATGGGCAGCCCAGTATCACAATTAAAAGTCAAACCTCGACTTTTTGACAGACCCCGGGAAAAGTCACCGTTTGACTTTTCAAAAGTCAAATACTGACTTTGCGATGGGCTATAGCCCATGGTCTCGAACGGCATACTATAGCATGCCGTTTTCCATCATTTTTGAGGATTTGAAAAGTCAAACCTCGACTTTTTGACAGACCACGGGAAAAGTCACCGTTTGACTTTTCAAAAGTCAAATACTGACTTTGCGATGGGCTATAGCCCATGGTCTCGAACGGCATACCATAGCATGCCGTTTTCCATCATTTTTGAGGATTTGAAAAAAAGACGAAAAGGACTCCGAGACCATGGGCTATAGCCCATCGTCTCGGAGTCATTTTCGTCTTTTTTTCAAATCCTCGTTTTTCATCATTTATGACCATGGCGATGGGCTATAGCCCATGGTCTCGAACGGCATACTATAGCATGCCGTTTTCCATCATTTTTGAGGATTTGAAAAAAAGACGAAAATCACTCCGAGACCATGGGCTATATATAGCCCATCGTCTTGGAGTCATTTTCGTCTTTTTTTCAAATCCTCGTTTTTCATAATTTATGACCATGGCGATGGGCAGCCCAGTATCACAATTAAAAGTCAAACCTCGACTTTTTGACAGACCCCGGGAAAAGTCACCGTTTGACTTTTCAAAAGTCAAATACTGACTTTGCGATGGGCTGTAGCCCATGGTCTCGAACGGCATACTATAGCATGCCGTTTTCCATCATTTTTGAGGATTTGAAAAGTCAAACCTCGACTTTTTGACAGACCCCGGGAAAAGTCACCGTTTGACTTTTCAAAAGTCAAATACTGACTTTGCGATGGGCTATAGCCCATGGTCTCGAACGGCATACTATAGCATGCCGTTTTCCATCATTTTTGAGGATTTGAAAAAAAGACGAAAATGACTCCGAGACCATGGGCTATAGCCCATCGTCTCGGAGTCATTTTCGTCTTTTTTTCAAATCCTCGTTTTTCATCATTTATGACCATGGCGATGGGCTATAGCCCATGGTCTCGAACGGCATACTATAGCATGCCGTTTTCCATCATTTTTGAGGATTTGAAAAAAAGACGAAAATCACTCCGAGACCATGGGCTATATATAGCCCATCATCTTGGAGTCATTTTCGTCTTTTTTTCAAATCCTCGTTTTTCATAATTTATGACCATGGCGATGGGCAGCCCAGTATCACAATTAAAAGTCAAACCTCGACTTTTTGACAGACCCCGGGAAAAGTCACCGTTTGACTTTTCAAAAGTCAAATACTGACTTTGCGATGGGCTATAGCCCATGGTCTCGAACGGCATACTATAGCATGCCGTTTTCCATCATTTTTGAGGATTTGAAAAAAAGACGAAAATGACTCCGAGACCATGGGCTATAGCCCATCGTCTCGGAGTCATTTTCGTCTTTTTTTCAAATCCTCGTTTTTCATAATTTATGACCATGGCGATGGGCTATAGCCCATGGTCTCGAACGGCATACTATAGCATGCCGTTTTCCATCATTTTTGAGGATTTGAAAAAAAGACGAAAATCACTCCGAGACCATGGGCTATATATAGCCCATCGTCTTGGAGTCATTTTCGTCTTTTTTTCAAATCCTCGTTTTTCATAATTTATGACCATGGCGATGGGCAGCCCAGTATCACAATTAAAAGTCAAACCTCGACTTTTTGACAGACCCCGGGAAAAGTCACCGTTTGACTTTTCAAAAGTCAAATACTGACTTTGCGATGGGCTATAGCCCATGGTCTCGAACGGCATACTATAGCATGCCGTTTTCCATCATTTTTGAGGATTTGAAAAAAAGACGAAAATGACTCCGAGACCATGGGCTATAGCCCATCGTCTCGGAGTCATTTTCGTCTTTTTTTCAAATCCTCGTTTTTCATAATTTATGACCATGGCGATGGGCTATAGCCCATGGTCTCGAACGGCATACTATAGCATGCCGTTTTCCATCATTTTTGAGGATTTGAAAAAAAGACGAAAATCACTCCGAGACCATGGGCTATATATAGCCCATCGTCTTGGAGTCATTTTCGTCTTTTTTTCAAATCCTCGTTTTTCATAATTTATGACCATGGCGATGGGCAGCCCAGTATCACAATTAAAAGTCAAACCTCGACTTTTTGACAGACCCCGGGAAAAGTCACCGTTTGACTTTTCAAAAGTCAAATACTGACTTTGCGATGGGCTATAGCCCATGGTCTCGAACGGCATACTATAGCATGCCGTTTTCCATCATTTTTGAGGATTTGAAAAGTCAAACCTCGACTTTTTGACAGACCCCGGGAAAAGTCACCGTTTGACTTTTCAAAAGTCAAATACTGACTTTGCGATGGGCTATAGCCCATGGTCTCGAACGGCATACTATAGCATGCCGTTTTCCATCATTTTTGAGGATTTGAAAAAAAGACGAAAATGACTCCGAGACAATGGGCTATAGCCCATCGTCTCGGAGTCATTTTCGTCTTTTTTTCAAATCCTCGTTTTTCATCATTTATGACCATGGCGATGGGCTATAGCCCATGGTCTCGAACGGCATACTATAGCATGCCGTTTTCCATCATTTTTGAGGATTTGAAAAAAAGACGAAAATCACTCCGAGACCATGGGCTATATATAGCCCATCGTCTTGGAGTCATTTTCGTCTTTTTTTCAAATCCTCGTTTTTCATAATTTATGACCATGGCGATGGGCAGCCCAGTATCACAATTAAAAGTCAAACCTCGACTTTTTGACAGACCCCGGGAAAAGTCACCGTTTGACTTTTCAAAAGTCAAATACTGACTTTGCGATGGGCTATAGCCCATGGTCTCGAACGGCATACTATAGCATGCCGTTTTCCATCATTTTTGAGGATTTGAAAAGTCAAACCTCGACTTTTTGACAGACCCCGGGAAAAGTCACCGTTTGACTTTTCAAAAGTCAAATACTGACTTTGCGATGGGCTATAGCCCATGGTCTCGAACGGCATACTATAGCATGCCGTTTTCCATCATTTTTGAGGATTTGAAAAGTCAAACCTCGACTTTTTGACAGACCCCGGGAAAAGTCACCGTTTGACTTTTCAAAAGTCAAATACTGACTTTGCGATGGGCTATAGCCCATGGTCTCGAACGGCATACTATAGCATGCCGTTTTCCATCATTTTTGAGGATTTGAAAAAAAGACGAAAATGACTCCGAGACCATGGGCTATAGCCCATCGTCTCGGAGTCATTTTCGTCTTTTTTTCAAATCCTCGTTTTTCATAATTTATGACCATGGCGATGGGCAGCCCAGTATCACAATTAAAAGTCAAACCTCGACTTTTTGACAGACCCCGGGAAAAGTCACCGTTTGACTTTTCAAAAGTCAAATACTGACTTTGCGATGGGCTATAGCCCATGGTCTCGAACGGCATACTATAGCATGCCGTTTTACATCATTTTTGAGGATTTGAAAAAAAGACGAAAATGACTCCGAGACCATGGGCTATAGCCCATCGTCTCGGAGTCATTTTCGTCTTTTTTTCAAATCCTCGTTTTTCATAATTTATGACCATGGCGATGGGCTATAGCCCATGGTCTCGAACGGCATACTATAGCATGCCGTTTTCCATCATTTTTGAGGATTTGAAAAAAAGACGAAAATGACTCCGAGACCATGGGCTATAGCCCATCGTCTCGGAGTCATTTTCGTCTTTTTTTCAAATCCTCGTTTTTCATAATTTATGACCATGGCGATGGGCAGCCCAGTATCACAATTAAAAGTCAAACCTCGACTTTTTGACAGACCCCGGGAAAAGTCACCGTTTGACTTTTCAAAAGTCAAATACTGACTTTGCGATGGGCTATAGCCCATGGTCTCGAACGGCATACTATAGCATGCCGTTTTACATCATTTTTGAGGATTTGAAAAAAAGACGAAAATGACTCCGAGACCATGGGCTATAGCCCATCGTCTCGGAGTCATTTTCGTCTTTTTTTCAAATCCTCGTTTTTCATAATTTATGACCATGGCGATGGGCTATAGCCCATGGTCTCGAACGGCATACTATAGCATGCCGTTTTCCATCATTTTTGAGGATTTGAAAAAAAGACGAAAATCACTCCGAGACCATGGGCTATATATAGCCCATCGTCTTGGAGTCATTTTCGTCTTTTTTTCAAATCCTCGTTTTTCATAATTTATGACCATGGCGATGGGCAGCCCAGTATCACAATTAAAAGTCAAACCTCGACTTTTTGACAGACCCCGGGAAAAGTCACCGTTTGACTTTTCAAAAGTCAAATACTGACTTTGCGATGGGCTATAGCCCATGGTCTCGAACGGCATACTATAGCATGCCGTTTTCCATCATTTTTGAGGATTTGAAAAGTCAAACCTCGACTTTTTGACAGACCCCGGGAAAAGTCACCGTTTGACTTTTCAAAAGTCAAATACTGACTTTGCGATGGGCTATAGCCCATGGTCTCGAACGGCATACTATAGCATGCCGTTTTCCATCATTTTTGAGGATTTGAAAAGTCAAACCTCGACTTTTTGACAGACCCCGGGAAAAGTCACCGTTTGACTTTTCAAAAGTCAAATACTGACTTTGCGATGGGCTATAGCCCATGGTCTCGAACGGCATACTATAGCATGCCGTTTTCCATCATTTTTGAGGATTTGAAAAAAAGACGAAAATGACTCCGAGACCATGGGCTATAGCCCATCGTCTCGGAGTCATTTTCGTCTTTTTTTCAAATCCTCGTTTTTCATAATTTATGACCATGGCGATGGGCAGCCCAGTATCACAATTAAAAGTCAAACCTCGACTTTTTGACAGACCCCGGGAAAAGTCACCGTTTGACTTTTCAAAAGTCAAATACTGACTTTGCGATGGGCTATAGCCCATGGTCTCGAACGGCATACTATAGCATGCCGTTTTACATCATTTTTGAGGATTTGAAAAAAAGACGAAAATGACTCCGAGACCATGGGCTATAGCCCATCGTCTCGGAGTCATTTTCGTCTTTTTTTCAAATCCTCGTTTTTCATAATTTATGACCATGGCGATGGGCTATAGCCCATGGTCTCGAACGGCATACTATAGCATGCCGTTTTCCATCATTTTTGAGGATTTGAAAAAAAGACGAAAATCACTCCGAGACCATGGGCTATATATAGCCCATCGTCTTGGAGTCATTTTCGTCTTTTTTTCAAATCCTCGTTTTTCATAATTTATGACCATGGCGATGGGCAGCCCAGTATCACAATTAAAAGTCAAACCTCGACTTTTTGACAGACCCCGGGAAAAGTCACCGTTTGACTTTTCAAAAGTCAAATACTGACTTTGCGATGGGCTGTAGCCCATGGTCTCGAACGGCATACTATAGCATGCCGTTTTCCATCATTTTTGTGGATTTGAAAAGTCAAACCTCGACTTTTTGACAGACCCCGGGAAAAGTCACCGTTTGACTTTTCAAAAGTCAAATACTGACTTTGCGATGGGCTATAGCCCATGGTCTCGAACGGCATACTATAGCATGCCGTTTTCCATCATTTTTGAGGATTTGAAAAAAAGACGAAAATGACTCCGAGACCATGGGCTATAGCCCATCGTCTCGGAGTCATTTTCGTCTTTTTTTCAAATCCTCGTTTTTCATCATTTATGACCATGGCGATGGGCTATAGCCCATGGTCTCGAACGGCATACTATAGCATGCCGTTTTCCATCATTTTTGAGGATTTGAAAAAAAGACGAAAATCACTCCGAGACCATGGGCTATATATAGCCCATCGTCTTGGAGTCATTTTCGTCTTTTTTTCAAATCCTCGTTTTTCATAATTTATGACCATGGCGATGGGCAGCCCAGTATCACAATTAAAAGTCAAACCTCGACTTTTTGACAGACCCCGGGAAAAGTCACCGTTTGACTTTTCAAAAGTCAAATACTGACTTTGCGATGGGCTATAGCCCATGGTCTCGAACGGCATACTATAGCATGCCGTTTTCCATCATTTTTGAGGATTTGAAAAAAAGACGAAAATGACTCCGAGACCATGGGCTATAGCCCATCGTCTCGGAGTCATTTTCGTCTTTTTTTCAAATCCTCGTTTTTCATAATTTATGACCATGGCGATGGGCTATAGCCCATGGTCTCGAACGGCATACTATAGCATGCCGTTTTCCATCATTTTTGAGGATTTGAAAAAAAGACGAAAATCACTCCGAGACCATGGGCTATATATAGCCCATCGTCTTGGAGTCATTTTCGTCTTTTTTTCAAATCCTCGTTTTTCATAATTTATGACCATGGCGATGGGCAGCCCAGTATCACAATTAAAAGTCAAACCTCGACTTTTTGACAGACCCCGGGAAAAGTCACCGTTTGACTTTTCAGAAGTCAAATACTGACTTTGCGATGGGCTATAGCCCATGGTCTCGAACGGCATACTATAGCATGCCGTTTTCCATAATTTTTGAGGATTTGAAAAGTCAAACCTCGACTTTTTGACAGACCCCGGGAAAAGTCACCGTTTGACTTTTCAAAAGTCAAATACTGACTTTGCGATGGGCTATAGCCCATGGTCTCGAACGGCATACTATAGCATGCCGTTTTCCATCATTTTTGAGGATTTGAAAAAAAGACGAAAATGACTCCGAGACCATGGGCTATAGCCCATCGTCTCGGAGTCATTTTCGTCTTTTTTTCAAATCCTCGTTTTTCATCATTTATGACCATGGCGATGGGCTATAGCCCATGGTCTCGAACGGCATACTATAGCATGCCGTTTTCCATCATTTTTGAGGATTTGAAAAAAAGACGAAAATCACTCCGAGACCATGGGCTATATATAGCCCATCGTCTTGGAGTCATTTTCGTCTTTTTTTCAAATCCTCGTTTTTCATAATTTATGACCATGGCGATGGGCAGCCCAGTATCACAATTAAAAGTCAAACCTCGACTTTTTGACAGACCCCGGGAAAAGTCACCGTTTGACTTTTCAAAAGTCAAATACTGACTTTGCGATGGGCTGTAGCCCATGGTCTCGAACGGCATACTATAGCATGCCGTTTTCCATCATTTTTGAGGATTTGAAAAGTCAAACCTCGACTTTTTGACAGACCCCGGGAAAAGTCACCGTTTGACTTTTCAAAAGTCAAATACTGACTTTGCGATGGGCTATAGCCCATGGTCTCGAACGGCATACTATAGCATGCCGTTTTCCATCATTTTTGAGGATTTGAAAAAAAGACGAAAATGACTCCGAGACCATGGGCTATAGCCCATCGTCTCGGAGTCATTTTCGTCTTTTTTTCAAATCCTCGTTTTTCATCATTTATGACCATGGCGATGGGCTATAGCCCATGGTCTCGAACGGCATACTATAGCATGCCGTTTTCCATCATTTTTGAGGATTTGAAAAAAAGACGAAAATCACTCCGAGACCATGGGCTATATATAGCCCATCGTCTTGGAGTCATTTTCGTCTTTTTTTCAAATCCTCGTTTTTCATAATTTATGACCATGGCGATGGGCAGCCCAGTATCACAATTAAAAGTCAAACCTCGACTTTTTGACAGACCCCGGGAAAAGTCCCCCATTGACTTTTCAAAAGTCAAATACTGACTTTGCGATGGGCTATAGCCCATGGTCTCGAACGGCATACTATAGCATGCCGTTTTCCATCATTTTTGAGGATTTGAAAAGTCAAACCTCGACTTTTTGACAGACCCCGGGAAAAGTCACCGTTTGACTTTTCAAAAGTCAAATACTGACTTTGCGATGGGCTATAGCCCATGGTCTCGAACGGCATACTATAGCATGCCGTTTTCCATCATTTTTGAGGATTTGAAAAGTCAAACCTCGACTTTTTGACAGACCCCGGGAAAAGTCACCGTTTGACTTTTCAAAAGTCAAATACTGACTTTGCGATGGGCTATAGCCCATGGTCTCGAACGGCATACTATAGCATGCCGTTTTCCATCATTTTTGAGGATTTGAAAAAAAGACGAAAATGACTCCGAGACCATGGGCTATAGCCCATCGTCTCGGAGTCATTTTCGTCTTTTTTTCAAATCCTCGTTTTTTATAATTTATGACCATGGCGATGGGCTATAGCCCATGGTCTCGAACGGCATACTATAGCATGCCGTTTTCCATCATTTTTGAGGATTTGAAAAAAAGACGAAAATCACTCCGAGACCATGGGCTATATATAGCCCATCGTCTTGGAGTCATTTTCGTCTTTTTTTCAAATCCTCTTTTTTCATAATTTATGACCATGGCGATGGGCAGCCCAGTATCACAATTAAAAGTCAAACCTCGACTTTTTGACAGACCCCGGGAAAAGTCACCGTTTGACTTTTCAAAAGTCAAATACTGACTTTGCGATGGGCTGTAGCCCATGGTCTCGAACGGCATACTATAGCATGCCGTTTTCCATCATTTTTGAGGATTTGAAAAGTCAAACCTCGACTTTTTGACAGACCCCGGGAAAAGTCACCGTTTGACTTTTCAAAAGTCAAATACTGACTTTGCGATGGGCTATAGCCCATGGTCTCGAACGGCATACTATAGCATGCCGTTTTCCATCATTTTTGAGGATTTGAAAAAAAGACGAAAATGACTCCGAGACCATGGGCTATAGCCCATCGTCTCGGAGTCATTTTCGTCTTTTTTTCAAATCCTCGTTTTTCATCATTTATGACCATGGCGATGGGCTATAGCCCATGGTCTCGAACGGCATACTATAGCATGCCGTTTTCCATCATTTTTGAGGATTTGAAAAAAAGACGAAAATCACTCCGAGACCATGGGCTATATATAGCCCATCGTCTTGGAGTCATTTTCGTCTTTTTTTCAAATCCTCGTTTTTCATAATTTATGACCATGGCGATGGGCAGCCCAGTATCACAATTAAAAGTCAAACCTCGACTTTTTGACAGACCCCGGGAAAAGTCACCCTTTGACTTTTCAAAAGTCAAATACTGACTTTGCGATGGGCTATAGCCCATGGTCTCGAACGGCATACTATAGCATGCCGTTTTCCATCATTTTTGAGGATTTGAAAAGTCAAACCTCGACTTTTTGACAGACCCCGGGAAAAGTCACCGTTTGACTTTTCAAAAGTAAAATACTGACTTTGCGATGGGCTATAGCCCATGGTCTCGAACGGCATACTATAGCATGCCGTTTTCCATCATTTTTGAGGATTTGAAAAGTCAAACCTCGACTTTTTGACAGACCCCGGGAAAAGTCACCGTTTGACTTTTCAAAAGTCAAATACTGACTTTGCGATGGGCTATAGCCCATGGTCTCGAACGGCATACTATAGCATGCCGTTTTCCATCATTTTTGAGGATTTGAAAAAAAGACGAAAATGACTCCGAGACCATGGGCTATAGCCCATCGTCTCGGAGTCATTTTCGTCTTTTTTTCAAATCCTCGTTTTTCATAATTTATGACCATGGCGATGGGCTATAGCCCATGGTCTCGAACGGCATACTATAGCATGCCGTTTTCCATCATTTTTGAGGATTTGAAAAAAAGACGAAAATCACTCCGAGACCATGGGCTATATATAGCCCATCGTCTTGGAGTCATTTTCGTCTTTTTTTCAAATCCTCTTTTTTCATAATTTATGACCATGGCGATGGGCAGCCCAGTATCACAATTAAAAGTCAAACCTCGACTTTTTGACAGACCCCGGGAAAAGTCACCGTTTGACTTTTCAAAAGTCAAATACTGACTTTGCGATGGGCTATAGCCCATGGTCTCGAACGGCATACTATAGCATGCCGTTTTCCATCATTTTTGAGGATTTGAAAAGTCAAACCTCGACTTTTTGACAGACCCCGGGAAAAGTCACGGTTTGACTTTTCAAAAGTCAAATACTGACTTTGCGATGGGCTATAGCCCATGGTCTCGAACGGCATACTATACATAGCATGCCGTTTTCCATCATTTTTGAGGATTTGAAAAAAAGACGAAAATGACTCCGAGACCATGGGCTATAGCCCATCGTCTCGGAGTCATTTTCGTCTTTTTTTCAAATCCTCGTTTTTCATAATTTATGACCATGGCGATGGGCTATAGCCCATGGTCTCGAACGGCATACTATAGCATGCCGTTTTCCATCATTTTTGAGGATTTGAAAAAAAGACGAAAATCACTCCGAGACCATGGGCTATATATAGCCCATCGTCTTGGAGTCATTTTCGTCTTTTTTTCAAATCCTCGTTTTTCATAATTTATGACCATGGCGATGGGCAGCCCAGTATCACAATTAAAAGTCAAACCTCGACTTTTTGACAGACCCCGGGAAAAGTCACCGTTTGACTTTTCAAAAGTCAAATACTGACTTTGCGATGGGCTATAGCCCATGGTCTCGAACGGCATACTATAGCATGCCGTTTTCCATCATTTTTGAGGATTTGAAAAGTCAAACCTCGACTTTTTGACAGACCCCGGGAAAAGTCACCGTTTGACTTTTCAAAAGTCAAATACTGACTTTGCGATGGGCTATAGCCCATGGTCTCGAACGGCATACTATAGCATGCCGTTTTCCATCATTTTTGAGGATTTGAAAAGTCAAACCTCGACTTTTTGACAGACCCCGGGAAAAGTCACCGTTTGACTTTTCAAAAGTCTAATACTGACTTTGCGATGGGCTATAGCCCATGGTCTCGAACGGCATACTATAGCATGCCGTTTTCCATCATTTTTGAGGATTTGAAAAAAAGACGAAAATGACTCCGAGACCATGGGCTATAGCCCATCGTCTCGGAGTCATTTTCGTCTTTTTTTCAAATCCTCGTTTTTCATCATTTATGACCATGGCGATGGGCTATAGCCCATGGTCTCGAACGGCATACTATAGCATGCCGTTTTCCATCATTTTTGAGGATTTGAAAAAAAGACGAAAATCACTCCGAGACCATGGGCTATATATAGCCCATCGTCTTGGAGTCATTTTCATCTTTTTTTCAAATCCTCGTTTTTCATAATTTATGACCATGGCGATGGGCAGCCCAGTATCACAATTAAAAGTCAAACCTCGACTTTTTGACAGACCCCGGGAAAAGTCACCGTTTGACTTTTCAAAAGTCAAATACTGACTTTGCGATGGGCTATAGCCCATGGTCTCGAACGGCATACTATAGCATGCCGTTTTCCATCATTTTTGAGGATTTGAAAAGTCAAACCTCGACTTTTTGACAGACCCCGGGAAAAGTCACCGTTTGACTTTTCAAAAGTCAAATACTGACTTTGCGATGGGCTATAGCCCATGGTCTCGAACGGCATACTATAGCATGCCGTTTTCCATCATTTTTGAGGATTTGAAAAAAAGACGAAAATGACTCCGAGACCATGGGCTATAGCCCATCGTCTCGGAGTCATTTTCGTCTTTTTTTCAAATCCTCGTTTTTCATCATTTATGACCATGGCGATGGGCTATAGCCCATGGTCTCGAACGGCATACTATAGCATGCCGTTTTCCATCATTTTTGAGGATTTGAAAAAAAGACGAAAATCACTCCGAGACCATGGGCTATATATAGCCCATCGTCTTGGAGTCATTTTCGTCTTTTTTTCAAATCCTCGTTTTTCATAATTTATGACCATGGCGATGGGCAGCCCAGTATCACAATTAAAAGTCAAACCTCGACTTTTTGACAGACCCCGGTAAAAGTCACCGTTTGACTTTTCAAAAGTCAAATACTGACTTTGCGATGGGCTATAGCCCATGGTCTCGAACGGCATACTATAGCATGCCGTTTTCCATCATTTTTGAGGATTTGAAAAGTCAAACCTCGACTTTTTGACAGACCCCGGGAAAAGTCACCGTTTGACTTTTCAAAAGTCAAATACTGACTTTGCGATGGGCTATAGCCCATGGTCTCGAACGGCATACTATAGCATGCCGTTTTCCATAATTTTTGAGGATTTGAAAAGTCAAACCTCGACTTTTTGACAGACCCCGGGAAAAGTCACCGTTTGACTTTTCAAAAGTCAAATACTGACTTTGCGATGGGCTATAGCCCATGGTCTCGAACGGCATACTATAGCATGCCGTTTTCCATCATTTTTGAGGATTTGAAAAAAAGACGAAAATGACTCCGAGACCATGGGCTATAGCCCATCGTCTCGGAGTCATTTTCGTCTTTTTTTCAAATCCTCGTTTTTCATAATTTATGACCATGGCGATGGGCTATAGCCCATGGTCTCGAACGGCATACTATAGCATGCCGTTTTCCATCATTTTTGAGGATTTGAAAAAAAGACGAAAATCACTCCGAGACCATGGGCTATATATAGCCCATCGTCTTGGAGTCATTTTCGTCTTTTTTTCAAATCCTCGTTTTTCATAATTTATGACCATGGCGATGGGCAGCCCAGTATCACAATTAAAAGTCAAACCTCGACTTTTTGACAGACCCCGGGAAAAGTCACCGTTTGACTTTTCAAAAGTCAAATACTGACTTTGCGATGGGCTATAGCCCATGGTCTCGAACGGCATACTATAGCATGCCGTTTTCCATCATTTTTGAGGATTTGAAAAGTCAAACCTCGACTTTTTGACAGACCCCGGGAAAAGTCACCGTTTGACTTTTCAAAAGTCAAATACTGACTTTGCGATGGGCTATAGCCCATGGTCTCGAACGGCATACTATAGCATGCCGTTTTCCATCATTTTTGAGGATTTGAAAAGTCAAACCTCGACTTTTTGACAGACCCCGGGAAAAGTCACCGTTTGACTTTTCAAAAGTCAAATACTGACTTTGCGATGGGCTATAGCCCATGGTCTCGAACGGCATACTATAGCATGCCGTTTTCCATCATTTTTGAGGATTTGAAAAAAAGACGAAAATGACTCCGAGACCATGGGCTATAGCCCATCGTCTCGGAGTCATTTTCGTCTTTTTTTCAAATCCTCGTTTTTCATAATTTATGACCATGGCGATGGGCTATAGCCCATGGTCTCGAACGGCATACTATAGCATGCCGTTTTCCATCATTTTTGAGGATTTGAAAAAAAGACGAAAATCACTCCGAGACCATGGGCTATATATAGCCCATCGTCTTGGAGTCATTTTCGTCTTTTTTTCAAATCCTCGTTTTTCATAATTTATGACCATGGCGATGGGCAGCCCAGTATCACAATTAAAAATCAAACCTCGACTTTTTGACAGACCCCGGGAAAAGTCACCGTTTGACTTTTCAAAAGTCAAATACTGACTTTGCGATGGGCTATAGCCCATGGTCTCGAACGGCATACTATAGCATGCCGTTTTCCATCATTTTTGAGGATTTGAAAAGTCAAACCTCGACTTTTTGACAGACCCCGGGAAAAGTCACCGTTTGACTTTTCAAAAGTCAAATACTGACTTTGCGATGGGCTATAGCCCATGGTCTCGAACGGCATACTATAGCATGCCGTTTTCCATCATTTTTGAGGATTTGAAAAGTCAAACCTCGACTTTTTGACAGACCCCGGGAAAAGTCACCGTTTGACTTTTCAAAAGTCAAATACTGACTTTGCGATGGGCTATAGCCCATGGTCTCGAACGGCATACTATAGCATGCCGTTTTCCATCATTTTTGAGGATTTGAAAAAAAGACGAAAATGACTCCGAGACCATGGGCTATAGCCCATCGTCTCGGAGTCATTTTCGTCTTTTTTTCAAATCCTCGTTTTTCATCATTTATGACCATGGCGATGGGCTATAGCCCATGTCTCGAACGGCATACTATAGCATGCCGTTTTCCATCATTTTTGAGGATTTGAAAAAAAGACGAAAATCACTCCGAGACCATGGGCTATATATAGCCCATCGTCTTGGAGTCATTTTCGTCTTTTTTTCAAATCCTCGTTTTTCATAATTTATGACCATGGCGATGGGCAGCCCAGTATCACAATTAAAAGTCAAACCTCGACTTTTTGACAGACCCCGGGAAAAGTCACCGTTTGACTTTTCAAAAGTCAAATACTGACTTTGCGATGGGCTATAGCCCATGGTCTCGAACGGCATACTATAGCATGCCGTTTTCCATCATTTTTGAGGATTTGAAAAAAAGACGAAAAGGACTCCGAGACCATGGGCTATAGCCCATCGTCTCGGAGTCATTTTCGTCTTTTTTTCAAATCCTCGTTTTTCATCATTTATGACCATGGCGATGGGCTATAGCCCATGGTCTCGAACGGCATACTATAGCATGCCGTTTTCCATCATTTTTGAGGATTTGAAAAAAAGACGAAAATCACTCCGAGACCATGGGCTATATATAGCCCATCGTCTTGGAGTCATTTTCGTCTTTTTTTCAAATCCTCGTTTTTCATAATTTATGACCATGGCGATGGGCAGCCCAGTATCACAATTAAAAGTCAAACCTCGACTTTTTGACAGACCCCGGTAAAAGTCACCGTTTGACTTTTCAAAAGTCAAATACTGACTTTGCGATGGGCTATAGCCCATGGTCTCGAACGGCATACTATAGCATGCCGTTTTCCATCATTTTTGAGGATTTGAAAAGTCAAACCTCGACTTTTTGACAGACCCCGGGAAAAGTCACCGTTTGACTTTTCAAAAGTCAAATACTGACTTTGCGATGGGCTATAGCCCATGGTCTCGAACGGCATACTATAGCATGCCGTTTTCCATAATTTTTGAGGATTTGAAAAGTCAAACCTCGACTTTTTGACAGACCCCGGGAAAAGTCACCGTTTGACTTTTCAAAAGTCAAATACTGACTTTGCGATGGGCTATAGCCCATGGTCTCGAACGGCATACTATAGCATGCCGTTTTCCATCATTTTTGAGGATTTGAAAAAAAGACGAAAATGACTCCGAGACCATGGGCTATAGCCCATCGTCTCGGAGTCATTTTCGTCTTTTTTTCAAATCCTCGTTTTTCATAATTTATGACCATGGCGATGGGCTATAGCCCATGGTCTCGAACGGCATACTATAGCATGCCGTTTTCCATCATTTTTGAGGATTTGAAAAAAAGACGAAAATCACTCCGAGACCATGGGCTATATATAGCCCATCGTCTTGGAGTCATTTTCGTCTTTTTTTCAAATCCTCGTTTTTCATAATTTATGACCATGGCGATGGGCAGCCCAGTATCACAATTAAAAGTCAAACCTCGACTTTTTGACAGACCCCGGGAAAAGTCACCGTTTGACTTTTCAAAAGTCAAATACTGACTTTGCGATGGGCTATAGCCCATGGTCTCGAACGGCATACTATAGCATGCCGTTTTCCATCATTTTTGAGGATTTGAAAAGTCAAACCTCGACTTTTTGACAGACCCCGGGAAAAGTCACCGTTTGACTTTTCAAAAGTCAAATACTGACTTTGCGATGGGCTATAGCCCATGGTCTCGAACGGCATACTATAGCATGCCGTTTTCCATCATTTTTGAGGATTTGAAAAGTCAAACCTCGACTTTTTGACAGACCCCGGGAAAAGTCACCGTTTGACTTTTCAAAAGTCAAATACTGACTTTGCGATGGGCTATAGCCCATGGTCTCGAACGGCATACTATAGCATGCCGTTTTCCATAATTTTTGAGGATTTGAAAAAAAGACGAAAATGACTCCGAGACCATGGGCTATAGCCCATCGTCTCGGAGTCATTTTCGTCTTTTTTTCAAATCCTCGTTTTTCATCATTTATGACCATGGCGATGGGCTATAGCCCATGTCTCGAACGGCATACTATAGCATGCCGTTTTCCATCATTTTTGAGGATTTGAAAAAAAGACGAAAATCACTCCGAGACCATGGGCTATATATAGCCCATCGTCTTGGAGTCATTTTCGTCTTTTTTTCAAATCCTCGTTTTTCATAATTTATGACCATGGCGATGGGCAGCCCAGTATCACAATTAAAAGTCAAACCTCGACTTTTTGACAGACCCCGGGAAAAGTCACCGTTTGACTTTTCAAAAGTCAAATACTGACTTTGCGATGGGCTATAGCCCATGGTCTCGAACGGCATACTATAGCATGCCGTTTTCCATCATTTTTGAGGATTTGAAAAAAAGACGAAAAGGACTCCGAGACCATGGGCTATAGCCCATCGTCTCGGAGTCATTTTCGTCTTTTTTTCAAATCCTCGTTTTTCATCATTTATGACCATGGCGATGGGCTATAGCCCATGGTCTCGAACGGCATACTATAGCATGCCGTTTTCCATCATTTTTGAGGATTTGAAAAAAAGACGAAAATCACTCCGAGACCATGGGCTATATATAGCCCATCGTCTTGGAGTCATTTTCGTCTTTTTTTCAAATCCTCGTTTTTCATAATTTATGACCATGGCGATGGGCAGCCCAGTATCACAATTAAAAGTCAAACATCGACTTTTTGACAGACCCCGGGAAAAGTCACCGTTTGACTTTTCAAAAGTCAAATACTGACTTTGCGATGGGCTGTAGCCCATGGTCTCGAACGGCATACTATAGCATGCCGTTTTCCATCATTTTTGAGGATTTGAAAAGTCAAACCTCGACTTTTTGACAGACCCCGGGAAAAGTCACCGTTTGACTTTTCAAAAGTCAAATACTGACTTTGCGATGGGCTATAGCCCATGGTCTCGAACGGCATACTATAGCATGCCGTTTTCCATCATTTTTGAGGATTTGAAAAAAAGACGAAAATGACTCCGAGACCATGGGCTATAGCCCATCGTCTCGGAGTCATTTTCGTCTTTTTTTCAAATCCTCGTTTTTCATCATTTATGACCATGGCGATGGGCTATAGCCCATGGTCTCGAACGGCATACTATAGCATGCCGTTTTCCATCATTTTTGAGGATTTGAAAAAAAGACGAAAATCACTCCGAGACCATGGGCTATATATAGCCCATCGTCTTGGAGTCATTTTCGTCTTTTTTTCAAATCCTCGTTTTTCATAATTTATGACCATGGCGATGGGCAGCCCAGTATCACAATTAAAAGTCAAACCTCGACTTTTTGACAGACCCCGGGAAAAGTCACCGTTTGACTTTTCAAAAGTCAAATACTGACTTTGCGATGGGCTATAGCCCATGGTCTCGAACGGCATACTATAGCATGCCGTTTTCCATCATTTTTGAGGATTTGAAAAGTCAAACCTCGACTTTTTGACAGACCCCGGGAAAAGTCACCGTTTGACTTTTCAAAAGTCAAATACTGACTTTGCGATGGGCTATAGCCCATGGTCTCGAACGGCATACTATAGCATGCCGTTTTCCATCATTTTTGAGGATTTGAAAAGTCAAACCTCGACTTTTTGACAGACCCCGGGAAAAGTCACCGTTTGACTTTTCAAAAGTCAAATACTGACTTTGCGATGGGCTATAGCCCATGGTCTCGAACGGCATACTATAGCATGCCGTTTTCCATCATTTTTGAGGATTTGAAAAAAAGACGAAAATGACTCCGAGACCATGGGCTATAGCCCATCGTCTCGGAGTCATTTTCGTCTTTTTTTCAAATCCTCGTTTTTCATCATTTATGACCATGGCGATGGGCTATAGCCCATGTCTCGAACGGCATACTATAGCATGCCGTTTTCCATCATTTTTGAGGATTTGAAAAAAAGACGAAAATCACTCCGAGACCATGGGCTATATATAGCCCATCGTCTTGGAGTCATTTTCGTCTTTTTTTCAAATCCTCGTTTTTCATAATTTATGACCATGGCGATGGGCAGCCCAGTATCACAATTAAAAGTCAAACCTCGACTTTTTGACAGACCCCGGGAAAAGTCACCGTTTGACTTTTCAAAAGTCAAATACTGACTTTGCGATGGGCTATAGCCCATGGTCTCGAACGGCATACTATAGCATGCCGTTTTACATCATTTTTGAGGATTTGAAAAAAAGACGAAAATGACTCCGAGACCATGGGCTATAGCCCATCGTCTCGGAGTCATTTTCGTCTTTTTTTCAAATCCTCGTTTTTCATAATTTATGACCATGGCGATGGGCTATAGCCCATGGTCTCGAACGGCATACTATAGCATGCCGTTTTCCATCATTTTTGAGGATTTGAAAAAAAGACGAAAATCACTCCGAGACCATGGGCTATATATAGCCCATCGTCTTGGAGTCATTTTCGTCTTTTTTTCAAATCCTCGTTTTTCATAATTTATGACCATGGCGATGGGCAGCCCAGTATCACAATTAAAAGTCAAACCTCGACTTTTTGACAGACCCCGGGAAAAGTCACCGTTTGACTTTTCAAAAGTCAAATACTGACTTTGCGATGGGCTGTAGCCCATGGTCTCGAACGGCATACTATAGCATGCCGTTTTCCATCATTTTTGAGGATTTGAAAAGTCAAACCTCGACTTTTTGACAGACCCCGGGAAAAGTCACCGTTTGACTTTTCAAAAGTCAAATACTGACTTTGCGATGGGCTATAGCCCATGGTCTCGAACGGCATACTATAGCATGCCGTTTTCCATCATTTTTGAGGATTTGAAAAAAAGACGAAAATCACTCCGAGACCATGGGCTATATATAGCCCATCGTCTTGGAGTCATTTTCGTCTTTTTTTCAAATCCTCGTTTTTCATAATTTATGACCATGGCGATGGGCAGCCCAGTATCACAATTAAAAGTCAAACCTCGACTTTTTGACAGACCCCGGGAAAAGTCACCGTTTGACTTTTCAAAAGTCAAATACTGACTTTGCGATGGGCTATAGCCCATGGTCTCGAACGGCATACTATAGCATGCCGTTTTCCATCATTTTTGAGGATTTGAAAAAAAGACGAAAATGACTCCGAGACCATGGGCTATAGCCCATCGTCTCGGAGTCATTTTCGTCTTTTTTTCAAATCCTCGTTTTTCATCATTTATGACCATGGCGATGGGCTATAGCCCATGGTCTCGAACGGCATACTATAGCATGCCGTTTTCCATCATTTTTGAGGATTTGAAAAAAAGACGAAAATCACTCCGAGACCATGGGCTATATATAGCCCATCGTCTTGGAGTCATTTTCGTCTTTTTTTCAAATCCTCGTTTTTCATAATTTATGACCATGGCGATGGGCAGCCCAGTATCACAATTAAATGTCAAACCTCGACTTTTTGACAGACCCCGGGAAAAGTCACCGTTTGACTTTTCAAAAGTCAAATACTGACTTTGCGATGGGCTGTAGCCCATGGTCTCGAACGGCATACTATAGCATGCCGTTTTCCATCATTTTTGAGGATTTGAAAAGTCAAACCTCGACTTTTTGACAGACCCCGGGAAAAGTCACCGTTTGACTTTTCAAAAGTCAAATACTGACTTTGCGATGGGCTATAGCCCATGGTCTCGAACGGCATACTATAGCATGCCGTTTTCCATCATTTTTGAGGATTTGAAAAAAAGACGAAAATGACTCCGAGACCATGGGCTATAGCCCATCGTCTCGGAGTCATTTTCGTCTTTTTTTCAAATCCTCGTTTTTCATCATTTATGACCATGGTTATGGGCTATAGCCCATGGTCTCGAACGGCATACTATAGCATGCCGTTTTCCATCATTTTTGAGGATTTGAAAAAAAGACGAAAATCACTCCGAGACCATGGGCTATATATAGCCCATCGTCTTGGAGTCATTTTCGTCTTTTTTTCAAATCCTCGTTTTTCATAATTTATGACCATGGCGATGGGCAGCCCAGTATCACAATTAAAAGTCAAACCTCGACTTTTTGACAGACCCCGGGAAAAGTCCCCCATTGACTTTTCAAAAGTCAAATACTGACTTTGCGATGGGCTATAGCCCATGGTCTCGAACGGCATACTATAGCATGCCGTTTTCCATCATTTTTGAGGATTTGAAAAGTCAAACCTCGACTTTTTGACAGACCCCGGGAAAAGTCACCGTTTGACTTTTCAAAAGTCAAATACTGACTTTGCGATGGGCTATAGCCCATGGTCTCGAACGGCATACTATAGCATGCCGTTTTCCATCATTTTTGAGGATTTGAAAAAAAGACGAAAATGACTCCGAGACCATGGGCTATAGCCCATCGTCTCGGAGTCATTTTCGTCTTTTTTTCAAATCCTCGTTTTTTATAATTTATGACCATGGCGATGGGCTATAGCCCATGGTCTCGAACGGCATACTATAGCATGCCGTTTTCCATCATTTTTGAGGATTTGAAAAAAAGACGAAAATCACTCCGAGACCATGGGCTATATATAGCCCATCGTCTTGGAGTCATTTTCGTCTTTTTTTCAAATCCTCTTTTTTCATAATTTATGACCATGGCGATGGGCAGCCCAGTATCACAATTAAAAGTCAAACCTCGACTTTTTGACAGACCCCGGGAAAAGTCACCGTTTGACTTTTCAAAAGTCAAATACTGACTTTGCGATGGGCTATAGCCCATGGTCTCGAACGGCATACTATAGCATGCCGTTTTCCATCATTTTTGAGGATTTGAAAAAAAGACGAAAATGACTCCGAGACCATGGGCTATAGCCCATCGTCTCGGAGTCATTTTCGTCTTTTTTTCAAATCCTCGTTTTTCATAATTTATGACCATGGCGATGGGCTATAGCCCATGGTCTCGAACGGCATACTATAGCATGCCGTTTTCCATCATTTTTGAGGATTTGAAAAAAAGACGAAAATCACTCCGAGACCATGGGCTATATATAGCCCATCGTCTTGGAGTCATTTTCGTCTTTTTTTCAAATCCTCGTTTTTCATAATTTATGACCATGGCGATGGGCAGCCCAGTATCACAATTAAAAGTCAAACCTCGACTTTTTGACAGACCCCGGGAAAAGTCACCGTTTGACTTTTCAGAAGTCAAATACTGACTTTGCGATGGGCTATAGCCCATGGTCTCGAACGGCATACTATAGCATGCCGTTTTCCATAATTTTTGAGGATTTGAAAAGTCAAACCTCGACTTTTTGACAGACCCCGGGAAAAGTCACCGTTTGACTTTTCAAAAGTCAAATACTGACTTTGCGATGGGCTATAGCCCATGGTCTCGAACGGCATACTATAGCATGCCGTTTTCCATCATTTTTGAGGATTTGAAAAAAAGACGAAAATGACTCCGAGACCATGGGCTATAGCCCATCGTCTCGGAGTCATTTTCGTCTTTTTTTCAAATCCTCGTTTTTCATCATTTATGACCATGGCGATGGGCTATAGCCCATGGTCTCGAACGGCATACTATAGCATGCCGTTTTCCATCATTTTTGAGGATTTGAAAAAAAGACGAAAATCACTCCGAGACCATGGGCTATATATAGCCCATCGTCTTGGAGTCATTTTCGTCTTTTTTTCAAATCCTCGTTTTTCATAATTTATGACCATGGCGATGGGCAGCCCAGTATCACAATTAAAAGTCAAACCTCGACTTTTTGACAGACCCCGGGAAAAGTCACCGTTTGACTTTTCAAAAGTCAAATACTGACTTTGCGATGGGCTGTAGCCCATGGTCTCGAACGGCATACTATAGCATGCCGTTTTCCATCATTTTTGAGGATTTGAAAAGTCAAACCTCGACTTTTTGACAGACCCCGGGAAAAGTCACCGTTTGACTTTTCAAAAGTCAAATACTGACTTTGCGATGGGCTATAGCCCATGGTCTCGAACGGCATACTATAGCATGCCGTTTTCCATCATTTTTGAGGATTTGAAAAAAAGACGAAAATGACTCCGAGACCATGGGCTATAGCCCATCGTCTCGGAGTCATTTTCGTCTTTTTTTCAAATCCTCGTTTTTCATCATTTATGACCATGGCGATGGGCTATAGCCCATGGTCTCGAACGGCATACTATAGCATGCCGTTTTCCATCATTTTTGAGGATTTGAAAAAAAGACGAAAATCACTCCGAGACCATGGGCTATATATAGCCCATCGTCTTGGAGTCATTTTCGTCTTTTTTTCAAATCCTCGTTTTTCATAATTTATGACCATGGCGATGGGCAGCCCAGTATCACAATTAAAAGTCAAACCTCGACTTTTTGACAGACCCCGGGAAAAGTCCCCCATTGACTTTTCAAAAGTCAAATACTGACTTTGCGATGGGCTATAGCCCATGGTCTCGAACGGCATACTATAGCATGCCGTTTTCCATCATTTTTGAGGATTTGAAAAGTCAAACCTCGACTTTTTGACAGACCCCGGGAAAAGTCACCGTTTGACTTTTCAAAAGTCAAATACTGACTTTGCGATGGGCTATAGCCCATGGTCTCGAACGGCATACTATAGCATGCCGTTTTCCATAATTTTTGAGGATTTGAAAAGTCAAACCTCGACTTTTTGACAGACCCCGGGAAAAGTCACCGTTTGACTTTTCAAAAGTCAAATACTGACTTTGCGATGGGCTATAGCCCATGGTCTCGAACGGCATACTATAGCATGCCGTTTTCCATCATTTTTGAGGATTTGAAAAAAAGACGAAAATGACTCCGAGACCATGGGCTATAGCCCATCGTCTCGGAGTCATTTTCGTCTTTTTTTCAAATCCTCGTTTTTTATAATTTATGACCATGGCGATGGGCTATAGCCCATGGTCTCGAACGGCATACTATAGCATGCCGTTTTCCATCATTTTTGAGGATTTGAAAAAAAGACGAAAATCACTCCGAGACCATGGGCTATATATAGCCCATCGTCTTGGAGTCATTTTCGTCTTTTTTTCAAATCCTCTTTTTTCATAATTTATGACCATGGCGATGGGCAGCCCAGTATCACAATTAAAAGTCAAACCTCGACTTTTTGACAGACCCCGGGAAAAGTCACCGTTTGACTTTTCAAAAGTCAAATACTGACTTTGCGATGGGCTGTAGCCCATGGTCTCGAACGGCATACTATAGCATGCCGTTTTCCATCATTTTTGAGGATTTGAAAAGTCAAACCTCGACTTTTTGACAGACCCCGGGAAAAGTCACCGTTTGACTTTTCAAAAGTCAAATACTGACTTTGCGATGGGCTATAGCCCATGGTCTCGAACGGCATACTATAGCATGCCGTTTTCCATCATTTTTGAGGATTTGAAAAAAAGACGAAAATGACTCCGAGACCATGGGCTATAGCCCATCGTCTCGGAGTCATTTTCGTCTTTTTTTCAAATCCTCGTTTTTCATCATTTATGACCATGGCGATGGGCTATAGCCCATGGTCTCGAACGGCATACTATAGCATGCCGTTTTCCATCATTTTTGAGGATTTGAAAAAAAGACGAAAATCACTCCGAGACCATGGGCTATATATAGCCCATCGTCTTGGAGTCATTTTCGTCTTTTTTTCAAATCCTCGTTTTTCATAATTTATGACCATGGCGATGGGCAGCCCAGTATCACAATTAAAAGTCAAACCTCGACTTTTTGACAGACCCCGGGAAAAGTCACCCTTTGACTTTTCAAAAGTCAAATACTGACTTTGCGATGGGCTATAGCCCATGGTCTCGAACGGCATACTATAGCATGCCGTTTTCCATCATTTTTGAGGATTTGAAAAGTCAAACCTCGACTTTTTGACAGACCCCGGGAAAAGTCACCGTTTGACTTTTCAAAAGTCAAATACTGACTTTGCGATGGGCTATAGCCCATGGTCTCGAACGGCATACTATAGCATGCCGTTTTCCATCATTTTTGAGGATTTGAAAAGTCAAACCTCGACTTTTTGACAGACCCCGGGAAAAGTCACCGTTTGACTTTTCAAAAGTCAAATACTGACTTTGCGATGGGCTATAGCCCATGGTCTCGAACGGCATACTATAGCATGCCGTTTTCCATCATTTTTGAGGATTTGAAAAAAAGACGAAAATCACTCCGAGACCATGGGCTATATATAGCCCATCGTCTTGGAGTCATTTTCGTCTTTTTTTCAAATCCTCGTTTTTCATAATTTATGACCATGGCGATGGGCAGCCCAGTATCACAATTAAAAGTCAAACCTCGACTTTTTGACAGACCCCGGGAAAAGTCACCCTTTGACTTTTCAAAAGTCAAATACTGACTTTGCGATGGGCTATAGCCCATGGTCTCGAACGGCATACTATAGCATGCCGTTTTCCATCATTTTTGAGGATTTGAAAAGTCAAACCTCGACTTTTTGACAGACCCCGGGAAAAGTCACCGTTTGACTTTTCAAAAGTCAAATACTGACTTTGCGATGGGCTATAGCCCATGGTCTCGAACGGCATACTATAGCATGCCGTTTTCCATCATTTTTGAGGATTTGAAAAGTCAAACCTCGACTTTTTGACAGACCCCGGGAAAAGTCACCGTTTGACTTTTCAAAAGTCAAATACTGACTTTGCGATGGGCTATAGCCCATGGTCTCGAACGGCATACTATAGCATGCCGTTTTCCATCATTTTTGAGGATTTGAAAAAAAGACGAAAATGACTCCGAGACGATGGGCTATAGCCCATGGTCTCGGAGTCATTTTCGTCTTTTTTTCAAATCCTCGTTTTTCATAATTTATGACCATGGCGATGGGCTATAGCCCATGGTCTCGAACGGCATACTATAGCATGCCGTTTTCCATCATTTTTGAGGATTTGAAAAAAAGACGAAAATCACTCCGAGACCATGGGCTATATATAGCCCATCGTCTTGGAGTCATTTTCGTCTTTTTTTCAAATCCTCTTTTTTCATAATTTATGACCATGGCGATGGGCAGCCCAGTATCACAATTAAAAGTCAAACCTCGACTTTTTGACAGACCCCGGGAAAAGTCACCGTTTGACTTTTCAAAAGTCAAATACTGACTTTGCGATGGGCTATAGCCCATGGTCTCGAACGGCATACTATAGCATGCCGTTTTCCATCATTTTTGAGGATTTGAAAAGTCAAACCTCGACTTTTTGACAGACCCCGGGAAAAGTCACGGTTTGACTTTTCAAAAGTCAAATACTGACTTTGCGATGGGCTATAGCCCATGGTCTCGAACGGCATACTATATATAGCATGCCGTTTTCCATCATTTTTGAGGATTTGAAAAAAAGACGAAAATGACTCCGAGACCATGGGCTATAGCCCATCGTCTCGGAGTCATTTTCGTCTTTTTTTCAAATCCTCGTTTTTCATAATTTATGACCATGGCGATGGGCTATAGCCCATGGTCTCGAACGGCATACTATAGCATGCCGTTTTCCATCATTTTTGAGGATTTGAAAAAAAGACGAAAATCACTCCGAGACCATGGGCTATATATAGCCCATCGTCTTGGAGTCATTTTCGTCTTTTTTTCAAATCCTCGTTTTTCATAATTTATGACCATGGCGATGGGCAGCCCAGTATCACAATTAAAAGTCAAACCTCGACTTTTTGACAGACCCCGGGAAAAGTCACCGTTTGACTTTTGAAAAGTCAAATACTGACTTTGCGATGGGCTATAGCCCATGGTCTCGAACGGCATACTATAGCATGCCGTTTTCCATCATTTTTGAGGATTTGAAAAGTCAAACCTCGACTTTTTGACAGACCCCGGGAAAAGTCACCGTTTGACTTTTCAAAAGTCAAATACTGACTTTGCGATGGGCTATAGCCCATGGTCTCGAACGGCATACTATAGCATGCCGTTTTCCATCATTTTTGAGGATTTGAAAAGTCAAACCTCGACTTTTTGACAGACCCCGGGAAAAGTCACCGTTTGACTTTTCAAAAGTCTAATACTGACTTTGCGATGGGCTATAGCCCATGGTCTCGAACGGCATACTATAGCATGCCGTTTTCCATCATTTTTGAGGATTTGAAAAAAAGACGAAAATGACTCCGAGACCATGGGCTATAGCCCATCGTCTCGGAGTCATTTTCGTCTTTTTTTCAAATCCTCGTTTTTCATAATTTATGACCATGGCGATGGGCTATAGCCCATGGTCTCGAACGGCATACTATAGCATGCCGTTTTCCATCATTTTTGAGGATTTGAAAAAAAGACGAAAATCACTCCGAGACCATGGGCTATATATAGCCCATCGTCTTGGAGTCATTTTCGTCTTTTTTTCAAATCCTCGTTTTTCATAATTTATGACCATGGCGATGGGCAGCCCAGTATCACAATTAAAAGTCAAACCTCGACTTTTTGACAGACCCCGGGAAAAGTCACCGTTTGACTTTTCAAAAGTCAAATACTGACTTTGCGATGGGCTATAGCCCATGGTCTCGAACGGCATACTATAGCATGCCGTTTTCCATCATTTTTGAGGATTTGAAAAGTCAAACCTCGACTTTTTGACAGACCCCGGGAAAAGTCACCGTTTGACTTTTCAAAAGTCAAATACTGACTTTGCGATGGGCTATAGCCCATGGTCTCGAACGGCATACTATAGCATGCCGTTTTCCATCATTTTTGAGGATTTGAAAAAAAGACGAAAATGACTCCGAGACCATGGGCTATAGCCCATCGTCTCGGAGTCATTTTCGTCTTTTTTTCAAATCCTCGTTTTTCATAATTTATGACCATGGCGATGGGCTATAGCCCATGGTCTCGAACGGCATACTATAGCATGCCGTTTTCCATCATTTTTGAGGATTTGAAAAAAAGACGAAAATCACTCCGAGACCATGGGCTATATATAGCCCATCGTCTTGGAGTCATTTTCGTCTTTTATTCAAATCCTCTTTTTTCATAATTTATGACCATGGCGATGGGCAGCCCAGTATCACAATTAAAAGTCAAACCTCGACTTTTTGACAGACCCCGGGAAAAGTCACCGTTTGACTTTTCAAAAGTCAAATACTGACTTTGCGATGGGCTATAGCCCATGGTCTCGAACGGCATACTATAGCATGCCGTTTTCCATCATTTTTGAGGATTTGAAAAGTCAAACCTCGACTTTTTGACAGACCCCGGGAAAAGTCACCGTTTGACTTTTCAAAAGTCAAATACTGACTTTGCGATGGGCTATAGCCCATGGTCTCGAACGGCATACTATAGCATGCCGTTTTCCATCATTTTTGAGGATTTGAAAAAAAGACGAAAATGACTCCGAGACCATGGGCTATAGCCCATCGTCTCGGAGTCATTTTCGTCTTTTTTTCAAATCCTCGTTTTTCCTAATTTATGACCATGGCGATGGGCTATAGCCCATGGTCTCGAATGGCATACTATAGCATGCCGTTTTCCATCATTTTTGAGGATTTGAAAAAAAGACGAAAATCACTCCGAGACCATGGGCTATATATAGC
Organism: Electrona antarctica; assembly: GCF_951216825.1. NCBI lineage: Eukaryota > Metazoa > Chordata > Actinopteri > Myctophiformes > Myctophidae > Electrona > Electrona antarctica. The sequence continues at coordinate 45,535,821 of NC_136791.1, forward strand.
CCATCGTCTTGGAGTCATTTTCGTCTTTTTTTCAAATCCTCGTTTTTCATAATTTATGACCATGGCGATGGGCAGCCCAGTATCACAATTAAAAGTCAAACCTCGACTTTTTGACAGACCCCGGGAAAAGTCACCGTTTGACTTTTCAAAAGTCAAATACTGACTTTGCGATGGGCTATAGCCCATGGTCTCGAACGGCATACTATAGCATGCCGTTTTCCATCATTTTTGAGGATTTGAAAAGTCAAACCTCGACTTTTTGACAGACCCCGGGAAAAGTCACCGTTTGACTTTTCAAAAGTCAAATACTGACTTTGCGATGGGCTATAGCCCATGGTCTCGAACGGCATACTATAGCATGCCGTTTTCCATCATTTTTGAGGATTTGAAAAGTCAAACCTCGACTTTTTGACAGACCCCGGGAAAAGTCACCGTTTGACTTTTCAAAAGTCAAATACTGACTTTGCGATGGGCTATAGCCCATGGTCTCGAACGGCATACTATAGCATGCCGTTTACCATCATTTTTGAGGATTTGAAAAAAAGACGAAAATGACTCCGAGACCATGGGCTATAGCCCATCGTCTCGGAGTCATTTTCGTCTTTTTTTCAAATCCTCGTTTTTCATAATTTATGACCATGGCGATGGGCTATAGCCCATGGTCTCGAACGGCATACTATAGCATGCCGTTTTCCATCATTTTTGAGGATTTGAAAAAAAGACGAAAATCACTCCGAGACCATGGGCTATATATAGCCCATCGTCTTGGAGTCATTTTCGTCTTTTTTTCAAATCCTCGTTTTTCATAATTTATGACCATGGCGATGGGCAGCCCAGTATCACAATTAAAAGTCAAACCTCGACTTTTTGACAGACCCCGGGAAAAGTCACCGTTTGACTTTTCAAAAGTCAAATACTGACTTTGCGATGGGCTATAGCCCATGGTCTCGAACGGCATACTATAGCATGCCGTTTTCCATCATTTTTGAGGATTTGAAAAGTCAAACCTCGACTTTTTGACAGACCCCGGGAAAAGTCACCGTTTGACTTTTCAAAAGTCAAATACTGACTTTGCGATGGGCTATAGCCCATGGTCTCGAACGGCATACTATAGCATGCCGTTTTCCATCATTTTTGAGGATTTGAAAAAAAGACGAAAATGACTCCGAGACCATGGGCTATAGCCCATCGTCTCGGAGTCATTTTCGTCTTTTTTTCAAATCCTCGTTTTTCATCATTTATGACCATGGCGATGGGCTATAGCCCATGGTCTCGAACGGCATACTATAGCATGCCGTTTTCCATCATTTTTGAGGATTTGAAAAAAAGACGAAAATCACTCCGAGACCATGGGCTATATATAGCCCATCGTCTTGGAGTCATTTTCGTCTTTTTTTCAAATCCTCGTTTTTCATAATTTATGACCATGGCGATGGGCAGCCCAGTATCACAATTAAAAGTCAAACCTCGACTTTTTGACAGACCCCGGGAAAAGTCACCGTTTGACTTTTCAAAAGTCAAATACTGACTTTGCGATGGGCTATAGCCCATGGTCTCGAACGGCATACTATAGCATGCCGTTTTCCATCATTTTTGAGGATTTGAAAAGTCAAACATCGACTTTTTGACAGACCCCGGGAAAAGTCACCGTTTGACTTTTCAAAAGTCAAATACTGACTTTGCGATGGGCTATAGCCCATGGTCTCGAACGGCATACTATAGCATGCCGTTTTCCATCATTTTTGAGGATTTGAAAAAAAGACGAAAATGACTCCGAGACCATGGGCTATAGCCCATCGTCTCGGAGTCATTTTCGTCTTTTTTTCAAATCCTCGTTTTTCATCATTTATGACCATGGCGATGGGCTATAGCCCATGGTCTCGAACGGCATACTATAGCATGCCGTTTTCCATCATTTTTGAGGATTTGAAAAAAAGACGAAAATCACTCCGAGACCATGGGCTATATATAGCCCATCGTCTTGGAGTCATTTTCGTCTTTTTTTCAAATCCTCGTTTTTCATAATTTATGACCATGGCGATGGGCAGCCCAGTATCACAATTAAAAGTCAAACCTCGACTTTTTGACAGACCCCGGGAAAAGTCACCGTTTGACTTTTCAAAAGTCAAATACTGACTTTGCGATGGGCTATAGCCCATGGTCTCGAACGGCATACTATAGCATGCCGTTTTCCATCATTTTTGAGGATTTGAAAAGTCAAACCTCGACTTTTTGACAGACCCCGGGAAAAGTCACCGTTTGACTTTTCAAAAGTCAAATACTGACTTTGCGATGGGCTATAGCCCATGGTCTCGAACGGCATACTATAGCATGCCGTTTTCCATCATTTTTGAGGATTTGAAAAAAAGACGAAAATGACTCCGAGACCATGGGCTATAGCCCATCGTCTCGGAGTCATTTTCGTCTTTTTTTCAAATCCTCGTTTTTCATCATTTATGACCATGGCGATGGGCTATAGCCCATGGTCTCGAACGGCATACTATAGCATGCCGTTTTCCATCATTTTTGAGGATTTGAAAAAAAGACGAAAATCACTCCGAGACCATGGGCTATATATAGCCCATCGTCTTGGAGTCATTTTCGTCTTTTTTTCAAATCCTCGTTTTTCATAATTTATGACCATGGCGATGGGCAGCCCAGTATCACAATTAAAAGTCAAACCTCGACTTTTTGACAGACCCCGGGAAAAGTCACCGTTTGACTTTTCAAAAGTCAAATACTGACTTTGCGATGGGCTATAGCCCATGGTCTCGAACGGCATACTATAGCATGCCGTTTTCCATCATTTTTGAGGATTTGAAAAGTCAAACATCGACTTTTTGACAGACCCCGGGAAAAGTCACCGTTTGACTTTTCAAAAGTCAAATACTGACTTTGCGATGGGCTATAGCCCATGGTCTCGAACGGCATACTATAGCATGCCGTTTTCCATCATTTTTGAGGATTTGAAAAAAAGACGAAAATGACTCCGAGACCATGGGCTATAGCCCATCGTCTCGGAGTCATTTTCGTCTTTTTTTCAAATCCTCGTTTTTCATCATTTATGACCATGGCGATGGGCTATAGCCCATGGTCTCGAACGGCATACTATAGCATGCCGTTTTCCATCATTTTTGAGGATTTGAAAAAAAGACGAAAATCACTCCGAGACCATGGGCTATATATAGCCCATCGTCTTGGAGTCATTTTCGTCTTTTTTTCAAATCCTCGTTTTTCATAATTTATGACCATGGCGATGGGCAGCCCAGTATCACAATTAAAAGTCAAACCTCGACTTTTTGACAGACCCCGGGAAAAGTCACCGTTTGACTTTTCAAAAGTCAAATACTGACTTTGCGATGGGCTATAGCCCATGGTCTCGAACGGCATACTATAGCATGCCGTTTTCCATCATTTTTGAGGATTTGAAAAGTCAAACCTCGACTTTTTGACAGACCCCGGGAAAAGTCACCGTTTGACTTTTCAAAAGTCAAATACTGACTTTGCGATGGGCTATAGCCCATGGTCTCGAACGGCATACTATAGCATGCCGTTTTCCATCATTTTTGAGGATTTGAAAAGTCAAACCTCGACTTTTTGTCAGACCCCGGGAAAAGTCACCGTTTGACTTTTCAAAAGTCAAATACTGACTTTGCGATGGGCTATAGCCCATGGTCTCGAACGGCATACTATAGCATGCCGTTTTCCATCATTTTTGAGGATTTGAAAAAAAGACGAAAATGACTCCGAGACCATGGGCTATAGCCCATCGTCTCGGAGTCATTTTCGTCTTTTTTTCAAATCCTCGTTTTTCATAATTTATGACCATGGCGATGGGCTATAGCCCATGGTCTCTTGAAGGCATACTATAGCATGCCGTTTTCCATCATTTTTGAGGATTTGAAAAAAAGACGAAAATCACTCCGAGACCATGGGCTATATATAGCCCATCGTCTTGGAGTCATTTTCGTCTTTTTTTCAAATCCTCGTTTTTCATAATTTATGACCATGGCGATGGGCAGCCCAGTATCACAATTAAAAGTCAAACCTCGACTTTTTGACAGACCCCGGGAAAAGTCACCGTTTGACTTTTCAAAAGTAAAATACTGACTTTGCGATGGGCTATAGCCCATGGTCTCGAACGGCATACTATAGCATGCCGTTTTCCATCATTTTTGAGGATTTGAAAAAAAGACGAAAATCACTCCGAGACCATGGGCTATATATAGCCCATCGTCTTGGAGTCATTTTCGTCTTTTTTTCAAATCCTCGTTTTTCATAATTTATGACCATGGCGATGGGCAGCCCAGTATCACAATTAAAAGTCAAACCTCGACTTTTTGACAGACCCCGGGAAAAGTCACCGTTTGACTTTTCAAAAGTCAAATACTGACTTTGCGATGGGCTATAGCCCATGGTCTCGAACGGCATACTATAGCATGCCGTTTTCCATCATTTTTGAGGATTTGAAAAGTCAAACCTCGACTTTTTGACAGACCCCGGGAAAAGTCACCGTTTGACTTTTCAAAAGTCAAATACTGACTTTGCGATGGGCTATAGCCCATGGTCTCGAACGGCATACTATAGCATGCCGTTTTCCATCATTTTTGAGGATTTGAAAAGTCAAACCTCGACTTTTTGACAGACCCCGGGGAAAGTCACCGTTTGACTTTTCAAAAGTCAAATACTGACTTTGCGATGGGCTATAGCCCATGGTCTCGAACGGCATACTATAGCATGCCTTTTTCCATCATTTTTGAGGATTTGAAAAAAAGACGAAAATGACTCCGAGACCATGGGCTATAGCCCATCGTCTCGGAGTCATTTTCGTCTTTTTTTCAAATCCTCGTTTTTCATAATTTATGACCATGGCGATGGGCTATAGCCCATGGTCTCGAACGGCATACTATAGCATGCCGTTTTCCATCATTTTTGAGGATTTGAAAAAAAGACGAAAATCACTCCGAGACCATGGGCTATATATAGCCCATCGTCTTGGAGTCATTTTCGTCTTTTTTTCAAATCCTCGTTTTTCATAATTTATGACCATGGCGATGGGCAGCCCAGTATCACAATTAAAAGTCAAACCTCGACTTTTTGACAGACCCCGGGAAAAGTCACCGTTTGACTTTTCAAAAGTCAAATACTGACTTTGCGATGGGCTATAGCCCATGGTCTCGAACGGCATACTATAGCATGCCGTTTTCCATCATTTTTGAGGATTTGAAAAGTCAAACCTCGACTTTTTGACAGACCCCGGGAAAAGTCACCGTTTGACTTTTCAAAAGTCAAATACTGACTTTGCGATGGGCTATAGCCCATGGTCTCGAACGGCATACTATAGCATGCCGTTTTCCATCATTTTTGAGGATTTAAAAAAAAGACGAAAATGACTCCGAGACCATGGGCTATAGCCCATCGTCTCGGAGTCATTTTCGTCTTTTTTTCAAATCCTCGTTTTTCATAATTTATGACCATGGCGATGGGCTATAGCCCATGGTCTCGAACGGCATACTATAGCATGCCGTTTTCCATCATTTTTGAGGATTTGAAAAAAAGACGAAAATCACTCCGAGACCATGGGCTATATATAGCCCATCGTCTTGGAGTCATTTTCGTCTTTTTTTCAAATCCTCGTTTTTCATAATTTATGACCATGGCGATGGGCAGCCCAGTATCACAATTAAAAGTCAAACCTCGACTTTTTGACAGACCCCGGGAAAAGTCACCGTTTGACTTTTCAAAAGTCAAATACTGACTTTGCGATGGGCTATAGCCCATGGTCTCGAACGGCATACTATAGCATGCCGTTTTCCATCATTTTTGAGGATTTGAAAAGTCAAACCTCGACTTTTTGACAGACCCCGGGAAAAGTCACCGTTTGACTTTTCAAAAGTCAAATACTGACTTTGCGATGGGCTATAGCCCATGGTCTCGAACGGCATACTATAGCATGCCGTTTTCCATCATTTTTGAGGATTTGAAAAAAAGACGAAAATGACTCCGAGACCATGGGCTATAGCCCATCGTCTCGGAGTCATTTTCGTCTTTTTTTCAAATCCTCGTTTTTCATAATTTATGACCATGGCGATGGGCTATAGCCCATGGTCTCGAACGGCATACTATAGCATGCCGTTTTCCATAATTTTTGAGGATTTGAAAAAAAGACGAAAATCACTCCCAGACCATGGGCTATATATAGCCCATCGTCTTGGAGTCATTTTCGTCTTTTTTTCAAATCCTCGTTTTTCATAATTTATGACCATGGCGATGGGCAGCCCAGTATCACAATTAAAAGTCAAACCTCGACTTTTTGACAGACCCCGGGAAAAGTCACCGTTTGACTTTTCAAAAGTCAAATACTGACTTTGCGATGGGCTATAGCCCATGGTCTCGAACGGCATACTATAGCATGCCGTTTTCCATCATTTTTGAGGATTTGAAAAGTCAAACCTCGACTTTTTGACAGACCCCGGGAAAAGTCACCGTTTGACTTTTCAAAAGTCAAATACTGACTTTGCGATGGGCTATAGCCCATGGTCTCGAACGGCATACTATAGCATGCCGTTTTCCATCATTTTTGAGGATTTGAAAAGTCAAACCTCGACTTTTTGACAGACCCCGGGAAAAGTCACCGTTTGACTTTTCAAAAGTCAAATACTGACTTTGCGATGGGCTATAGCCCATGGTCTCGAACGGCATACTATAGCATGCCGTTTTCCATCATTTTTGAGGATTTGAAAAAAAGACGAAAATGACTCCGAGACCATGGGCTATAGCCCATCGTCTCGGAGTCATTTTCGTCTTTTTTTCAAATCCTCGTTTTTCATAATTTATGACCATGGCGATGGGCTATAGCCCATGGTCTCGAACGGCATACTATAGCATGCCGTTTTCCATCATTTTTGAGGATTTGAAAAAAAGACGAAAATCACTCCGAGACCATGGGCTATATATAGCCCATCGTCTTGGAGTCATTTTCGTCTTTTTTTCAAATCCTCGTTTTTCATAATTTATGACCATGGCGATGGGCAGCCCAGTATCACAATTAAAAGTCAAACCTCGACTTTTTGACAGACCCCGGGAAAAGTCACCGTTTGACTTTTCAAAAGTCAAATACTGACTTTGCGATGGGCTATAGCCCATGGTCTCGAACGGCATACTATAGCATGCCGTTTTCCATCATTTTTGAGGATTTGAAAAGTCAAACCTCGACTTTTTGACAGACCCCGGGAAAAGTCACCGTTTGACTTTTCAAAAGTCAAATACTGACTTTGCGATGGGCTATAGCCCATGGTCTCGAACGGCATACTATAGCATGCCGTTTTCCATCATTTTTGAGGATTTGAAAAAAAGACGAAAATGACTCCGAGACCATGGGCTATAGCCCATCGTCTCGGAGTAATTTTCGTCTTTTTTTCAAATCCTCGTTTTTCATAATTTATGACCATGGCGATGGGCTATAGCCCATGGTCTCGAACGGCATACTATAGCATGCCGTTTTCCATAATTTTTGAGGATTTGAAAAAAAGACGAAAATCACTCCGAGACCATGGGCTATATATAGCCCATAGTCTTGGAGTCATTTTCGTCTTTTTTTCAAATCCTCGTTTTTCATAATTTATGACCATGGCGATGGGCAGCCCAGTATCACAATTAAAAGTCAAACCTCGACTTTTTGACAGACCCCGGGAAAAGTCACCGTTTGACTTTTCAAAAGTCAAATACTGACTTTGCGATGGGCTATAGCCCATGGTCTCGAACGGCATACTATAGCATGCCGTTTTCCATCATTTTTGAGGATTTGAAAAAAAGACGAAAATGACTCCGAGACCATGGGCTATAGCCCATCGTCTCGGAGTCATTTTCGTCTTTTTTTCAAATCCTCGTTTTTCATAATTTATGACCATGGCGATGGGCTATAGCCCATGGTCTCGAACGGCATACTATAGCATGCCGTTTTCCATCATTTTTGAGGATTTGAAAAAAAGACGAAAATCACTCCGAGACCATGGGCTATATATAGCCCATCGTCTTGGAGTCATTTTCGTCTTTTTTTCAAATCCTCGTTTTTCATAATTTATGACCATGGCGATGGGCAGCCCAGTATCACAATTAAAAGTCAAACCTCGACTTTTTGACAGACCCCGGGAAAAGTCACCGTTTGACTTTTCAAAAGTCAAATACTGACTTTGCGATGGGCTATAGCCCATGGTCTCGAACGGCATACTATAGCATGCCGTTTACCATCATTTTTGAGGATTTGAAAAGTCAAACCTCGACTTTTTGACAGACCCCGGGAAAAGTCACCGTTTGACTTTTCAAAAGTCAAATACTGACTTTGCGATGGGCTATAGCCCATGGTCTCGAACGGCATACTATAGCATGCCGTTTTCCATCATTTTTGAGGATTTGAAAAAAAGACGAAAATGACTCCGAGACCATGGGCTATAGCCCATCGTCTCGGAGTCATTTTCGTCTTTTTTTCAAATCCTCGTTTTTCATAATTTATGACCATGGCGATGGGCTATAGCCCATGGTCTCGAACGGCATACTATAGCATGCCGTTTTCCATCATTTTTGAGGATTTGAAAAAAAGACGAAAATCACTCCGAGACCATGGGCTATATATAGCCCATCGTCTTGGAGTCATTTTCGTCTTTTTTTCAAATCCTCGTTTTTCATAATTTATGACCATGGCGATGGGCAGCCCAGTATCACAATTAAAAGTCAAACCTCGACTTTTTGACAGACCCCGGGAAAAGTCACCGTTTGACTTTTCAAAAGTCAAATACTGACTTTGCGATGGGCTATAGCCCATGGTCTCGAACGGCATACTATAGCATGCCGTTTTCCATCATTTTTGAGGATTTGAAAAAAAGACGAAAATGACTCCGAGACCATGGGCTATAGCCCATCGTCTCGGAGTCATTTTCGTCTTTTTTTCAAATCCTCGTTTTTCATAATTTATGACCATGGCGATGGGCTATAGCCCATGGTCTCGAACGGCATACTATAGCATGCCGTTTTCCATCATTTTTGAGGATTTGAAAAAAAGACGAAAATCACTCCGAGACCATGGGCTATATATAGCCCATCGTCTTGGAGTCATTTTCGTCTTTTTTTCAAATCCTCGTTTTTCATAATTTATGACCATGGCGATGGGCAGCCCAGTATCACAATTAAAAGTCAAACCTCGACTTTTTGACAGACCCCGGGAAAAGTCACCGTTTGACTTTTCAAAAGTCAAATACTGACTTTGCGATGGGCTATAGCCCATGGTCTCGAACGGCATACTATAGCATGCCGTTTTCCATCATTTTTGAGGATTTGAAAAGTCAAACCTCGACTTTTTGACAGACCCCGGGAAAAGTCACCGTTTGACTTTTCAAAAGTCAAATACTGACTTTGCGATGGGCTATAGCCCATGGTCTCGAACGGCATACTATAGCATGCCGTTTTCCATCATTTTTGAGGATTTGAAAAAAAGACGAAAATGACTCCGAGACCATGGGCTATAGCCCATCGTCTCGGAGTCATTTTCGTCTTTTTTTCAAATCCTCGTTTTTCATAATTTATGACCATGGCGATGGGCTATAGCCCATGGTCTCGAACGGCATACTATAGCATGCCGTTTTCCATCATTTTTGAGGATTTGAAAAAAAGACGAAAATCACTCCGAGACCATGGGCTATATATAGCCCATCGTCTTTGAGTCATTTTCGTCTTTTTTTCAAATCCTCGTTTTTCATAATTTATGACCATGGCGATGGGCAGCCCAGTATCACAATTAAAAGTCAAACCTCGACTTTTTGACAGACCCCGGGAAAAGTCACCGTTTGACTTTTCAAAAGTCAAATACTGACTTTGCGATGGGCTATAGCCCATGGTCTCGAACGGCATACTATAGCATGCCGTTTTCCATCATTTTTGAGGATTTGAAAAGTCAAACCTCGACTTTTTGACAGACCCCGGGAAAAGTCACCGTTTGACTTTTCAAAAGTCAAATACTGACTTTGCGATGGGCTATAGCCCATGGTCTCGAACGGCATACTATAGCATGCCGTTTTCCATCATTTTTGAGGATTTGAAAAAAAGACGAAAATGACTCCGAGACCATGGGCTATAGCCCATCGTCTCGGAGTCATTTTCGTCTTTTTTTCAAATCCTCGTTTTTCATAATTTATGACCATGGCGATGGGCTATAGCCCATGGTCTCGAACGGCATACTATAGCATGCCGTTTTCCATCATTTTTGAGGATTTGAAAAAAAGACGAAAATCACTCCGAGACCATGGGCTATATATAGCCCATCGTCTTGGAGTCATTTTCGTCTTTTTTTCAAATCCTCGTTTTTCATAATTTATGACCATGGCGATGGGCAGCCCAGTATCACAATTAAAAGTCAAACCTCGACTTTTTGACAGACCCCGGGAAAAGTCACCGTTTGACTTTTCAAAAGTCAAATACTGACTTTGCGATGGGCTATAGCCCATGGTCTCGAACGGCATACTATAGCATGCCGTTTTCCATCATTTTTGAGGATTTGAAAAGTCAAACCTCGACTTTTTGACAGACCCCGGGAAAAGTCACCGTTTGACTTTTCAAAAGTCAAATACTGACTTTGCGATGGGCTATAGCCCATGGTCTCGAACGGCATACTATAGCATGCCGTTTTCCATCATTTTTGAGGATTTGAAAAGTCAAACCTCGACTTTTTGACAGACCCCGGGAAAAGTCACCGTTTGACTTTTCAAAAGTCAAATACTGACTTTGCGATGGGCTATAGCCCATGGTCTCGAACGGCATACTATAGCATGCCGTTTTCCATCATTTTTGAGGATTTGAAAAAAAGACGAAAATGACTCCGAGACCATGGGCTATAGCCCATCGTCTCGGAGTCATTTTCGTCTTTTTTTCAAATCCTCGTTTTTCATAATTTATGACCATGGCGATGGGCTATAGCCCATGGTCTCGAACGGCATACTATAGCATGCCGTTTTCCATCATTTTTGAGGATTTGAAAAAAAGACGAAAATCACTCCGAGACCATGGGCTATATATAGCCCATCGTCTTGGAGTCATTTTCGTCTTTTTTTCAAATCCTCGTTTTTCATAATTTATGACCATGGCGATGGGCAGCCCAGTATCACAATTAAAAGTCAAACCTCGACTTTTTGACAGACCCCGGGAAAAGTCACCGTTTGACTTTTCAAAAGTCAAATACTGACTTTGCGATGGGCTATAGCCCATGGTCTCGAACGGCATACTATAGCATGCCGTTTTCCATCATTTTTGAGGATTTGAAAAGTCAAACCTCGACTTTTTGACAGACCCCGGGAAAAGTCACCGTTTGACTTTTCAAAAGTCAAATACTGACTTTGCGATGGGCTATAGCCCATGGTCTCGAACGGCATACTATAGCATGCCGTTTTCCATCATTTTTGAGGATTTGAAAAAAAGACGAAAATGACTCCGAGACCATGGGCTATAGCCCATCGTCTCGGAGTCATTTTCGTCTTTTTTTCAAATCCTCGTTTTTCATAATTTATGACCATGGCGATGGGCTATAGCCCATGGTCTCGAACGGCATACTATAGCATGCCGTTTTCCATCATTTTTGAGGATTTGAAAAAAAGACGAAAATCACTCCGAGACCATGGGCTATATATAGCCCATCGTCTTGGAGTCATTTTCGTCTTTTTTTCAAATCCTCGTTTTTCATAATTTATGACCATGGCGATGGGCAGCCCAGTATCACAATTAAAAGTCAAACCTCGACTTTTTGACAGACCCCGGGAAAAGTCACCGTTTGACTTTTCAAAAGTCAAATACTGACTTTGCGATGGGCTATAGCCCATGGTCTCGAACGGCATACTATAGCATGCCGTTTTCCATCATTTTTGAGGATTTGAAAAGTCAAACCTCGACTTTTTGACAGATCCCGGGAAAAGTCACCGTTTGACTTTTCAAAAGTCAAATACTGACTTTGCGATGGGCTATAGCCCATGGTCTCGAACGGCATACTATAGCATGCCGTTTTCCATCATTTTTGAGGATTTGAAAAAAAGACGAAAATGACTCCGAGACCATGGGCTATAGCCCATCGTCTCGGAGTCATTTTCGTCTTTTTTTCAAATCCTCGTTTTTCATAATTTATGACCATGGCGATGGGCTATAGCCCATGGTCTCGAACGGCATACTATAGCATGCCGTTTTCCATCATTTTTGAGGATTTGAAAAAAAGACGAAAATCACTCCGAGACCATGGGCTATATATAGCCCATCGTCTTGGAGTCATTTTCGTCTTTTTTTCAAATCCTCGTTTTTCATAATTTATGACCATGGCGATGGGCAGCCCAGTATCACAATTAAAAGTCAAACCTCGACTTTTTGACAGACCCCGGGAAAAGTCACCGTTTGACTTTTCAAAAGTCAAATACTGACTTTGCGATGGGCTATAGCCCATGGTCTCGAACGGCATACTATAGCATGCCGTTTTCCATCATTTTTGAGGATTTGAAAAGTCAAACCTCGACTTTTTGACAGACCCCGGGAAAAGTCACCGTTTGACTTTTCAAAAGTCAAATACTGACTTTGCGATGGGCTATAGCCCATGGTCTCGAACGGCATACTATAGCATGCCGTTTTCCATCATTTTTGAGGATTTGAAAAAAAGACGAAAATGACTCCGAGACCATGGGCTATAGCCCATCGTCTCGGAGTCATTTTCGTCTTTTTTTCAAATCCTCGTTTTTCATAATTTATGACCATGGCGATGGGCTATAGCCCATGGTCTCGAACGGCATACTATAGCATGCCGTTTTCCATCATTTTTGAGGATTTGAAAAAAAGACGAAAATCACTCCGAGACCATGGGCTATATATAGCCCATCGTCTTGGAGTCATTTTCGTCTTTTTTTCAAATCCTCGTTTTTCATAATTTATGACCATGGCGATGGGCAGCCCAGTATCACAATTAAAAGTCAAACCTCGACTTTTTGACAGACCCCGGGAAAAGTCACCGTTTGACTTTTCAAAAGTCAAATACTGACTTTGCGATGGGCTATAGCCCATGGTCTCGAACGGCATACTATAGCATGCCGTTTTCCATCATTTTTGAGGATTTGAAAAAAAGACGAAAATGACTCCGAGACCATGGGCTATAGCCCATCGTCTCGGAGTCATTTTCGTCTTTTTTTCAAATCCTCGTTTTTCATAATTTATGACCATGGCGATGGGCTATAGCCCATGGTCTCGAACGGCATACTATAGCATGCCGTTTTCCATCATTTTTGAGGATTTGAAAAAAAGACGAAAATCACTCCGAGACCATGGGCTATATATAGCCCATCGTCTTGGAGTCATTTTCGTCTTTTTTTCAAATCCTCGTTTTTCATAATTTATGACCATGGCGATGGGCAGCCCAGTATCACAATTAAAAGTCAAACCTCGACTTTTTGACAGACCCCGGGAAAAGTCACCGTTTGACTTTTCAAAAGTCAAATACTGACTTTGCGATGGGCTATAGCCCATGGTCTCGAACGGCATACTATAGCATGCCGTTTTCCATCATTTTTGAGGATTTGAAAAAAAGACGAAAATGACTCCGAGACCATGGGCTATAGCCCATCGTCTCGGAGTCATTTTCGTCTTTTTTTCAAATCCTCGTTTTTCATAATTTATGACCATGGCGATGGGCTATAGCCCATGGTCTCGAACGGCATACTATAGCATGCCGTTTTCCATCATTTTTGAGGATTTGAAAAAAAGACGAAAATCACTCAGAGACCATGGGCTATATATAGCCCATCGTCTTGGAGTCATTTTCGTCTTTTTTTCAAATCCTCTTTTTTCATAATTTATGACCATGGCGATGGGCAGCCCAGTATCACAATTAAAAGTCAAACCTCGACTTTTTGACAGACCCCGGGAAAAGTCACCGTTTGACTTTTCAAAAGTCAAATACTGACTTTGCGATGGGCTATAGCCCATGGTCTCGAACGGCATACTATAGCATGCCGTTTTCCATCATTTTTGAGGATTTGAAAAGTCAAACCTCGACTTTTTGACAGACCCCGGGAAAAGTCACCGTTTGACTTTTCAAAAGTCAAATACTGACTTTGCGATGGGCTATAGCCCATGGTCTCGAACGGCATACTATAGCATGCCGTTTTCCATCATTTTTGAGGATTTGAAAAAAAGACGAAAATCACTCCGAGACCATGGGCTATATATAGCCCATCGTCTTGGAGTCATTTTCGTCTTTTTTTCAAATCCTCGTTTTTCATAATTTATGACCATGGCGATGGGCAGCCCAGTATCACAATTAAAAGTCAAACCTCGACTTTTTGACAGACCCCGGGAAAAGTCACCGTTTGACTTTTCAAAAGTCAAATACTGACTTTGCGATGGGCTATAGCCCATGGTCTCGAACGGCATACTATAGCATGCCGTTTTCCATCATTTTTGAGGATTTGAAAAGTCAAACCTCGACTTTTTGACAGACCCCGGGAAAAGTCACCGTTTGACTTTTCAAAAGTCAAATACTGACTTTGCGATGGGCTATAGCCCATGGTCTCGAACGGCATACTATAGCATGCCGTTTTCCATCATTTTTGAGGATTTGAAAAAAAGACGAAAATGACTCCGAGACCATGGGCTATAGCCCATCGTCTCGGAGTCATTTTCGTCTTTTTTTCAAATCCTCGTTTTTCATCATTTATGACCATGGCGATGGGCTATAGCCCATGGTCTCGAACGGCATACTGTAGCTACCGTTTTCCATCATTTTTGAGGATTTGAAAAAAAGACGAAAATCACTCCGAGACCATGGGCTATATATAGCCCATCGTCTTGGAGTCATTTTCGTCTTTTTTTCAAATCCTCGTTTTTCATAATTTATGACCATGGCGATGGGCAGCCCAGTATCACAATTAAAAGTCAAACCTCGACTTTTTGACAGACCCCGGGAAAAGTCACCGTTTGACTTTTCAAAAGTCAAATACTGACTTTGCGATGGGCTATAGCCCATGGTCTCGAACGGCATACTATAGCATGCCGTTTTCCATCATTTTTGAGGATTTGAAAAGTCAAACCTCGACTTTTTGACAGACCCCGGGAAAAGTCACCGTTTGACTTTTTAAAAGTCAAATACTGACTTTGCGATGGGCTATAGCCCATGGTCTCGAACGGCATACTATAGCATGCCGTTTTCCATCATTTTTGAGGATTTGAAAAAAAGACGAAAATGACTCCGAGACCATGGGCTATAGCCCATCGTCTCGGAGAAATTTTCGTCTTTTTTTCAAATCCTCGTTTTTCATAATTTATGACCATGGCGATGGGCTATAGCCCATGGTCTCGAACGGCATACTATAGCATGCCGTTTTCCATCATTTTTGAGGATTTGAAAAAAAGACGAAAATCACTCCGAGACCATGGGCTATATATAGCCCATCGTCTTGGAGTCATTTTCGTCTTTTTTTCAAATCCTCGTTTTTCATAATTTATGACCATGGCGATGGGCAGCCCAGTATCACAATTAAAAGTCAAACCTCGACTTTTTGACAGACCCCGGGAAAAGTCACCGTTTGACTTTTCAAAAGTCAAATACTGACTTTGCGATGGGCTATAGCCCATGGTCTCGAACGGCATACTATAGCATGCCGTTTTCCATCATTTTTGAGGATTTGAAAAGTCAAACCTCGACTTTTTGACAGACCCCGGGAAAAGTCACCGTTTGACTTTTCAAAAGTCAAATACTGTTTTTGCGATGGGCTATAGCCCATGGTCTCGAACGGCATACTATAGCATGCCGTTTTCCATCATTTTTGAGGATTTGAAAAAAAGACGAAAATCTTTTTTTCAAATCCTCGTTTTTCATCATTTATGACCATGGCGATGGGCTATAGCCCATGGTCTCGAACGGCATACTATAGCTACCGTTTTCCATCATTTTTGAGGATTTGAAAAAAAGACGAAAATCACTCCGAGACCATGGGCTATATATAGCCCATCGTCTTGGAGTCATTTTCGTCTTTTTTTCAAATCCTCGTTTTTCATAATTTATGACCATGGCGATGGGCAGCCCAGTATCACAATTAAAAGTCAAACCTCGACTTTTTGACAGACCCCGGGAAAAGTCACCGTTTGACTTTTCAAAAGTCAAATACTGACTTTGCGATGGGCTATAGCCCATGGTCTCGAACGGCATACTATAGCATGCCGTTTTCCATCATTTTTGAGGATTTGAAAAGTCAAACCTCGACTTTTTGACAGACCCCGGGAAAAGTCACCGTTTGACTTTTCAAAAGTCAAATACTGACTTTGCGATGGGCTATTGCCCATGGTCTCGAACGGCATACTATAGCATGCCGTTTTCCATCATTTTTGAGGATTTGAAAAAAAGACGAAAATGACTCCGAGACCATGGGCTATAGCCCATCGTCTCGGAGTCATTTTCGTCTTTTTTTCAAATCCTCGTTTTTCATAATTTATGACCATGGCGATGGGCTATAGCCCATGGTCTCGAACGGCATACTATAGCATGCCGTTTTCCATCATTTTTGAGGATTTGAAAAAAAGACGAAAATCACTCCGAGACCATGGGCTATATATAGCCCATCGTCTTGGAGTCATTTTCGTCTTTTTTTCAAATCCTCGTTTTTCATAATTTATGACCATGGCGATGGGCAGCCCAGTATCACAATTAAAAGTCAAACCTCGACTTTTTGACAGACCCCGGGAAAAGTCACCGTTTGACTTTTCAAAAGTCAAATACTGACTTTGCGATGGGCTATAGCCCATGGTCTCGAACGGCATACTATAGCATGCCGTTTTCCATCATTTTTGAGGATATGAAAAGTCAAACCTCGACTTTTTGACAGACCCCGGGAAAAGTCACCGTTTGACTTTTCAAAAGTCAAATACTGACTTTGCGATGGGCTATAGCCCATGGTCTCGAACGGCATACTATAGCATGCCGTTTTCCATCATTTTTGAGGATTTGAAAAAAAGACGAAAATGACTCCGAGACCATGGGCTATAGCCCATCGTCTCGGAGTCATTTTCGTCTTTTTTTCAAATCCTCGTTTTTCATAATTTATGACCATGGCGATGGGCTATAGCCCATGGTCTCGAACGGCATACTATAGCATGCCGTTTTCCATCATTTTTGAGGATTTGAAAAAAAGACGAAAATCACTCCGAGACCATGGGCTATATATAGCCCATCGTCTTGGAGTCATTTTCGTCTTTTTTTCAAATCCTCGTTTTTCATAATTTATGACCATGGCGATGGGCAGCCCAGTATCACAATTAAAAGTCAAACCTCGACTTTTTGACAGACCCCGGGAAAAGTCACCGTTTGACTTTTCAAAAGTCAAATACTGACTTTGCGACGGGCTATAGCCCATGGTCTCGAACGGCATACTATAGCATGCCGTTTTCCATCATTTTTGAGGATTTGAAAAGTCAAACCTCGACTTTTTGACAGACCCCGGGAAAAGTCACCGTTTGACTTTTCAAAAGTCAAATACTGACTTTGCGATGGGCTATAGCCCATGGTCTCGAACGGCATACTATAGCATGCCGTTTTCCATCATTTTTGAGGATTTGAAAAAAAGACGAAAATGACTCCGAGACCATGGGCTATAGCCCATCGTCTCGGAGTCATTTTCGTCTTTTTTTCAAATCCTCGTTTTTCATAATTTATGACCATGGCAATGGGCTATAGCCCATGGTCTCGAACGGCATACTATAGCATGCCGTTTTCCATCATTTTTGAGGATTTGAAAAAAAGACGAAAATCACTCCGAGACCATGGGCTATATATAGCCCATCGTCTTGGAGTCATTTTCGTCTTTTTTTCAAATCCTCGTTTTTCATAATTTATGACCATGGCGATGGGCAGCCCAGTATCACAATTAAAAGTCAAACCTCGACTTTTTGACAGACCCCGGGAAAAGTCACCGTTTGACTTTTCAAAAGTCAAATACTGACTTTGCGATGGGCTATAGCCCATGGTCTCGAACGGCATACTATAGCATGCCGTTTTCCATCATTTTTGAGGATTTGAAAAGTCAAACCTCGACTTTTTGACAGACCCCGGGAAAAGTCACCGTTTGACTTTTCAAAAGTCAAATACTGTTTTTGCGATGGGCTATAGCCCATGGTCTCGAACGGCATACTATAGCATGCCGTTTTCCATCATTTTTGAGGATTTGAAAAAAAGACGAAAATGACTCCGAGACCATGGGCTATAGCCCATCGTCTCGGAGTCATTTTCGTCTTTTTTTCAAATCCTCGTTTTTCATCATTTATGACCATGGCGATGGGCTATAGCCCATGGTCTCGAACGGCATACTATAGCTACCGTTTTCCATCATTTTTGAGGATTTGAAAAAAAGACGAAAATCACTCCGAAACCATGGGCTATATATAGCCCATCGTCTTGGAGTCATTTTCGTCTTTTTTTCAAATCCTCGTTTTTCATAATTTATGACCATGGCGATGGGCAGCCCAGTATCACAATTAAAAGTCAAACCTCGACTTTTTGACAGACCCCGGGAAAAGTCACCGTTTGACTTTTCAAAAGTCAAATACTGACTTTGCGATGGGCTATAGCCCATGGTCTCGAACGGCATACTATAGCATGCCGTTTTCCATCATTTTTGAGGATTTGAAAAGTCAAACCTCGACTTTTTGACAGACCCCGGGAAAAGTCACCGTTTGACTTTTCAAAAGTCAAATACTGACTTTGCGATGGGCTATAGCCCATGGTCTCGAACGGCATACTATAGCATGCCGTTTTCCATCATTTTTGAGGATTTGAAAAAAAGACGAAAATGACTCCGAGACCATGGGCTATAGCCCATCGTCTCGGAGTCATTTTCGTCTTTTTTTCAAATCCTCGTTTTTCATAATTTATGACCATGGCAATGGGCTATAGCCCATGGTCTCGAACGGCATACTATAGCTACCGTTTTCCATCATTTTTGAGGATTTGAAAAAAAGACGAAAATCACTCCGAAACCATGGGCTATATATAGCCCATCGTCTTGGAGTCATTTTCGTCTTTTTTTCAAATCCTCGTTTTTCATAATTTATGACCATGGCGATGGGCAGCCCAGTATCACAATTAAAAGTCAAACCTCGACTTTTTGACAGACCCCGGGAAAAGTCACCGTTTGACTTTTCAAAAGTCAAATACTGACTTTGCGATGGGCTATAGCCCATGGTCTCGAACGGCATACTATAGCATGCCGTTTTCCATCATTTTTGAGGATTTGAAAAGTCAAACCTCGACTTTTTGACAGACCCCGGGAAAAGTCACCGTTTGACTTTTCAAAAGTCAAATACTGACTTTGCGATGGGCTATAGCCCATGGTCTCGAACGGCATACTATAGCATGCCGTTTTCCATCATTTTTGAGGATTTGAAAAAAAGACGAAAATGACTCCGAGACCATGGGCTATAGCCCATCGTCTCGGAGTCATTTTCGTCTTTTTTTCAAATCCTCGTTTTTCATAATTTATGACCATGGCGATGGGCTATAGCCCATGGTCTCGAACGGCATACTATAGCATGCCGTTTTCCATCATTTTTGAGGATTTGAAAAAAAGACGAAAATCACTCCGAGACCATGGGCTATATATAGCCCATCGTCTTGGAGTCATTTTCGTCTTTTTTTCAAATCCTCGTTTTTCATAATTTATGACCATGGCGATGGGCAGCCCAGTATCACAATTAAAAGTCAAACCTCGACTTTTTGACAGACCCCGGGAAAAGTCACCGTTTGACTTTTCAAAAGTCAAATACTGACTTTGCGATGGGCTATAGCCCATGGTCTCGAACGGCATACTATAGCATGCCGTTTTCCATCATTTTTGAGGATTTGAAAAGTCAAACCTCGACTTTTTGACAGACCCCGGGAAAAGTCACCGTTTGACTTTTCAAAAGTCAAATACTGACTTTGCGATGGGCTATAGCCCATGGTCTCGAACGGCATACTATAGCATGCCGTTTTCCATCATTTTTGAGGATTTGAAAAAAAGACGAAAATGACTCCGAGACCATGGGCTATAGCCCATCGTCTCGGAGTCATTTTCGTCTTTTTTTCAAATCCTCGTTTTTCATAATTTATGACCATGGCAATGGGCTATAGCCCATGGTCTCGAACGGCATACTATAGCATGCCGTTTTCCATCATTTTTGAGGATTTGAAAAAAAGACGAAAATCACTCCGAGACCATGGGCTATATATAGCCCATCGTCTTGGAGTCATTTTCGTCTTTTTTTCAAATCCTCGTTTTTCATAATTTATGACCATGGCGATGGGCAGCCCAGTATCACAATTAAAAGTCAAACCTCGACTTTTTGACAGACCCCGGGAAAAGTCACCGTTTGACTTTTCAAAAGTCAAATACTGACTTTGCGATGGGCTATAGCCCATGGTCTCGAACGGCATACTATAGCATGCCGTTTTCCATCATTTTTGAGGATTTGAAAAGTCAAACCTCGACTTTTTGACAGACCCCGGGAAAAGTCACCGTTTGACTTTTCAAAAGTCAAATACTGTTTTTGCGATGGGCTATAGCCCATGGTCTCGAACGGCATACTATAGCATGCCGTTTTCCATCATTTTTGAGGATTTGAAAAAAAGACGAAAATGACTCCGAGACCATGGGCTATAGCCCATCGTCTCGGAGTCATTTTCGTCTTTTTTTCAAATCCTCGTTTTTCATCATTTATGACCATGGCGATGGGCTATAGCCCATGGTCTCGAACGGCATACTATAGCTACCGTTTTCCATCATTTTTGAGGATTTGAAAAAAAGACGAAAATCACTCCGAGACCATGGGCTATATATAGCCCATCGTCTTGGAGTCATTTTCGTCTTTTTTTCAAATCCTCGTTTTTCATAATTTATGACCATGGCGATGGGCAGCCCAGTATCACAATTAAAAGTCAAACCTCGACTTTTTGACAGACCCCGGGAAAAGTCACCGTTTGACTTTTCAAAAGTCAAATACTGTTTTTGCGATGGGCTATAGCCCATGGTCTCGAACGGCATACTATAGCATGCCGTTTTCCATCATTTTTGAGGATTTGAAAAAAAGACGAAAATGACTCCGAGACCATGGGCTATAGCCCATCGTCTCGGACTCATTTTCGTCTTTTTTTCAAATCCTCGTTTTTCATCATTTATGACCATGGCGATGGGCTATAGCCCATGGTCTCGAACGGCATACTATAGCTACCGTTTTCCATCATTTTTGAGGATTTGAAAAAAATACGAAAATCACTCCGAGACCATGGGCTATATATAGCCCATCGTCTTGGAGTCATTTTCGTCTTTTTTTCAAATCCTCGTTTTTCATAATTTATGACCATGGCGATGGGCAGCCCAGTATCACAATTAAAAGTCAAACCTCGACTTTTTGACAGACCCCGGGAAAAGTCACCGTTTGACTTTTCAAAAGTCAAATACTGACTTTGCGATGGGCTATAGCCCATGGTCTCGAACGGCATACTATAGCATGCCGTTTTCCATCATTTTTGAGGATTTGAAAAGTCAAACCTCGACTTTTTGACAGACCCCGGGAAAAGTCACCGTTTGACTTTTCAAAAGTCAAATACTGACTTTGCGATGGGCTATAGCCCATGGTCTCGAACGGCATACTATAGCATGCCGTTTTCCATCATTTTTGAGGATTTGAAAAAAAGACGAAAATGACTCCGAGACCATGGGCTATAGCCCATCGTCTCGGAGTCATTTTCGTCTTTTTTTCAAATCCTCGTTTTTCATAATTTATGACCATGGCGATGGGCTATAGCCCATGGTCTCGAACGGCATACTATAGCATGCCGTTTTCCATCATTTTTGAGGATTTGAAAAAAAGACGAAAATCACTCCGAGACCATGGGCTATATATAGCCCATCGTCTTGGAGTCATTTTCGTCTTTTTTTCAAATCCTCGTTTTTCATAATTTATGACCATGGCGATGGGCAGCCCAGTATCACAATTAAAAGTCAAACCTCGACTTTTTGACAGACCCCGGGAAAAGTCACCGTTTGACTTTTCAAAAGTCAAATACTGACTTTGCCATGGGCTATAGCCCATGGTCTCGAACGGCATACTATAGCATGCCGTTTTCCATCATTTTTGAGGATTTGAAAAGTCAAACCTCGACTTTTTGACAGACCCCGGGAAAAGTCACCGTTTGACTTTTCAAAAGTCAAATACTGTTTTTGCGATGGGCTATAGCCCATGGTCTCGAACGGCATACTATAGCATGCCGTTTTCCATCATTTTTGAGGATTTGAAAAAAAGACGAAAATGACTCCGAGACCATGGGCTATAGCCCATCGTCTCGGAGTCATTTTCGTCTTTTTTTCAAATCCTCGTTTTTCATCATTTATGACCATGGCGATGGGCTATAGCCCATGGTCTCGAACGGCATACTATAGCTACCGTTTTCCATCATTTTTGAGGATTTGAAAAAAAGACGAAAATCACTCCGAGACCATGGGCTATATATAGCCCATCGTCTTGGAGTCATTTTCGTCTTTTTTTCAAATCCTCGTTTTTCATAATTTATGACCATGGCGATGGGCAGCCCAGTATCACAATTAAAAGTCAAACCTCGACTTTTTGACAGACCCCGGGAAAAGTCACCGTTTGACTTTTCAAAAGTCAAATACTGACTTTGCGATGGGCTATAGCCCATGGTCTCGAACGGCATACTATAGCATGCCGTTTTCCATCATTTTTGAGGATTTGAAAAGTCAAACCTCGACTTTTTGACAGACCCCGGGAAAAGTCACCGTTTGACTTTTCAAAAGTCAAATACTGACTTTGCGATGGGCTATAGCCCATGGTCTCGAACGGCATACTATAGCATGCCGTTTTCCATCATTTTTGAGGATTTGAAAAAAAGACGAAAATGACTCCGAGACCATGGGCTATAGCCCATCGTCTCGGAGTCATTTTCGTCTTTTTTTCAAATCCTCGTTTTTCATAATTTATGACCATGGCAATGGGCTATAGCCCATGGTCTCGAACGGCATACTATAGCATGCCGTTTTCCATCATTTTTGAGGATTTGAAAAAAAGACGAAAATCACTCCGAGACCATGGGCTATATATAGCCCATCGTCTTGGAGTCATTTTCGTCTTTTTTTCAAATCCTCGTTTTTCATAATTTATGACCATGGCGATGGGCAGCCCAGTATCACAATTAAAAGTCAAACCTCGACTTTTTGACAGACCCCGGGAAAAGTCACCGTTTGACTTTTCAAAAGTCAAATACTGACTTTGCGATGGGCTATAGCCCATGGTCTCGAACGGCATACTATAGCATGCCGTTTTCCATCATTTTTGAGGATTTGAAAAGTCAAACCTCGACTTTTTGACAGACCCCGGGAAAAGTCACCGTTTGACTTTTCAAAAGTCAAATACTGTTTTTGCGATGGGCTATAGCCCATGGTCTCGAACGGCATACTATAGCATGCCGTTTTCCATCATTTTTGAGGATTTGAAAAAAAGACGAAAATGACTCCGAGACCATGGGCTATAGCCCATCGTCTCGGAGTCATTTTCGTCTTTTTTTCAAATCCTCGTTTTTCATCATTTATGACCATGGCGATGGGCTATAGCCCATGGTCTCGAACGGCATACTATAGCTACCGTTTTCCATCATTTTTGAGGATTTGAAAAAAAGACGAAAATCACTCCGAGACCATGGGCTATATATAGCCCATCGTCTTGGAGTCATTTTCGTCTTTTTTTCAAATCCTCGTTTTTCATAATTTATGACCATGGCGATGGGCAGCCCAGTATCACAATTAAAAGTCAAACCTCGACTTTTTGACAGACCCCGGGAAAAGTCACCGTTTGACTTTTCAAAAGTCAAATACTGACTTTGCGATGGGCTATAGCCCATGGTCTCGAACGGCATACTATAGCATGCCGTTTTCCATCATTTTTGAGGATCTGAAAAGTCAAACCTCGACTTTTTGACAGACCCCGGGAAAAGTCACCGTTTGACTTTTCAAAAGTCAAATACTGACTTTGCGATGGGCTATAGCCCATGGTCTCGAACGGCATACTATAGCATGCCGTTTTCCATCATTTTTGAGGATTTGAAAAAAAGACGAAAATGACTCCGAGACCATGGGCTATAGCCCATCGTCTCGGAGTCATTTTCGTCTTTTTTTCAAATCCTCGTTTTTCATAATTTATGACCATGGCAATGGGCTATAGCCCATGGTCTCGAACGGCATACTATAGCATGCCGTTTTCCATCATTTTTGAGGATTTGAAAAAAAGACGAAAATCACTCCGAGACCATGGGCTATATATAGCCCATCGTCTTGGAGTCATTTTCGTCTTTTTTTCAAATCCTCGTTTTTCATAATTTATGACCATGGCGATGGGCAGCCCAGTATCACAATTAAAAGTCAAACCTCGACTTTTTGACAGACCCAGGGAAAAGTCACCGTTTGACTTTTCAAAAGTCAAATACTGACTTTGCGATGGGCTATAGCCCATGGTCTCGAACGGCATACTATAGCATGCCGTTTTCCATCATTTTTGAGGATTTGAAAAGTCAAACCTCGACTTTTTGACAGACCCCGGGAAAAGTCACCGTTTGACTTTTCAAAAGTCAAATACTGTTTTTGCGATGGGCTATAGCCCATGGTCTCGAACGGCATACTATAGCATGCCGTTTTCCATCATTTTTGAGGATTTGAAAAAAAGACGAAAATGACTCCGAGACCATGGGCTATAGCCCATCGTCTCGGAGTCATTTTCGTCTTTTTTTCAAATCCTCGTTTTTCATCATTTATGACCATGGCGATGGGCTATAGCCCATGGTCTCGAACGGCATACTATAGCTACCGTTTTCCATCATTTTTGAGGATTTGAAAAAAAGACGAAAATCACTCCGAGACCATGGGCTATATATAGCCCATCGTCTTGGAGTCATTTTCGTCTTTTTTTCAAATCCTCGTTTTTCATAATTTATGACCATGGCGATGGGCAGCCCAGTATCACAATTAAAAGTCAAACCTCGACTTTTTGACAGACCCCGGGAAAAGTCACCGTTTGACTTTTCAAAAGTCAAATACTGACTTTGCGATGGGCTATAGCCCATGGTCTCGAACGGCATACTATAGCATGCCGTTTTCCATCATTTTTGAGGATTTGAAAAGTCAAACCTCGACTTTTTGACAGACCCCGGGAAAAGTCACCGTTTGACTTTTCAAAAGTCAAATACTGACTTTGCGATGGGCTATAGCCCATGGTCTCGAACGGCATACTATAGCATGCCGTTTTCCATCATTTTTGAGGATTTGAAAAAAAGACGAAAATGACTCCGAGACCATGGGCTATAGCCCATCGTCTCGGAGTCATTTTCGTCTTTTTTTCAAATCCTCGTTTTTCATAATGTATGACCATGGCGATGGGCTATAGCCCATGGTCTCGAACGGCATACTATAGCATGCCGTTTTCCATCATTTTTGAGGATTTGAAAAAAAGACGAAAATCACTCCGAGACCATGGGCTATATATAGCCCATCGTCTTGGAGTCATTTTCGTCTTTTTTTCAAATCCTCGTTTTTCATAATTTATGACCATGGCGATGGGCAGCCCAGTATCACAATTAAAAGTCAAACCTCGACTTTTTGACAGACCCCGGGAAAAGTCACCGTTTGACTTTTCAAAAGTCAAATACTGACTTTGCGATGGGCTATAGCCCATGGTCTCGAACGGCATACTATAGCATGCCGTTTTCCATCATTTTTGAGGATTTGAAAAGTCAAACCTCGACTTTTTGACAGACCCCGGGAAAAGTCACCGTTTGACTTTTCAAAAGTCAAATACTGTTTTTGCGATGGGCTATAGCCCATGGTCTCGAACGGCATACTATAGCATGCCGTTTTCCATCATTTTTGAGGATTTGAAAAAAAGACGAAAATGACTCCGAGACCATGGGCTATAGCCCATCGTCTCGGAGTCATTTTCGTCTTTTTTTCAAATCCTCGTTTTTCATCATTTATGACCATGGCGATGGGCTATAGCCCATGGTCTCGAACGGCATACTATAGCTACCGTTTTCCATCATTTTTGAGGATTTGAAAAAAAGACGAAAATCACTCCGAGACCATGGGCTATATATAGCCCATCGTCTTGGAGTCATTTTCGTCTTTTTTTCAAATCCTCGTTTTTCATAATTTATGACCATGGCGATGGGCAGCCCAGTATCACAATTAAAAGTCAAACCTCGACTTTTTGACAGACCCCGGGAAAAGTCACCGTTTGACTTTTCAAAAGTCAAATACTGACTTTGCGATGGGCTATAGCCCATGGTCTCGAACGGCATACTATAGCATGCCGTTTTCCATCATTTTTGAGGATTTGAAAAGTCAAACCTCGACTTTTTGACAGACCCCGGGAAAAGTCACCGTTTGACTTTTCAAAAGTCAAATACTGACTTTGCGATGTGCTATAGCCCATGGTCTCGAACGGCATACTATAGCATGCCGTTTTCCATCATTTTTGAGGATTTGAAAAAAAGACGAAAATGACTCCGAGACCATGGGCTATAGCCCATCGTCTCGGAGTCATTTTCGTCTTTTTTTCAAATCCTCGTTTTTCATAATTTATGACCATGGCAATGGGCTATAGCCCATGGTCTCGAACGGCATACTATAGCATGCCGTTTTCCATCATTTTTGAGGATTTGAAAAAAAGACGAAAATCACTCCGAGACCATGGGCTATCGTCTTGGAGTCATTTTCGTCTTTTTTTCAAATCCTCGTTTTTCATAATTTATGACCATGGCGATGGGCAGCCCAGTATCACAATTAAAAGTCAAACCTCGACTTTTTGACAGACCCCGGGAAAAGTCACCGTTTGACTTTTCAAAAGTCAAATACTGACTTTGCGATGGGCTATAGCCCATGGTCTCGAACGGCATACTATAGCATGCCGTTTTCCATCATTTTTGAGGATTTGAAAAGTCAAACCTCGACTTTTTGACAGACCCCGGGAAAAGTCACCGTTTGACTTTTCAAAAGTCAAATACTGTTTTTGCGATGGGGTATAGCCCATGGTCTCGAACGGCATACTATAGCATGCCGTTTTCCATCATTTTTGAGGATTTGAAAAAAAGACGAAAATGACTCCGAGACCATGGGCTATAGCCCATCGTCTCGGAGTCATTTTCGTCTTTTTTTCAAATCCTCGTTTTTCATCATTTATGACCATGGCGATGGGCTATAGCCCATGGTCTCGAACGGCATACTATAGCTACCGTTTTCCATCATTTTTGAGGATTTGAAAAAAAGAAGAAAATCACTCCGAGACCATGGGCTATATATAGCCCATCGTCTTGGAGTCATTTTCGTCTTTTTTTCAAATCCTCGTTTTTCATAATTTATGACCATGGCGATGGGCAGCCCAGTATCACAATTAAAAGTCAAACCTCGACTTTTTGACAGACCCCGGGAAAAGTCACCGTTTGACTTTTCAAAAGTCAAATACTGACTTTGCGATGGGCTATAGCCCATGGTCTCGAACGGCATACTATAGCATGCCGTTTTCCATCATTTTTGAGGATTTGAAAAGTCAAACCTCGACTTTTTGACAGACCCCGGGAAAAGTCACCGTTTGACTTTTCAAAAGTCAAATACTGACTTTGCGATGGGCTATAGCCCATGGTCTCGAACGGCATACTATAGCATGCCGTTTTCCATCATTTTTGAGGATTTGAAAAAAAGACGAAAATGACTCCGAGACCATGGGCTATAGCCCATCGTCTCGGAGTCATTTTCGCCTTTTTTTCAAATCCTCGTTTTTCATAATGTATGACCATGGCGATGGGCTATAGCCCATGGTCTCGAACGGCATACTATAGCATGCCGTTTTCCATCATTTTTGAGGATTTGAAAAAAAGACGAAAATCACTCCGAGACCATGGGCTATATATAGCCCATCGTCTTGGAGTCATTTTCGTCTTTTTTTCAAATCCTCGTTTTTCATAATTTATGACCATGGCGATGGGCAGCCCAGTATCACAATTAAAAGTCAAACCTCGACTTTTTGACAGACCCCGGGAAAAGTCACCGTTTGACTTTTCAAAAGTCAAATACTGACTTTGCGATGGGCTATAGCCCATGGTCTCGAACGGCATACTATAGCATGCCGTTTTCCATCATTTTTGAGGATTTGAAAAAAAGACGAAAATGACTCCGAGACCATGGGCTATAGCCCATCGTCTCGGAGTCATTTTCGTCTTTTTTTCAAATCCTCGTTTTTCATAATGTATGACCATGGCGATGGGCTATAGCCCATGGTCTCGAACGGCATACTATAGCATGCCGTTTTCCATCATTTTTGAGGATTTGAAAAAAAGACGAAAATCACTCCGAGACCATGGGCTATATATAGCCCATCGTCTTGGAGTCATTTTCGTCTTTTTTTCAAATCCTCGTTTTTCATAATTTATGACCATGGCGATGGGCAGCCCAGTATCACAATTAAAAGTCAAACCTCGACTTTTTGACAGACCCCGGGAAAAGTCACCGTTTGACTTTTCAAAAGTCAAATACTGACTTTGCGATGGGCTATAGCCCATGGTCTCGAACGGCATACTATAGCATGCCGTTTTCCATCATTTTTGAGGATTTGAAAAAAAGACGAAAATGACTCCGAGACCATGGGCTATAGCCCATCGTCTCGGAGTCATTTTCGTCTTTTTTTCAAATCCTCGTTTTTCATAATTTATGACCATGGCGATGGGCTATAGCCCATGGTCTCGAACGGCATACTATAGCATGCCGTTTTCCATCATTTTTGAGGATTTGAAAAAAAGACGAAAATCACTCCGAGACCATGGGCTATATATAGCCCATCGTCTTGGAGTCATTTTCGTCTTTTTTTCAAATCCTCGTTTTTCATAATTTATGACCATGGCGATGGGCAGCCCAGTATCACAATTAAAAGTCAAACCTCGACTTTTTGACAGACCCCGGGAAAAGTCACCGTTTGACTTTTCAAAAGTCAAATACTGACTTTGCGATGGGCTATAGCCCATGGTCTCGAACGGCATACTATAGCATGCCGTTTTCCATCATTTTTGAGGATTTGAAAAAAAGACGAAAATGACTCCGAGACCATGGGCTATAGCCCATCGTCTCGGAGTCATTTTCGTCTTTTTTTCAAATCCTCGTTTTTCATAATGTATGACCATGGCGATGGGCTATAGCCCATGGTCTCGAACGGCATACTATAGCATGCCGTTTTCCATCATTTTTGAGGATTTGAAAAAAAGACGAAAATCACTCTGAGACCATGGGCTATATATAGCCCATCGTCTTGGAGTCATTTTCGTCTTTTTTTCAAATCCTCGTTTTTCATAATTTATGACCATGGCGATGGGCAGCCCAGTATCACAATTAAAAGTCAAACCTCGACTTTTTGACAGACCCCGGGAAAAGTCACCGTTTGACTTTTCAAAAGTCAAATACTGACTTTGCGATGGGCTATAGCCCATGGTCTCGAACGGCATACTATAGCATGCCGTTTTCCATCATTTTTGAGGATTTGAAAAGTCAAACCTCGACTTTTTGACAGACCCCGGGAAAAGTCACCGTTTGACTTTTCAAAAGTCAAATACTGACTTTGCGATGGGCTATAGCCCATGGTCTCGAACGGCATACTATAGCATGCCGTTTTCCATCATTTTTGAGGATTTGAAAAAAAGACGAAAATGACTCCGAGACCATGGGCTATAGCCCATCGTCTCGGAGTCATTTTCGTCTTTTTTTTCAAATCCTCGTTTTTCATCATTTATGACCATGGCGATGGGCTATAGCCCATGGTCTCGAACGGCATACTATAGCATGCCGTTTTCCATCATTTTTGAGGATTTGAAAAAAAGACGAAAATCACTCCGAGACCATGGGCTATATATAGCCCATCGTCTTGGAGTTATTTTCGTCTTTTTTTCAAATCCTCGTTTTTCATAATTTATGACCATGGCGATGGGCAGCCCAGTATCACAATTAAAAGTCAAACCTCGACTTTTTGACAGACCCCGGGAAAAGTCACCGTTTGACTTTTCAAAAGTCAAATACTGACTTTGCGATGGGCTATAGCCCATGGTCTCGAACGGCATACTATAGCATGCCGTTTTCCATCATTTTTGAGGATTTGAAAAAAAGACGAAAATGACTCCGAGACCATGGGCTATAGCCCATCGTCTCGGAGTCATTTTCGTCTTTTTTTCAAATCCTCGTTTTTCATCATTTATGACCATGGCGATGGGCTATAGCCCATGGTCTCGAACGGCATACTATAGCATGCCGTTTTCCATCATTTTTGAGGATTTGAAAAAAAGACGAAAATTACTCCGAGACCATGGGCTATAGCCCATCGTCTCGGAGTCATTTTCGTCTTTTTTTCAAATCCTCGTTTTTCATAATTTATGACCATGGCGATGGGCTATAGCCCATGGTCTCGAACGGCATACTATAGCATGCCGTTTTCCATCATTTTTGAGGATTTGAAAAAAAGACGAAAATCACTCCGAGACCATGGGCTATATATAGCCCATCGTCTTGGAGTCATTTTCGTCTTTTTTTCAAATCCTCGTTTTTCATAATTTATGACCATGGCGATGGGCAGCCCAGTATCACAATTAAAAGTCAAACCTCGACTTTTTGACAGACCCCGGGAAAAGTCACCGTTTGACTTTTCAAAAGTCAAATACTGACTTTGCGATGGGCTATAGCCCATGGTCTCGAACGGCATACTATAGCATGCCGTTTTCCATCATTTTTGAGGATTTGAAAAGTCAAACCTCGACTTTTTGACAGACCCCGGGAAAAGTCTCCGTTTGACTTTTCAAAAGTCAAATACTGACTTTGCGATGGGCTATAGCCCATGGTCTCGAACGGCATACTATAGCATGCCGTTTTCCATCATTTTTGAGGATTTGAAAAAAAGACGAAAATGACTCCGAGACCATGGGCTATAGCCCATCGTCTCGGAGTCATTTTCGTCTTTTTTTTCAAATCCTCGTTTTTCATCATTTATGACCATGGCGATGGGCTATAGCCCATGGTCTCGAACGGCATACTATAGCATGCCGTTTTCCATCATTTTTGAGGATTTGAAAAAAAGACGAAAATCACTCCGAGACCATGGGCTATATATAGCCCATCGTCTTGGAGTTATTTTCGTCTTTTTTTCAAATCCTCGTTTTTCATAATTTATGACCATGGCGATGGGCAGCCCAGTATCACAATTAAAAGTCAAACCTCGACTTTTTGACAGACCCCGGGAAAAGTCACCGTTTGACTTTTCAAAAGTCAAATACTGACTTTGCGATGGGCTATAGCCCATGGTCTCGAACGGCATACTATAGCATGCCGTTTTCCATCATTTTTGAGGATTTGAAAAAAAGACGAAAATGACTCCGAGACCATGGGCTATAGCCCATCGTCTCGGAGTCATTTTCGTCTTTTTTTCAAATCCTCGTTTTTCATCATTTATGACCATGGCGATGGGCTATAGCCCATGGTCTCGAACGGCATACTATAGCATGCCGTTTTCCATCATTTTTGAGGATTTGAAAAAAAGACGAAAATGACTCCGAGACCATGGGCTATAGCCCATCGTCTCGGAGTCATTTTCGTCTTTTTTTCAAATCCTCGTTTTTCATAATTTATGACCATGGCGATGGGCTATAGCCCATGGTCTCGAACGGCATACTATAGCATGCCGTTTTCCATCATTTTTGAGGATTTGAAAAAAAGACGAAAATGACTCCGAGACCATGGGCTATAGCCCATCGTCTCGGAGTCATTTTCGTCTTTTTTTCAAATCCTCGTTTTTCATAATTTATGACCATGGCGATGGGCTATAGCCCATGGTCTCGAACGGCATACTATAGCATGCCGTTTTCCATCATTTTTGAGGATTTGAAAAAAAGACGAAAATCACTCCGAGACCATGGGCTATATATAGCCCATCGTCTTGGAGTCATTTTCGTCTTTTTTTCAAATCCTCGTTTTTCATAATTTATGACCATGGCGATGGGCAGCCCAGTATCACAATTAAAAGTCAAACCTCGACTTTTTGACAGACCCCGGGAAAAGTCACCGTTTGACTTTTCAAAAGTCAAATACTGACTTTGCGATGGGCTATAGCCCATGGTCTCGAACGGCATACTATAGCATGCCGTTTTCCATCATTTTTGAGGATTTGAAAAAAAGACGAAAATGACTCCGAGACCATGGGCTATAGCCCATCGTCTCGGAGTCATTTTCGTCTTTTTTTCAAATCCTCGTTTTTCATAATGTATGACCATGGCGATGGGCTATAGCCCATGGTCTCGAACGGCATACTATAGCATGCCGTTTTCCATCATTTTTGAGGATTTGAAAAAAAGACGAAAATCACTCCGAGACCATGGGCTATATATAGCCCATCGTCTTGGAGTCATTTTCGTCTTTTTTTCAAATCCTCGTTTTTCATAATTTATGACCATGGCGATGGGCAGCCCAGTATCACAATTAAAAGTCAAACCTCGACTTTTTGACAGACCCCGGGAAAAGTCACCGTTTGACTTTTCAAAAGTCAAATACTGACTTTGCGATGGGCTATAGCCCATGGTCTCGAACGGCATACTATAGCATGCCGTTTTCCATCATTTTTGAGGATTTGAAAAAAAGACGAAAATGACTCCGAGACCATGGGCTATAGCCCATCGTCTCGGAGTCATTTTCGTCTTTTTTTCAAATCCTCGTTTTTCATCATTTATGACCATGGCGATGGGCTATAGCCCATGGTCTCGAACGGCATACTATAGCATGCCGTTTTCCATCATTTTTGAGGATTTGAAAAAAAGACGAAAATCACTCCGAGACCATGGGCTATAGCCCATGGTCTCGGAGTCATTTTCGTCTTTTTTTCAAATCCTCGTTTTTCATAATTTATGACCATGGCGATGGGCAGCCCAGTATCACAATTAAAAGTCAAACCTCGACTTTTTGACAGACCCCGGGAAAAGTCACCGTTTGACTTTTCAAAAGTCAAATACTGACTTTGCGATGGGCTATAGCCCATGGTCTCGAACGGCATACTATAGCATGCCGTTTTCCATCATTTTTGAGGATTTGAAAAGTCAAACCTCGACTTTTTGACAGACCCCGGGAAAAGTCACCGTTTGACTTTTCAAAAGTCAAATACTGACTTTGCGATGGGCTATAGCCCATGGTCTCGAACGGCATACTATAGCATGCCGTTTTCCATCATTTTTGAGGATTTGAAAAAAAGACGAAAATGACTCCGAGACCATGGGCTATAGCCCATCGTCTCGGAGTCATTTTCGTCTTTTTTTTCAAATCCTCGTTTTTCATCATTTATGACCATGGCGATGGGCTATAGCCCATGGTCTCGAACGGCATACTATAGCATGCCGTTTTCCATCATTTTTGAGGATTTGAAAAAAAGACGAAAATCACTCCGAGACCATGGGCTATATATAGCCCATCGTCTTGGAGTTATTTTCGTCTTTTTTTCAAATCCTCGTTTTTCATAATTTATGACCATGGCGATGGGCAGCCCAGTATCACAATTAAAAGTCAAACCTCGACTTTTTGACAGACCCCGGGAAAAGTCACCGTTTGACTTTTCAAAAGTCAAATACTGACTTTGCGATGGGCTATAGCCCATGGTCTCGAACGGCATACTATAGCATGCCGTTTTCCATCATTTTTGAGGATTTGAAAAAAAGACGAAAATGACTCCGAGACCATGGGCTATAGCCCATCGTCTCGGAGTCATTTTCGTCTTTTTTTCAAATCCTCGTTTTTCATCATTTATGACCATGGCGATGGGCTATAGCCCATGGTCTCGAACGGCATACTATAGCATGCCGTTTTCCATCATTTTTGAGGATTTGAAAAAAAGACGAAAATTACTCCGAGACCATGGGCTATAGCCCATCGTCTCGGAGTCATTTTCGTCTTTTTTTCAAATCCTCGTTTTTCATAATTTATGACCATGGCGATGGGCTATAGCCCATGGTCTCGAACGGCATACTATAGCATGCCGTTTTCCATCATTTTTGAGGATTTGAAAAAAAGACGAAAATCACTCCGAGACCATGGGCTATATATAGCCCATCGTCTTGGAGTCATTTTCGTCTTTTTTTCAAATCCTCGTTTTTCATAATTTATGACCATGGCGATGGGCAGCCCAGTATCACAATTAAAAGTCAAACCTCGACTTTTTGACAGACCCCGGGAAAAGTCACCGTTTGACTTTTCAAAAGTCAAATACTGACTTTGCGATGGGCTATAGCCCATGGTCTCGAACGGCATACTATAGCATGCCGTTTTCCATCATTTTTGAGGATTTGAAAAAAAGACGAAAATGACTCCGAGACCATGGGCTATAGCCCATCGTCTCGGAGTCATTTTCGTCTTTTTTTTCAAATCCTCGTTTTTCATCATTTATGACCATGGCGATGGGCTATAGCCCATGGTCTCGAACGGCATACTATAGCATGCCGTTTTCCATCATTTTTGAGGATTTGAAAAAAATACGAAAATCACTCCGAGACCATGGGCTATATATAGCCCATCGTCTTGGAGTTATTTTCGTCTTTTTTTCAAATCCTCGTTTTTCATAATTTATGACCATGGCGATGGGCAGCCCAGTATCACAATTAAAAGTCAAACCTCGACTTTTTGACAGACCCCGGGAAAAGTCACCGTTTGACTTTTCAAAAGTCAAATACTGACTTTGCGATGGGCTATAGCCCATGGTCTCGAACGGCATACTATAGCATGCCGTTTTCCATCATTTTTGAGGATTTGAAAAAAAGACGAAAATGACTCCGAGACCATGGGCTATAGCCCATCGTCTCGGAGTCATTTTCGTCTTTTTTTCAAATCCTCGTTTTTCATCATTTATGACCATGGCGATGGGCTATAGCCCATGGTCTCGAACGGCATACTATAGCATGCCGTTTTCCATCATTTTTGAGGATTTGAAAAAAAGACGAAAATTACTCCGAGACCATGGGCTATAGCCCATCGTCTCGGAGTCATTTTCGTCTTTTTTTCAAATCCTCGTTTTTCATAATTTATGACCATGGCGATGGGCTATAGCCCATGGTCTCGAACGGCATACTATAGCATGCCGTTTTCCATCATTTTTGAGGATTTGAAAAAAAGACGAAAATCACTCCGAGACCATGGGCTATATATAGCCCATCGTCTTGGAGTCATTTTCGTCTTTTTTTCAAATCCTCGTTTTTCATAATTTATGACCATGGCGATGGGCAGCCCAGTATCACAATTAAAAGTCAAACCTCGACTTTTTGACAGACCCCGGGAAAAGTCACCGTTTGACTTTTCAAAAGTCAAATACTGACTTTGCGATGGGCTATAGCCCATGGTCTCGAACGGCATACTATAGCATGCCGTTTTCCATCATTTTTGAGGATTTGAAAAAAAGACGAAAATGACTCCGAGACCATGGGCTATAGCCCATCGTCTCGGAGTCATTTTCGTCTTTTTTTCAAATCCTCGTTTTTCATAATTTATGACCATGGCGATGGGCTATAGCCCATGGACTCGAACGGCATACTATAGCATGCCGTTTTCCATCATTTTTGAGGATTTGATAAAAAGGCGAAAATCACTCTGAGACCATGGGCTATAGCCCATCGTCTCGGAGTCATTTTCGTCTTTTTTTCAAATCCTTGTTTTTCATAATTTATGACCATGGCGATGGGCTATAGCCCATGGTCTCGAACGGCATACTATAGCATGCCGTTTTGCATCATTTTTGAGGATTTGAAAAAAAGACGAAAATCACTCCGAGACCATGGGCTATAGCCCATCGTCTCGGAGTCATTTTCGTCTTTTTTTCAAATCCTCGTTTTTCATAATTTATGACCATGGCGATGGGCTATAGCCCATGGTCTCGAACGGCATACTATAGCATGCCGTTTTCCATCATTTTTGAGGATTTGAAAAAAAGACGAAAATCACTCCGAGACCATGGGCTATATATAGCCCATCGTCTCGGAGTCATTTTCGTCTTTTTTTCAAATCCTCGTTTTTCATCATTTATGACCATGGGGATGGGCTATAGCCCATGGTCTCGAACGGCATACTATAGCATGCCGTCTTCCATCATTTTTGAGGATTTGAAAAAAAGACGAAAATCACTCCGAGTCGAGACCATGGGCTATAGCCCATCGTCTTGGAGTCATTTTCGTCTTTTTTTCAAATCCTCGTTTTTCATAATTTATGACCATGGCGATGGGCAGCCCAGTATCACAATTAAAAGTCAAACCTCGACTTTTTGACAGACCCCGGGAAAAGTCACCGTTTGACTTTTCAAAAGTCAAATACTGACTTTGCGATGGGCTATAGCCCATGGTCTCGAACGGCATACTATAGCATGCCGTTTTCCATCATTTTTGAGGATTTGAAAAAAAGACGAAAATGACTCCGAGACCATGGGCTATAGCCCATCGTCTCGGAGTCATTTTCGTCTTTTTTTCAAATCCTCGTTTTTCATAATTTATGACCATGGCGATGGGCTATAGCCCATGGTCTCGAACGGCATACTATAGCATGCCGTTTTCCATCATTTTTGAGGATTTGAAAAAAAGACGAAAATCACTCCGAGACCATGGGCTATATATAGCCCATCGTCTTGGAGTCATTTTCGTCTTTTTTTCAAATCCTCGTTTTTCATAATTCATGACCATGGCCCAGTATCACAATTAAAAGTCAAACCTCGACTTTTTGACAGACCCCGGGAAAAGTCACCGTTTGACTTTTCAAAAGTCAAATACTGACTTTGCGATGGGCTTTAGCCCATGGTCTCGAACGGCATACTATAGCATGCCGTTTTCCATCATTTTTGAGGATTTGAAAAAAAGACGAAAATGACTCCGAGACCATGGGCTATAGCCCATCGTCTCGGAGTCATTTTCGTCTTTTTTTCAAATCCTCGTTTTTCATAATTTATGACCATGGCGATGGGCTATAGCCCATGGA
The DNA here is from genome assembly GCF_951216825.1 of Electrona antarctica. Taxonomy (NCBI): domain Eukaryota; kingdom Metazoa; phylum Chordata; class Actinopteri; order Myctophiformes; family Myctophidae; genus Electrona; species Electrona antarctica. The sequence goes on from NC_136791.1 coordinate 45,572,927, forward strand.
CTCGAACGGCATACTATAGCATGCCGTTTTCCATCATTTTTGAGGATTTGATAAAAAGGCGAAAATCACTCCGAGACCATGGGCTATAGCCCATCGTCTCGGAGACATTTTCGTCTTTTTTTCAAATCCTTGTTTTTCATAATTTATGACCATGGCGATGGGCTATAGCCCATGGTCTCGAACGGCATACTATAGCATGCCGTTTTGCATCATTTTTGAGGATTTGAAAAAAAGACGAAAATACTCCGAGACCATGGGCTATAGCCCATCGTCTCGGAGTCATTTTCGTCTTTTTTTCAAATCCTCGTTTTTCATAATTTATGACCATGGCGATGGGCTATAGCCCATGGTCTCGAACGGCATACTATAGCATGTCGTTTTCCATCATTTTTGAGGATTTGAAAAAAAGACGAAAATCAATCCGAGACCATGGGCTATATATAGCCCATCGTCTTGGAGTCATTTTCGTCTTTTTTTCAAATCCTCGTTTTTCATAATTTATGACCATGGCGATGGGCAGCCCAGTATCACAATTAAAAGTCAAACCTCGACTTTTTGACAGACCCCGGGAAAAGTCACCGTTTGACTTTTCAAAAGTCAAATACTGACTTTGCGATGGGCTATAGCCCATGGTCTCGAACGGCATACTATAGCATGCCGTTTTCCATCATTTTTGAGGATTTGAAAAGTCAAACCTCGACTTTTTGACAGACCCCGGGAAAAGTCACCGTTTGACTTTTCAAAAGTCAAATACTGACTTTGCGATGGGCTATAGCCCATGGTCTCGAACGGCATACTATAGCATGCCGTTTTCCATCATTTTTGAGGATTTGAAAAAAAGACGAAAATGACTCCGAGACCATGGGCTATAGCCCATCGTCTCGGAGTCATTTTCGTCTTTTTTTCAAATCCTCGTTTTTCATAATTTATGACCATGGCAATGGCCTATAGCCCATGGTCTCGAACGGCGTACTATAGCATGCCGTTTTCCATCATTTTTGAGGATTTGAAAAAAAGACGAAAATCACTCCGAGACCATGGGCTATATATAGCCCATCGTCTTGGAGTCATTTTCGTCTTTTTTTCAAATCCTCGTTTTTCATAATTTATGACCATGGCGATGGGCAGCCCAGTATCACAATTAAAAGTCAAACCTCGACTTTTTGACAGACCCCGGGAAAAGTCACCGTTTGACTTTTCAAAAGTCAAATACTGACTTTGCGATGGGCTATAGCCCATGGTCTCGAACGGCATACTATAGCATGCCGTTTTCCATCATTTTTGAGGATTTGAAAAGTCAAACCTCGACTTTTTGACAGACCCCGGGAAAAGTCACCGTTTGACTTTTCAAAAGTCAAATACTGTTTTTGCGATGGGCTATAGCCCATGGTCTCGAACGGCATACTATAGCATGCCGTTTTCCATCATTTTTGAGGATTTGAAAAAAAGACGAAAATGACTCCGAGACCATGGGCTATAGCCCATCGTCTCGGAGTCATTTTCGTCTTTTTTTCAAATCCTCGTTTTTCATCATTTATGACCATGGCGATGGGCTATAGCCCATGGTCTCGAACGGCATACTATAGCTACCGTTTTCCATCATTTTTGAGGATTTGAAAAAAAGACGAAAATCACTCCGAGACCATGGGCTATATATAGCCCATCGTCTTGGAGTCATTTTCGTCTTTTTTTCAAATCCTCGTTTTTCATAATTTATGACCATGGCGATGGGCAGCCCAGTATCACAATTAAAAGTCAAACCTCGACTTTTTGACAGACCCCGGGAAAAGTCACCGTTTGACTTTTCAAAAGTCAAATACTGACTTTGCGATGGGCTATAGCCCATGGTCTCGAACGGCATACTATAGCATGCCGTTTTCCATCATTTTTGAGGATTTGAAAAGTCAAACCTCGACTTTTTGACAGACCCCGGGAAAAGTCACCGTTTGACTTTTCAAAAGTCAAATACTGTTTTTGCGATGGGCTATAGCCCATGGTCTCGAACGGCATACTATAGCATGCCGTTTTCCATCATTTTTGAGGATTTGAAAAAAAGACGAAAATGACTCCGAGACCATGGGCTATAGCCCATCGTCTCGGACTCATTTTCGTCTTTTTTTCAAATCCTCGTTTTTCATCATTTATGACCATGGCGATGGGCTATAGCCCATGGTCTCGAACGGCATACTATAGCTACCGTTTTCCATCATTTTTGAGGATTTGAAAAAAAGACGAAAATCACTCCCAGACCATGGGCTATATATAGCCCATCGTCTTGGAGTCATTTTCGTCTTTTTTTCAAATCCTCGTTTTTCATAATTTATGACCATGGCGATGGGCAGCCCAGTATCACAATTAAAAGTCAAACCTCGACTTTTTGACAGACCCCGGGAAAAGTCACCGTTTGACTTTTCAAAAGTCAAATACTGACTTTGCGATGGGCTATAGCCCATGGTCTCGAACGGCATACTATAGCATGCCGTTTTCCATCATTTTTGAGGATTTGAAAAGTCAAACCTCGACTTTTTGACAGACCCCGGGAAAAGTCACCGTTTGACTTTTCAAAAGTCAAATACTGACTTTGCGATGGGCTATAGCCCATGGTCTCGAACGGCATACTATAGCATGCCGTTTTCCATCATTTTTGAGGATTTGAAAAAAAGACAAATGACTCCGAGACCATGGGCTATAGCCCATCGTCTCGGAGTCATTTTCGTCTTTTTTTCAAATCCTCGTTTTTCATAATTTATGACCATGGCGATGGGCTATAGCCCATGGTCTCGAACGGCATACTATAGCATGCCGTTTTCCATCATTTTTGAGGATTTGAAAAAAAGACGAAAATCACTCCGAGACCATGGGCTATATATAGCCCATCGTCTTGGAGTCATTTTCGTCTTTTTTTCAAATCCTCGTTTTTCATAATTTATGACCATGGCGATGGGCAGCCCAGTATCACAATTAAAAGTCAAACCTCGACTTTTTGACAGACCCCGGGAAAAGTCACCGTTTGACTTTTCAAAAGTCAAATACTGACTTTGCGATGGGCTATAGCCCATGGTCTCGAACGGCATACTATAGCATGCCGTTTTCCATCATTTTTGAGGATTTGAAAAGTCAAACCTCGACTTTTTGACAGACCCCGGGAAAAGTCACCGTTTGACTTTTCAAAAGTCAAATACTGTTTTTGCGATGGGCTATAGCCCATGGTCTCGAACGGCATACTATAGCATGCCGTTTTCCATCATTTTTGAGGATTTGAAAAAAAGACGAAAATGACTCCGAGACCATGGGCTATAGCCCATCGTCTCGGAGTCATTTTCGTCTTTTTTTCAAATCCTCGTTTTTCATCATTTATGACCATGGCGATGGGCTATAGCCCATGGTCTCGAACGGCATACTATAGCTACCGTTTTCCATCATTTTTGAGGATTTGAAAAAAAGACGAAAATCACTCCGAGACCATGGGCTATATATAGCCCATCGTCTTGGAGTCATTTTCGTCTTTTTTTCAAATCCTCGTTTTTCATAATTTATGACCATGGCGATGGGCAGCCCAGTATCACAATTAAAAGTCAAACCTCGACTTTTTGACAGACCCCGGGAAAAGTCACCGTTTGACTTTTCAAAAGTCAAATACTGACTTTGCGATGGGCTATAGCCCATGGTCTCGAACGGCATACTATAGCATGCCGTTTTCCATCATTTTTGAGGATTTGAAAAGTCAAACCTCGACTTTTTGACAGACCCCGGGAAAAGTCACCGTTTGACTTTTCAAAAGTCAAATACTGACTTTGCGATGGGCTATAGCCCATGGTCTCGAACGGCATACTATAGCATGCCGTTTTCCATCATTTTTGAGGATTTGAAAAAAAGACGAAAATGACTCCGAGACCATGGGCTATAGCCCATCGTCTCGGAGTCATTTTCGTCTTTTTTTCAAATCCTCGTTTTTCATAATGTATGACCATGGCGATGGGCTATAGCCCATGGTCTCGAACGGCATACTATAGCATGCCGTTTTCCATCATTTTTGAGGATTTGAAAAAAAGACGAAAATCACTCCGAGACCATGGGCTATAGCCCATCGTCTCGGACTCATTTTCGTCTTTTTTTTAAATCCTCGTTTTTCATCATTTATGACCATGGCGATGGGCTATAGCCCATGGTCTCGAACGGCATACTATAGCTACCGTTTTCCATCATTTTTGAGGATTTGAAAAAAAGACGAAAATCACTCCGAGACCATGGGCTATATATAGCCCATCGTCTTGGAGTCATTTTCGTCTTTTTTTCAAATCCTCGTTTTTCATAATTTATGACCATGGCGATGGGCAGCCCAGTATCACAATTAAAAGTCAAACCTCGACTTTTTGACAGACCCCGGGAAAAGTCACCGTTTGACTTTTCAAAAGTCAAATACTGACTTTGCGATGGGCTATAGCCCATGGTCTCGAACGGCATACTATAGCATGCCGTTTTCCATCATTTTTGAGGATTTGAAAAGTCAAACCTCGACTTTTTGACAGACCCCGGGAAAAGTCACCGTTTGACTTTTCAAAAGTCAAATACTGACTTTGCGATGGGCTATAGCCCATGGTCTCGAACGGCATACTATAGCATGCCGTTTTCCATCATTTTTGAGGATTTGAAAAAAAGACGAAAATGACTCCGAGACCATGGGCTATAGCCCATCGTCTCGGAGTCATTTTCGTCTTTTTTTCAAATCCTCGTTTTTCATAATTTATGACCATGGCAATGGGCTATAGCCCATGGTCTCGAACGGCATACTATAGCATGCCGTTTTCCATCATTTTTGAGGATTTGAAAAAAAGACGAAAATCACTCCGAGACCATGGGCTATATATAGCCCATCGTCTTGGAGTCATTTTCGTCTTTTTTTCAAATCCTCGTTTTTCATAATTTATGACCATGGCGATGGGCAGCCCAGTATCACAATTAAAAGTCAAACCTCGACTTTTTGACAGACCCCGGGAAAAGTCACCGTTTGACTTTTCAAAAGTCAAATACTGACTTTGCGATGGGCTATAGCCCATGGTCTCGAACGGCATACTATAGCATCCCGTTTTCCATCATTTTTGAGGATTTGAAAAGTCAAACCTCGACTTTTTGACAGACCCCGGGAAAAGTCACCGTTTGACTTTTCAAAAGTCAAATACTGTTTTTGCGATGGGCTATAGCCCATGGTCTCGAACGGCATACTATAGCATGCCGTTTTCCATCATTTTTGAGGATTTGAAAAAAAGACGAAAATGACTCCGAGACCATGGGCTATAGCCCATCGTCTCGGAGTCATTTTCGTCTTTTTTTCAAATCCTCGTTTTTCATCATTTATGACCATGGCGATGGGCTATAGCCCATGGTCTCGAACGGCATACTATAGCTACCGTTTTCCATCATTTTTGAGGATTTGAAAAAAAGACGAAAATCACTCCGAGACCATGGGCTATATATAGCCCATCGTCTTGGAGTCATTTTCGTCTTTTTTTCAAATCCTCGTTTTTCATAATTTATGACCATGGCGATGGGCAGCCCAGTATCACAATTAAAAGTCAAACCTCGACTTTTTGACAGACCCCGGGAAAAGTCACCGTTTGACTTTTCAAAAGTCAAATACTGACTTTGCGATGGGCTATAGCCCATGGTCTCGAACGGCATACTATAGCATGCCGTTTTCCATCATTTTTGAGGATTTGAAAAGTCAAACCTCGACTTTTTGACAGACCCCGGGAAAAGTCACCGTTTGACTTTTCAAAAGTCAAATACTGACTTTGCGATGGGCTATAGCCCATGGTCTCGAACGGCATACTATAGCATGCCGTTTTCCATCATTTTTGAGGATTTGAAAAAAAGACGAAAATGACTCCGAGACCATGGGCTATAGCCCATCGTCTCGGAGTCATTTTCGTCTTTTTTTCAAATCCTCGTTTTTCATAATTTATGACCATGGCAATGGGCTATAGCCCATGGTCTCGAACGGCATACTATAGCATGCCGTTTTCCATCATTTTTGAGGATTTGAAAAAAAGACGAAAATCACTCCGAGACCATGGGCTATATATAGCCCATCGTCTTGGAGTCATTTTCGTCTTTTTTTCAAATCCTCGTTTTTCATAATTTATGACCATGGCGATGGGCAGCCCAGTATCACAATTAAAAGTCAAACCTCGACTTTTTGACAGACCCCGGGAAAAGTCACCGTTTGACTTTTCAAAAGTCAAATACTGACTTTGCGATGGGCTATAGCCCATGGTCTCGAACGGCATACTATAGCATGCCGTTTTCCATCATTTTTGAGGATTTGAAAAGTCAAACCTCGACTTTTTGACAGACCCCGGGAAAAGTCACCGTTTGACTTTTCAAAAGTCAAATACTGTTTTTGCGATGGGCTATAGCCCATGGTCTCGAACGGCATACTATAGCATGCCGTTTTCCATCATTTTTGAGGATTTGAAAAAAAGACGAAAATGACTCCGAGACCATGGGCTATAGCCCATCGTCTCGGAGTCATTTTCGTCTTTTTTTCAAATCCTCGTTTTTCATCATTTATGACCATGGCGATGGGCTATAGCCCATGGTCTCGAACGGCATACTATAGCTACCGTTTTCCATCATTTTTGAGGATTTGAAAAAAAGACGAAAATCACTCCGAGACCATGGGCTATATATAGCCCATCGTCTTGGAGTCATTTTCGTCTTTTTTTCAAATCCTCGTTTTTCATAATTTATGACCATGGCGATGGGCAGCCCAGTATCACAATTAAAAGTCAAACCTCGACTTTTTGACAGACCCCGGGAAAAGTCACCGTTTGACTTTTCAAAAGTCAAATACTGACTTTGCGATGGGCTATAGCCCATGGTCTCGAACGGCATACTATAGCATGCCGTTTTCCATCATTTTTGAGGATTTGAAAAGTCAAACCTCGACTTTTTGACAGACCCCGGGAAAAGTCACCGTTTGACTTTTCAAAAGTCAAATACTGACTTTGCGATGGGCTATAGCCCATGGTCTCGAACGGCATACTATAGCATGCCGTTTTCCATCATTTTGAGGATTTGAAAAAAAGACGAAAATCACTCCGAGACCATGGGCTATAGCCCATCGTCTCGGACTCATTTTCGTCTTTTTTTAAAATCCTCGTTTTTCATCATTTATGACCATGGCGATGGGCTATAGCCCATGGTCTCGAACGGCATACTATAGCTACCGTTTTCCATCATTTTTGAGGATTTGAAAAAAAGACGAAAATCACTCCGAGACCATGGGCTATATATAGCCCATCGTCTTGGAGTCATTTTCGTCTTTTTTTCAAATCCTCGTTTTTCATAATTTATGACCATGGCGATGGGCAGCCCAGTATCACAATTAAAAGTCAAACCTCGACTTTTTGACAGACCCCGGGAAAAGTCACCGTTTGACTTTTCAAAAGTCAAATACTGACTTTGCGATGGGCTATAGCCCATGGTCTCGAACGGCATACTATAGCATGCCGTTTTCCATCATTTTTGAGGATTTGAAAAGTCAAACCTCGACTTTTTGACAGACCCCGGGAAAAGTCACCGTTTGACTTTTCAAAAGTCAAATACTGACTTTGCGATGGGCTATAGCCCATGGTCTCGAACGGCATACTATAGCATGCCGTTTTCCATCATTTTTGAGGATTTGAAAAAAAGACGAAAATGACTCCGAGACCATGGGCTATAGCCCATCGTCTCGGAGTCATTTTCGTCTTTTTTTCAAATCCTCGTTTTTCATAATTTATGACCATGGCAATGGGCTATAGCCCATGGTCTCGAACGGCATACTATAGCATGCCGTTTTCCATCATTTTTGAGGATTTGAAAAAAAGACGAAAATCACTCCGAGACCATGGGCTATATATAGCCCATCGTCTTGGAGTCATTTTCGTCTTTTTTTCAAATCCTCGTTTTTCATAATTTATGACCATGGCGATGGGCAGCCCAGTATCACAATTAAAAGTCAAACCTCGACTTTTTGACAGACCCCGGGAAAAGTCACCGTTTGACTTTTCAAAAGTCAAATACTGACTTTGCGATGGGCTATAGCCCATGGTCTCGAACGGCATACTATAGCATCCCGTTTTCCATCATTTTTGAGGATTTGAAAAGTCAAACCTCGACTTTTTGACAGACCCCGGGAAAAGTCACCGTTTGACTTTTCAAAAGTCAAATACTGTTTTTGCGATGGGCTATAGCCCATGGTCTCGAACGGCATACTATAGCATGCCGTTTTCCATCATTTTTGAGGATTTGAAAAAAAGACGAAAATGACTCCGAGACCATGGGCTATAGCCCATCGTCTCGGAGTCATTTTCGTCTTTTTTTCAAATCCTCGTTTTTCATCATTTATGACCATGGCGATGGGCTATAGCCCATGGTCTCGAACGGCATACTATAGCTACCGTTTTCCATCATTTTTGAGGATTTGAAAAAAAGACGAAAATCACTCCGAGACCATGGGCTATATATAGCCCATCGTCTTGGAGTCATTTTCGTCTTTTTTTCAAATCCTCGTTTTTCATAATTTATGACCATGGCGATGGGCAGCCCAGTATCACAATTAAAAGTCAAACCTCGACTTTTTGACAGACCCCGGGAAAAGTCACCGTTTGACTTTTCAAAAGTCAAATACTGACTTTGCGATGGGCTATAGCCCATGGTCTCGAACGGCATACTATAGCATGCCGTTTTCCATCATTTTTGAGGATTTGAAAAGTCAAACCTCGACTTTTTGACAGACCCCGGGAAAAGTCACCGTTTGACTTTTCAAAAGTCAAATACTGACTTTGCGATGGGCTATAGCCCATGGTCTCGAACGGCATACTATAGCATGCCGTTTTCCATCATTTTTGAGGATTTGAAAAAAAGACGAAAATGACTCCGAGACCATGGGCTATAGCCCATCGTCTCGGAGTCATTTTCGTCTTTTTTTCAAATCCTCGTTTTTCATAATTTATGACCATGGCAATGGGCTATAGCCCATGGTCTCGAACGGCATACTATAGCATGCCGTTTTCCATCATTTTTGAGGATTTGAAAAAAAGACGAAAATCACTCCGAGACCATGGGCTATATATAGCCCATCGTCTTGGAGTCATTTTCGTCTTTTTTTCAAATCCTCGTTTTTCATAATTTATGACCATGGCGATGGGCAGCCCAGTATCACAATTAAAAGTCAAACCTCGACTTTTTGACAGACCCCGGGAAAAGTCACCGTTTGACTTTTCAAAAGTCAAATACTGACTTTGCGATGGGCTATAGCCCATGGTCTCGAACGGCATACTATAGCATGCCGTTTTCCATCATTTTTGAGGATTTGAAAAGTCAAACCTCGACTTTTTGACAGACCCCGGGAAAAGTCACCGTTTGACTTTTCAAAAGTCAAATACTGTTTTTGCGATGGGCTATAGCCCATGGTCTCGAACGGCATACTATAGCATGCCGTTTTCCATCATTTTTGAGGATTTGAAAAAAAGACGAAAATGACTCCGAGACCATGGGCTATAGCCCATCGTCTCGGAGTCATTTTCGTCTTTTTTTCAAATCCTCGTTTTTCATCATTTATGACCATGGCGATGGGCTATAGCCCATGGTCTCGAACGGCATACTATAGCTACCGTTTTCCATCATTTTTGAGGATTTGAAAAAAAGACGAAAATCACTCCGAGACCATGGGCTATATATAGCCCATCGTCTTGGAGTCATTTTCGTCTTTTTTTCAAATCCTCGTTTTTCATAATTTATGACCATGGCGATGGGCAGCCCAGTATCACAATTAAAAGTCAAACCTCGACTTTTTGACAGACCCCGGGAAAAGTCACCGTTTGACTTTTCAAAAGTCAAATACTGACTTTGCGATGGGCTATAGCCCATGGTCTCGAACGGCATACTATAGCATGCCGTTTTCCATCATTTTTGAGGATTTGAAAAGTCAAACCTCGACTTTTTGACAGACCCCGGGAAAAGTCACCGTTTGACTTTTCAAAAGTCAAATACTGACTTTGCGATGGGCTATAGCCCATGGTCTCGAACGGCATACTATAGCATGCCGTTTTCCATCATTTTTGAGGATTTGAAAAAAAGACGAAAATGACTCCGAGACCATGGGCTATAGCCCATCGTCTCGGAGTCATTTTCGTCTTTTTTTCAAATCCTCGTTTTTCATAATTTATGACCATGGCAATGGGCTATAGCCCATGGTCTCGAACGGCATACTATAGCATGCCGTTTTCCATCATTTTTGAGGATTTGAAAAAAAGACGAAAATCACTCCGAGACCATGGGCTATATATAGCCCATCGTCTTGGAGTCATTTTCGTCTTTTTTTCAAATCCTCGTTTTTCATAATTTATGACCATGGCGATGGGCAGCCCAGTATCACAATTAAAAGTCAAACCTCGACTTTTTGACAGACCCCGGGAAAAGTCACCGTTTGACTTTTCAAAAGTCAAATACTGACTTTGCGATGGGCTATAGCCCATGGTCTCGAACGGCATACTATAGCATGCCGTTTTCCATCATTTTTGAGGATTTGAAAAGTCAAACCTCGACTTTTTGACAGACCCCGGGAAAAGTCACCGTTTGACTTTTCAAAAGTCAAATACTGTTTTTGCGATGGGCTATAGCCCATGGTCTCGAACGGCATACTATAGCATGCCGTTTTCCATCATTTTTGAGGATTTGAAAAAAAGACGAAAATGACTCCGAGACCATGGGCTATAGCCCATCGTCTCGGAGTCATTTTCGTCTTTTTTTCAAATCCTCGTTTTTCATCATTTATGACCATGGCGATGGGCTATAGCCCATGGTCTCGAACGGCATACTATAGCTACCGTTTTCCATCATTTTTGAGGATTTGAAAAAAAGACGAAAATCACTCCGAGACCATGGGCTATATATAGCCCATCGTCTTGGAGTCATTTTCGTCTTTTTTTCAAATCCTCGTTTTTCATAATTTATGACCATGGCGATGGGCAGCCCAGTATCACAATTAAAAGTCAAACCTCGACTTTTTGACAGACCCCGGGAAAAGTCACCGTTTGACTTTTCAAAAGTCAAATACTGACTTTGCGATGGGCTATAGCCCATGGTCTCGAACGGCATACTATAGCATGCCGTTTTCCATCATTTTTGAGGATTTGAAAAGTCAAACCTCGACTTTTTGACAGACCCCGGGAAAAGTCACCGTTTGACTTTTCAAAAGTCAAATACTGACTTTGCGATGGGCTATAGCCCATGGTCTCGAACGGCATACTATAGCATGCCGTTTTCCATCATTTTTGAGGATTTGAAAAAAAGACGAAAATGACTCCGAGACCATGGGCTATAGCCCATCGTCTCGGAGTCATTTTCGTCTTTTTTTCAAATCCTCGTTTTTCATAATTTATGACCATGGCAATGGGCTATAGCCCATGGTCTCGAACGGCATACTATAGCATGCCGTTTTCCATCATTTTTGAGGATTTGAAAAAAAGACGAAAATCACTCCGAGACCATGGGCTATATATAGCCCATCGTCTTGGAGTCATTTTCGTCTTTTTTTCAAATCCTCGTTTTTCATAATTTATGACCATGGCGATGGGCAGCCCAGTATCACAATTAAAAGTCAAACCTCGACTTTTTGACAGACCCCGGGAAAAGTCACCGTTTGACTTTTCAAAAGTCAAATACTGACTTTGCGATGGGCTATAGCCCATGGTCTCGAACGGCATACTATAGCATGCCGTTTTCCATCATTTTTGAGGATTTGAAAAGTCAAACCTCGACTTTTTGACAGACCCCGGGAAAAGTCACCGTTTGACTTTTCAAAAGTCAAATACTGTTTTTGCGATGGGCTATAGCCCATGGTCTCGAACGGCATACTATAGCATGCCGTTTTCCATCATTTTTGAGGATTTGAAAAAAAGACGAAAATGACTCCGAGACCATGGGCTATAGCCCATCGTCTCGGAGTCATTTTCGTCTTTTTTTCAAATCCTCGTTTTTCATCATTTATGACCATGGCGATGGGCTATAGCCCATGGTCTCGAACGGCATACTATAGCTACCGTTTTCCATCATTTTTGAGGATTTGAAAAAAAGACGAAAATCACTCCGAGACCATGGGCTATATATAGCCCATCGTCTTGGAGTCATTTTCGTCTTTTTTTCAAATCCTCGTTTTTCATAATTTATGACCATGGCGATGGGCAGCCCAGTATCACAATTAAAAGTCAAACCTCGACTTTTTGACAGACCCCGGGAAAAGTCACCGTTTGACTTTTCAAAAGTCAAATACTGACTTTGCGATGGGCTATAGCCCATGGTCTCGAACGGCATACTATAGCATGCCGTTTTCCATCATTTTTGAGGATTTGAAAAAAAGACGAAAATGACTCCGAGACCATGGGCTATAGCCCATCGTCTCGGAGTCATTTTCGTCTTTTTTTCAAATCCTCGTTTTTCATAATTTATGACCATGGCAATGGGCTATAGCCCATGGTCTCGAACGGCATACTATAGCATGCCGTTTTCCATCATTTTTGAGGATTTGAAAAAAAGACGAAAATCACTCCGAGACCATGGGCTATATATAGCCCATCGTCTTGGAGTCATTTTCGTCTTTTTTTCAAATCCTCGTTTTTCATAATTTATGACCATGGCGATGGGCAGCCCAGTATCACAATTAAAAGTCAAACCTCGACTTTTTGACAGACCCCGGGAAAAGTCACCGTTTGACTTTTCAAAAGTCAAATACTGACTTTGCGATGGGCTATAGCCCATGGTCTCGAACGGCATACTATAGCATGCCGTTTTCCATCATTTTTGAGGATTTGAAAAGTCAAACCTCGACTTTTTGACAGACCCCGGGAAAAGTCACCGTTTGACTTTTCAAAAGTCAAATACTGACTTTGCGATGGGCTATAGCCCATGGTCTCGAACGGCATACTATAGCATGCCGTTTTCCATCATTTTTGAGGATTTGAAAAAAAGACGAAAATGACTCCGAGACCATGGGCTATAGCCCATCGTCTCGGAGTCATTTTCGTCTTTTTTTCAAATCCTCGTTTTTCATAATGTATGACCATGGCGATGGGCTATAGCCCATGGTCTCGAACGGCATACTATAGCATGCCGTTTTCCATCATTTTTGAGGATTTGAAAAAAAGACGAAAATCACTCCGAGACCATGGGCTATATATAGCCCATCGTCTTGGAGTCATTTTCGTCTTTTTTTCAAATCCTCGTTTTTCATAATTTATGACCATGGCGATGGGCAGCCCAGTATCACAATTAAAAGTCAAACCTCGACTTTTTGACAGACCCCGGGAAAAGTCACCGTTTGACTTTTCAAAAGTCAAATACTGACTTTGCGATGGGCTATAGCCCATGGTCTCGAACGGCATACTATAGCATGCCGTTTTCCATCATTTTTGAGGATTTGAAAAAAAGACGAAAATGACTCCGAGACCATGGGCTATAGCCCATCGTCTCGGAGTCATTTTCGTCTTTTTTTCAAATCCTCGTTTTTCATAATTTATGACCATGGCGATGGGCTATAGCCCATGGTCTCGAACGGCATACTATAGCATGCCGTTTTCCATCATTTTTGAGGATTTGAAAAAAAGACGAAAATCACTCCGAGACCATGGGCTATATATAGCCCATCGTCTTGGAGTCATTTTCGTCTTTTTTTCAAATCCTCGTTTTTCATAATTTATGACCATGGCGATGGGCAGCCCAGTATCACATTTAAAAGTCAAACCTCGACTTTTTGACAGACCCCGGGAAAAGTCACCGTTTGACTTTTCAAAAGTCAAATACTGACTTTGCGATGGGCTATAGCCCATGGTCTCGAACGGCATACTATAGCATGCCGTTTTCCATCATTTTTGAGGATTTGAAAAGTCAAACCTCGACTTTTTGACAGACCCCGGGAAAAGTCACCGTTTGACTTTTCAAAAGTCAAATACTGACTTTGCGATGGGCTATAGCCCATGGTCTCGAACGGCATACTATAGCATGCCGTTTTCCATCATTTTTGAGGATTTGAAAAAAAGACGAAAATGACTCCGAGACCATGGGCTATAGCCCATCGTCTCGGAGTCATTTTCGTCTTTTTTTCAAATCCTCGTTTTTCATAATTTATGACCATGGCGATGGGCTATAGCCCATGGTCTCGAACGGCATACTATAGCATGCCGTTTTCCATCATTTTTGAGGATTTGAAAAAAAGACGAAAATCACTCCGAGACCATGGGCTATATATAGCCCATCGTCTTGGAGTCATTATCGTCTTTTTTTCAAATCCTCGTTTTTCATAATTTATGACCATGGCGATGGGCAGCCCAGTATCACAATTAAAAGTCAAACCTCGACTTTTTGACAGACCCCGGGAAAAGTCACCGTTTGACTTTTCAAAAGTCAAATACTGACTTTGCGATGGGCTATAGCCCATGGTCTCGAACGGCATACTATAGCATGCCGTTTTCCATCATTTTTGAGGATTTGAAAAAAAGACGAAAATGACTCCGAGACCATGGGCTATAGCCCATCGTCTCGGAGTCATTTTCGTCTTTTTTTTCAAATCCTCGTTTTTCATCATTTATGACCATGGCGATGGGCTATAGCCCATGGTCTCGAACGGCATACTATAGCATGCCGTTTTCCATCATTTTTGAGGATTTGAAAAAAAGACGAAAATCACTCCGAGACCATGGGCTATATATAGCCCATCGTCTTGGAGTTATTTTCGTCTTTTTTTCAAATCCTCGTTTTTCATAATTTATGACCATGGCGATGGGCAGCCCAGTATCACAATTAAAAGTCAAACCTCGACTTTTTGACAGACCCCGGGAAAAGTCACCGTTTGACTTTTCAAAAGTCAAATACTGACTTTGCGATGGGCTATAGCCCATGGTCTCGAACGGCATACTATAGCATGCCGTTTTCCATCATTTTTGAGGATTTGAAAAAAAGACGAAAATGACTCCGAGACCATGGGCTATAGCCCATCGTCTCGGAGTCATTTTCGTCTTTTTTTCAAATCCTCGTTTTTCATCATTTATGACCATGGCGATGGGCTATAGCCCATGGTCTCGAACGGCATACTATAGCATGCCGTTTTCCATCATTTTTGAGGATTTGAAAAAAAGACGAAAATGACTCCGAGACCATGGGCTATAGCCCATCGTCTCGGAGTCATTTTCGTCTTTTTTTCAAATCCTCGTTTTTCATAATTTATGACCATGGCGATGGGCAGCCCAGTATCACAATTAAAAGTCAAACCTCGACTTGTTGACAGACCCCGGGAAAAGTCACCGTTTGACTTTTCAAAAGTCAAATACTGACTTTGCGATGGGCTATAGCCCATGGTCTCGAACGGCATACTATAGCATGCCGTTTTCCATCATTTTTGAGGATTTGAAAAGTCAAACCTCGACTTTTTGACAGACCCCGGGAAAAGTCACCGTTTGACTTTTCAAAAGTCAAATACTGACTTTGCGATGGGCTATAGCCCATGGTCTCGAACGGCATACTATAGCATGCCGTTTTCCATCATTTTTGAGGATTTGAAAAAAAGACGAAAATGACTCCGAGACCATGGGCTATAGCCCATCGTCTCGGAGTCATTTTCGTCTTTTTTTTCAAATCCTCGTTTTTCATCATTTATGACCATGGCGATGGGCTATAGCCCATGGTCTCGAACGGCATACTATAGCATGCCGTTTTCCATCATTTTTGAGGATTTGAAAAAAAGACGAAAATCACTCCGAGACCATGGGCTATATATAGCCCATCGTCTTGGAGTCATTTTCGTCTTTTTTTCAAATCCTCGTTTTTCATAATTTATGACCATGGCGATGGGCAGCCCAGTATCACAATTAAAAGTCAAACCTCGACTTTTTGACAGACCCCGGGAAAAGTCACCGTTTGACTTTTCAAAAGTCAAATACTGACTTTGCGATGGGCTATAGCCCATGGTCTCGAACGGCATACTATAGCATGCCGTTTTCCATCATTTTTGAGGATTTGAAAAAAAGACGAAAATCACTCCGAGACCATGGGCTATATATAGCCCATCGTCTTGGAGTCATTTTCGTCTTTTTTTCAAATCCTCGTTTTTCATAATTTATGACCATGGCGATGGGCAGCCCAGTATCACAATTAAAAGTCAAACCTCGACTTTTTGACAGACCCCGGGAAAAGTCACCGTTTGACTTTTCAAAAGTCAAATACTGACTTTGCGATGGGCTATAGCCCATGGTCTCGAACGGCATACTATAGCATGCCGTTTTCCATCATTTTTGAGGATTTGAAAAGTCAAACCTCGACTTTTTGACAGACCCCGGGAAAAGTCACCGTTTGACTTTTCAAAAGTCAAATACTGACTTTGCGATGGGCTATAGCCCATGGTCTCGAACGGCATACTATAGCATGCCGTTTTCCATCATTTTTGAGGATTTGAAAAAAAGACGAAAATGACTCCGAGACCATGGGCTATAGCCCATCGTCTCGGAGTCATTTTCGTCTTTTTTTCAAATCCTCGTTTTTCATAATGTATGACCATGGCGATGGGCTATAGCCCATGGTCTCGAACGGCATACTATAGCATGCCGTTTTCCATCATTTTTGAGGATTTGAAAAAAAGACGAAAATCACTCCGAGACCATGGGCTATATATAGCCCATCGTCTTGGAGTCATTTTCGTCTTTTTTTCAAATCCTCGTTTTTCATAATTTATGACCATGGCGATGGGCAGCCCAGTATCACAATTAAAAGTCAAACCTCGACTTTTTGACAGACCCCGGGAAAAGTCACCGTTTGACTTTTCAAAAGTCAAATACTGACTTTGCGATGGGCTATAGCCCATGGTCTCGAACGGCATACTATAGCATGCCGTTTTCCATCATTTTTGAGGATTTGAAAAAAAGACGAAAATGACTCCGAGACCATGGGCTATAGCCCATCGTCTCGGAGTCATTTTCGTCTTTTTTTCAAATCCTCGTTTTTCATAATGTATGACCATGGCGATGGGCTATAGCCCATGGTCTCGAACGGCATACTATAGCATGCCGTTTTCCATCATTTTTGAGGATTTGAAAAAAAGACGAAAATCACTCCGAGACCATGGGCTATATATAGCCCATCGTCTTGGAGTCATTTTCGTCTTTTTTTCAAATCCTCGTTTTTCATAATTTATGACCATGGCGATGGGCAGCCCAGTATCACAATTAAAAGTCAAACCTCGACTTTTTGACAGACCCCGGGAAAAGTCACCGTTTGACTTTTCAAAAGTCAAATACTGACTTTGCGATGGGCTATAGCCCATGGTCTCGAACGGCATACTATAGCATGCCGTTTTCCATCATTTTTGAGGATTTGAAAAAAAGACGAAAATGACTCCGAGACCATGGGCTATAGCCCATCGTCTCGGAGTCATTTTCGTCTTTTTTTCAAATCCTCGTTTTTCATAATTTATGACCATGGCGATGGGCTATAGCCCATGGTCTCGAACGGCATACTATAGCATGCCGTTTTCCATCATTTTTGAGGATTTGAAAAAAAGACGAAAATCACTCCGAGACCATGGGCTATATATAGCCCATCGTCTTGGAGTCATTTTCGTCTTTTTTTCAAATCCTCGTTTTTCATAATTTATGACCATGGCGATGGGCAGCCCAGTATCACATTTAAAAGTCAAACCTCGACTTTTTGACAGACCCCGGGAAAAGTCACCGTTTGACTTTTCAAAAGTCAAATACTGACTTTGCGATGGGCTATAGCCCATGGTCTCGAACGGCATACTATAGCATGCCGTTTTCCATCATTTTTGAGGATTTGAAAAGTCAAACCTCGACTTTTTGACAGACCCCGGGAAAAGTCACCGTTTGACTTTTCAAAAGTCAAATACTGTTTTTGCGATGGGCTATAGCCCATGGTCTCGAACGGCATACTATAGCATGCCGTTTTCCATCATTTTTGAGGATTTGAAAAAAAGACGAAAATGACTCCGAGACCATGGGCTATAGCCCATCGTCTCGGAGTCATTTTCGTCTTTTTTTCAAATCCTCGTTTTTCATCATTTATGACCATGGCGATGGGCTATAGCCCATGGTCTCGAACGGCATACTATAGCTACCGTTTTCCATCATTTTTGAGGATTTGAAAAAAAGACGAAAATCACTCCGAGACCATGGGCTATATATAGCCCATCGTCTTGGAGTCATTTTCGTCTTTTTTTCAAATCCTCGTTTTTCATAATTTATGACCATGGCGATGGGCAGCCCAGTATCACAATTAAAAGTCAAACCTCGACTTTTTGACAGACCCCGGGAAAAGTCACCGTTTGACTTTTCAAAAGTCAAATACTGACTTTGCGATGGGCTATAGCCCATGGTCTCGAACGGCATACTATAGCATGCCGTTTTCCATCATTTTTGAGGATTTGAAAAAAAGACGAAAATGACTCCGAGACCATGGGCTATAGCCCATCGTCTCGGAGTCATTTTCGTCTTTTTTTCAAATCCTCGTTTTTCATAATTTATGACCATGGCAATGGGCTATAGCCCATGGTCTCGAACGGCATACTATAGCATGCCGTTTTCCATCATTTTTGAGGATTTGAAAAAAAGACGAAAATCACTCCGAGACCATGGGCTATATATAGCCCATCGTCTTGGAGTCATTTTCGTCTTTTTTTCAAATCCTCGTTTTTCATAATTTATGACCATGGCGATGGGCAGCCCAGTATCACAATTAAAAGTCAAACCTCGACTTTTTGACAGACCCCGGGAAAAGTCACCGTTTGACTTTTCAAAAGTCAAATACTGACTTTGCGATGGGCTATAGCCCATGGTCTCGAACGGCATACTATAGCATGCCGTTTTCCATCATTTTTGAGGATTTGAAAAGTCAAACCTCGACTTTTTGACAGACCCCGGGAAAAGTCACCGTTTGACTTTTCAAAAGTCAAATACTGACTTTGCGATGGGCTATAGCCCATGGTCTCGAACGGCATACTATAGCATGCCGTTTTCCATCATTTTTGAGGATTTGAAAAAAAGACGAAAATGACTCCGAGACCATGGGCTATAGCCCATCGTCTCGGAGTCATTTTCGTCTTTTTTTCAAATCCTCGTTTTTCATAATGTATGACCATGGCGATGGGCTATAGCCCATGGTCTCGAACGGCATACTATAGCATGCCGTTTTCCATCATTTTTGAGGATTTGAAAAAAAGACGAAAATCACTCCGAGACCATGGGCTATATATAGCCCATCGTCTTGGAGTCATTTTCGTCTTTTTTTCAAATCCTCGTTTTTCATAATTTATGACCATGGCGATGGGCAGCCCAGTATCACAATTAAAAGTCAAACCTCGACTTTTTGACAGACCCCGGGAAAAGTCACCGTTTGACTTTTCAAAAGTCAAATACTGACTTTGCGATGGGCTATAGCCCATGGTCTCGAACGGCATACTATAGCATGCCGTTTTCCATCATTTTTGAGGATTTGAAAAAAAGACGAAAATGACTCCGAGACCATGGGCTATAGCCCATCGTCTCGGAGTCATTTTCGTCTTTTTTTCAAATCCTCGTTTTTCATAATGTATGACCATGGCGATGGGCTATAGCCCATGGTCTCGAACGGCATACTATAGCATGCCGTTTTCCATCATTTTTGAGGATTTGAAAAAAAGACGAAAATCACTCCGAGACCATGGGCTATATATAGCCCATCGTCTTGGAGTCATTTTCGTCTTTTTTTCAAATCCTCGTTTTTCATAATTTATGACCATGGCGATGGGCAGCCCAGTATCACAATTAAAAGTCAAACCTCGACTTTTTGACAGACCCCGGGAAAAGTCACCGTTTGACTTTTCAAAAGTCAAATACTGACTTTGCGATGGGCTATAGCCCATGGTCTCGAACGGCATACTATAGCATGCCGTTTTCCATCATTTTTGAGGATTTGAAAAAAAGACGAAAATGACTCCGAGACCATGGGCTATAGCCCATCGTCTCGGAGTCATTTTCGTCTTTTTTTCAAATCCTCGTTTTTCATAATTTATGACCATGGCGATGGGCTATAGCCCATGGTCTCGAACGGCATACTATAGCATGCCGTTTTCCATCATTTTTGAGGATTTGAAAAAAAGACGAAAATCACTCCGAGACCATGGGCTATATATAGCCCATCGTCTTGGAGTCATTTTCGTCTTTTTTTCAAATCCTCGTTTTTCATAATTTATGACCATGGCGATGGGCAGCCCAGTATCACATTTAAAAGTCAAACCTCGACTTTTTGACAGACCCCGGGAAAAGTCACCGTTTGACTTTTCAAAAGTCAAATACTGACTTTGCGATGGGCTATAGCCCATGGTCTCGAACGGCATACTATAGCATGCCGTTTTCCATCATTTTTGAGGATTTGAAAAGTCAAACCTCGACTTTTTGACAGACCCCGGGAAAAGTCACCGTTTGACTTTTCAAAAGTCAAATACTGACTTTGCGATGGGCTATAGCCCATGGTCTCGAACGGCATACTATAGCATGCCGTTTTCCATCATTTTTGAGGATTTGAAAAAAAGACGAAAATGACTCCGAGACCATGGGCTATAGCCCATCGTCTCGGAGTCATTTTCGTCTTTTTTTCAAATCCTCGTTTTTCATAATTTATGACCATGGCGATGGGCTATAGCCCATGGTCTCGAACGGCATACTATAGCATGCCGTTTTCCATCATTTTTGAGGATTTGAAAAAAAGACGAAAATCACTCCGAGACCATGGGCTATATATAGCCCATCGTCTTGGAGTCATTATCGTCTTTTTTTCAAATCCTCGTTTTTCATAATTTATGACCATGGCGATGGGCAGCCCAGTATCACAATTAAAAGTCAAACCTCGACTTTTTGACAGACCCCGGGAAAAGTCACCGTTTGACTTTTCAAAAGTCAAATACTGACTTTGCGATGGGCTATAGCCCATGGTCTCGAACGGCATACTATAGCATGCCGTTTTCCATCATTTTTGAGGATTTGAAAAAAAGACGAAAATGACTCCGAGACCATGGGCTATAGCCCATCGTCTCGGAGTCATTTTCGTCTTTTTTTTCAAATCCTCGTTTTTCATCATTTATGACCATGGCGATGGGCTATAGCCCATGGTCTCGAACGGCATACTATAGCATGCCGTTTTCCATCATTTTTGAGGATTTGAAAAAAAGACGAAAATCACTCCGAGACCATGGGCTATATATAGCCCATCGTCTTGGAGTTATTTTCGTCTTTTTTTCAAATCCTCGTTTTTCATAATTTATGACCATGGCGATGGGCAGCCCAGTATCACAATTAAAAGTCAAACCTCGACTTTTTGACAGACCCCGGGAAAAGTCACCGTTTGACTTTTCAAAAGTCAAATACTGACTTTGCGATGGGCTATAGCCCATGGTCTCGAACGGCATACTATAGCATGCCGTTTTCCATCATTTTTGAGGATTTGAAAAAAAGACGAAAATGACTCCGAGACCATGGGCTATAGCCCATCGTCTCGGAGTCATTTTCGTCTTTTTTTCAAATCCTCGTTTTTCATCATTTATGACCATGGCGATGGGCTATAGCCCATGGTCTCGAACGGCATACTATAGCATGCCGTTTTCCATCATTTTTGAGGATTTGAAAAAAAGACGAAAATGACTCCGAGACCATGGGCTATAGCCCATCGTCTCGGAGTCATTTTCGTCTTTTTTTCAAATCCTCGTTTTTCATAATTTATGACCATGGCGATGGGCAGCCCAGTATCACAATTAAAAGTCAAACCTCGACTTGTTGACAGACCCCGGGAAAAGTCACCGTTTGACTTTTCAAAAGTCAAATACTGACTTTGCGATGGGCTATAGCCCATGGTCTCGAACGGCATACTATAGCATGCCGTTTTCCATCATTTTTGAGGATTTGAAAAGTCAAACCTCGACTTTTTGACAGACCCCGGGAAAAGTCACCGTTTGACTTTTCAAAAGTCAAATACTGACTTTGCGATGGGCTATAGCCCATGGTCTCGAACGGCATACTATAGCATGCCGTTTTCCATCATTTTTGAGGATTTGAAAAAAAGACGAAAATGACTCCGAGACCATGGGCTATAGCCCATCGTCTCGGAGTCATTTTCGTCTTTTTTTTCAAATCCTCGTTTTTCATCATTTATGACCATGGCGATGGGCTATAGCCCATGGTCTCGAACGGCATACTATAGCATGCCGTTTTCCATCATTTTTGAGGATTTGAAAAAAAGACGAAAATCACTCCGAGACCATGGGCTATATATAGCCCATCGTCTTGGAGTCATTTTCGTCTTTTTTTCAAATCCTCGTTTTTCATAATTTATGACCATGGCGATGGGCAGCCCAGTATCACAATTAAAAGTCAAACCTCGACTTTTTGACAGACCCCGGGAAAAGTCACCGTTTGACTTTTCAAAAGTCAAATACTGACTTTGCGATGGGCTATAGCCCATGGTCTCGAACGGCATACTATAGCATGCCGTTTTCCATCATTTTTGAGGATTTGAAAAAAAGACGAAAATCACTCCGAGACCATGGGCTATATATAGCCCATCGTCTTGGAGTCATTTTCGTCTTTTTTTCAAATCCTCGTTTTTCATAATTTATGACCATGGCGATGGGCAGCCCAGTATCACAATTAAAAGTCAAACCTCGACTTTTTGACAGACCCCGGGAAAAGTCACCGTTTGACTTTTCAAAAGTCAAATACTGACTTTGCGATGGGCTATAGCCCATGGTCTCGAACGGCATACTATAGCATGCCGTTTTCCATCATTTTTGAGGATTTGAAAAGTCAAACCTCGACTTTTTGACAGACCCCGGGAAAAGTCACCGTTTGACTTTTCAAAAGTCAAATACTGACTTTGCGATGGGCTATAGCCCATGGTCTCGAACGGCATACTATAGCATGCCGTTTTCCATCATTTTTGAGGATTTGAAAAAAAGACGAAAATGACTCCGAGACCATGGGCTATAGCCCATCGTCTCGGAGTCATTTTCGTCTTTTTTTCAAATCCTCGTTTTTCATAATGTATGACCATGGCGATGGGCTATAGCCCATGGTCTCGAACGGCATACTATAGCATGCCGTTTTCCATCATTTTTGAGGATTTGAAAAAAAGACGAAAATCACTCCGAGACCATGGGCTATATATAGCCCATCGTCTTGGAGTCATTTTCGTCTTTTTTTCAAATCCTCGTTTTTCATAATTTATGACCATGGCGATGGGCAGCCCAGTATCACAATTAAAAGTCAAACCTCGACTTTTTGACAGACCCCGGGAAAAGTCACCGTTTGACTTTTCAAAAGTCAAATACTGACTTTGCGATGGGCTATAGCCCATGGTCTCGAACGGCATACTATAGCATGCCGTTTTCCATCATTTTTGAGGATTTGAAAAAAAGACGAAAATGACTCCGAGACCATGGGCTATAGCCCATCGTCTCGGAGTCATTTTCGTCTTTTTTTCAAATCCTCGTTTTTCATAATTTATGACCATGGCGATGGGCTATAGCCCATGGTCTCGAACGGCATACTATAGCATGCCGTTTTCCATCATTTTTGAGGATTTGAAAAAAAGACGAAAATCACTCCGAGACCATGGGCTATATATAGCCCATCGTCTTGGAGTCATTTTCGTCTTTTTTTCAAATCCTCGTTTTTCATAATTTATGACCATGGCGATGGGCAGCCCAGTATCACATTTAAAAGTCAAACCTCGACTTTTTGACAGACCCCGGGAAAAGTCACCGTTTGACTTTTCAAAAGTCAAATACTGACTTTGCGATGGGCTATAGCCCATGGTCTCGAACGGCATACTATAGCATGCCGTTTTCCATCATTTTTGAGGATTTGAAAAGTCAAACCTCGACTTTTTGACAGACCCCGGGAAAAGTCACCGTTTGACTTTTCAAAAGTCAAATACTGACTTTGCGATGGGCTATAGCCCATGGTCTCGAACGGCATACTATAGCATGCCGTTTTCCATCATTTTTGAGGATTTGAAAAAAAGACGAAAATGACTCCGAGACCATGGGCTATAGCCCATCGTCTCGGAGTCATTTTCGTCTTTTTTTCAAATCCTCGTTTTTCATAATTTATGACCATGGCGATGGGCTATAGCCCATGGTCTCGAACGGCATACTATAGCATGCCGTTTTCCATCATTTTTGAGGATTTGAAAAAAAGACGAAAATCACTCCGAGACCATGGGCTATATATAGCCCATCGTCTTGGAGTCATTATCGTCTTTTTTTCAAATCCTCGTTTTTCATAATTTATGACCATGGCGATGGGCAGCCCAGTATCACAATTAAAAGTCAAACCTCGACTTTTTGACAGACCCCGGGAAAAGTCACCGTTTGACTTTTCAAAAGTCAAATACTGACTTTGCGATGGGCTATAGCCCATGGTCTCGAACGGCATACTATAGCATGCCGTTTTCCATCATTTTTGAGGATTTGAAAAAAAGACGAAAATGACTCCGAGACCATGGGCTATAGCCCATCGTCTCGGAGTCATTTTCGTCTTTTTTTTCAAATCCTCGTTTTTCATCATTTATGACCATGGCGATGGGCTATAGCCCATGGTCTCGAACGGCATACTATAGCATGCCGTTTTCCATCATTTTTGAGGATTTGAAAAAAAGACGAAAATCACTCCGAGACCATGGGCTATATATAGCCCATCGTCTTGGAGTTATTTTCGTCTTTTTTTCAAATCCTCGTTTTTCATAATTTATGACCATGGCGATGGGCAGCCCAGTATCACAATTAAAAGTCAAACCTCGACTTTTTGACAGACCCCGGGAAAAGTCACCGTTTGACTTTTCAAAAGTCAAATACTGACTTTGCGATGGGCTATAGCCCATGGTCTCGAACGGCATACTATAGCATGCCGTTTTCCATCATTTTTGAGGATTTGAAAAAAAGACGAAAATGACTCCGAGACCATGGGCTATAGCCCATCGTCTCGGAGTCATTTTCGTCTTTTTTTCAAATCCTCGTTTTTCATCATTTATGACCATGGCGATGGGCTATAGCCCATGGTCTCGAACGGCATACTATAGCATGCCGTTTTCCATCATTTTTGAGGATTTGAAAAAAAGACGAAAATGACTCCGAGACCATGGGCTATAGCCCATCGTCTCGGAGTCATTTTCGTCTTTTTTTCAAATCCTCGTTTTTCATAATTTATGACCATGGCGATGGGCAGCCCAGTATCACAATTAAAAGTCAAACCTCGACTTGTTGACAGACCCCGGGAAAAGTCACCGTTTGACTTTTCAAAAGTCAAATACTGACTTTGCGATGGGCTATAGCCCATGGTCTCGAACGGCATACTATAGCATGCCGTTTTCCATCATTTTTGAGGATTTGAAAAGTCAAACCTCGACTTTTTGACAGACCCCGGGAAAAGTCACCGTTTGACTTTTCAAAAGTCAAATACTGACTTTGCGATGGGCTATAGCCCATGGTCTCGAACGGCATACTATAGCATGCCGTTTTCCATCATTTTTGAGGATTTGAAAAAAAGACGAAAATGACTCCGAGACCATGGGCTATAGCCCATCGTCTCGGAGTCATTTTCGTCTTTTTTTTCAAATCCTCGTTTTTCATCATTTATGACCATGGCGATGGGCTATAGCCCATGGTCTCGAACGGCATACTATAGCATGCCGTTTTCCATCATTTTTGAGGATTTGAAAAAAAGACGAAAATCACTCCGAGACCATGGGCTATATATAGCCCATCGTCTTGGAGTCATTTTCGTCTTTTTTTCAAATCCTCGTTTTTCATAATTTATGACCATGGCGATGGGCAGCCCAGTATCACAATTAAAAGTCAAACCTCGACTTTTTGACAGACCCCGGGAAAAGTCACCGTTTGACTTTTCAAAAGTCAAATACTGACTTTGCGATGGGCTATAGCCCATGGTCTCGAACGGCATACTATAGCATGCCGTTTTCCATCATTTTTGAGGATTTGAAAAAAAGACGAAAATCACTCCGAGACCATGGGCTATATATAGCCCATCGTCTTGGAGTCATTTTCGTCTTTTTTTCAAATCCTCGTTTTTCATAATTTATGACCATGGCGATGGGCAGCCCAGTATCACAATTAAAAGTCAAACCTCGACTTTTTGACAGACCCCGGGAAAAGTCACCGTTTGACTTTTCAAAAGTCAAATACTGACTTTGCGATGGGCTATAGCCCATGGTCTCGAACGGCATACTATAGCATGCCGTTTTCCATCATTTTTGAGGATTTGAAAAGTCAAACCTCGACTTTTTGACAGACCCCGGGAAAAGTCACCGTTTGACTTTTCAAAAGTCAAATACTGACTTTGCGATGGGCTATAGCCCATGGTCTCGAACGGCATACTATAGCATGCCGTTTTCCATCATTTTTGAGGATTTGAAAAAAAGACGAAAATGACTCCGAGACCATGGGCTATAGCCCATCGTCTCGGAGTCATTTTCGTCTTTTTTTCAAATCCTCGTTTTTCATAATGTATGACCATGGCGATGGGCTATAGCCCATGGTCTCGAACGGCATACTATAGCATGCCGTTTTCCATCATTTTTGAGGATTTGAAAAAAAGACGAAAATCACTCCGAGACCATGGGCTATATATAGCCCATCGTCTTGGAGTCATTTTCGTCTTTTTTTCAAATCCTCGTTTTTCATAATTTATGACCATGGCGATGGGCAGCCCAGTATCACAATTAAAAGTCAAACCTCGACTTTTTGACAGACCCCGGGAAAAGTCACCGTTTGACTTTTCAAAAGTCAAATACTGACTTTGCGATGGGCTATAGCCCATGGTCTCGAACGGCATACTATAGCATGCCGTTTTCCATCATTTTTGAGGATTTGAAAAAAAGACGAAAATGACTCCGAGACCATGGGCTATAGCCCATCGTCTCGGAGTCATTTTCGTCTTTTTTTCAAATCCTCGTTTTTCATAATGTATGACCATGGCGATGGGCTATAGCCCATGGTCTCGAACGGCATACTATAGCATGCCGTTTTCCATCATTTTTGAGGATTTGAAAAAAAGACGAAAATCACTCCGAGACCATGGGCTATATATAGCCCATCGTCTTGGAGTCATTTTCGTCTTTTTTTCAAATCCTCGTTTTTCATAATTTATGACCATGGCGATGGGCAGCCCAGTATCACAATTAAAAGTCAAACCTCGACTTTTTGACAGACCCCGGGAAAAGTCACCGTTTGACTTTTCAAAAGTCAAATACTGACTTTGCGATGGGCTATAGCCCATGGTCTCGAACGGCATACTATAGCATGCCGTTTTCCATCATTTTTGAGGATTTGAAAAAAAGACGAAAATGACTCCGAGACCATGGGCTATAGCCCATCGTCTCGGAGTCATTTTCGTCTTTTTTTCAAATCCTGGTTTTTCATAATTTATGACCATGGCGATGGGCTATAGCCCATGGTCTCGAACGGCATACTATAGCATGCCGTTTTCCATCATTTTTGAGGATTTGAAAAAAAGACGAAAATCACTCCGAGACCATGGGCTATATATAGCCCATCGTCTTGGAGTCATTTTCGTCTTTTTTTCAAATCCTCGTTTTTCATAATTTATGACCATGGCGATGGGCAGCCCAGTATCACATTTAAAAGTCAAACCTCGACTTTTTGACAGACCCCGGGAAAAGTCACCGTTTGACTTTTCAAAAGTCAAATACTGACTTTGCGATGGGCTATAGCCCATGGTCTCGAACGGCATACTATAGCATGCCGTTTTCCATCATTTTTGAGGATTTGAAAAGTCAAACCTCGACTTTTTGACAGACCCCGGGAAAAGTCACCGTTTGACTTTTCAAAAGTCAAATACTGACTTTGCGATGGGCTATAGCCCATGGTCTCGAACGGCATACTATAGCATGCCGTTTTCCATCATTTTTGAGGATTTGAAAAAAAGACGAAAATGACTCCGAGACCATGGGCTATAGCCCATCGTCTCGGAGTCATTTTCGTCTTTTTTTCAAATCCTCGTTTTTCATAATTTATGACCATGGCGATGGGCTATAGCCCATGGTCTCGAACGGCATACTATAGCATGCCGTTTTCCATCATTTTTGAGGATTTGAAAAAAAGACGAAAATCACTCCGAGACCATGGGCTATATATAGCCCATCGTCTTGGAGTCATTATCGTCTTTTTTTCAAATCCTCGTTTTTCATAATTTATGACCATGGCGATGGGCAGCCCAGTATCACAATTAAAAGTCAAACCTCGACTTTTTGACAGACCCCGGGAAAAGTCACCGTTTGACTTTTCAAAAGTCAAATACTGACTTTGCGATGGGCTATAGCCCATGGTCTCGAACGGCATACTATAGCATGCCGTTTTCCATCATTTTTGAGGATTTGAAAAGTCAAACCTCGACTTTTTGACAGACCCCGGGAAAAGTCACCGTTTGACTTTTCAAAAGTCAAATACTGACTTTGCGATGGGCTATAGCCCATGGTCTCGAACGGCATACTATAGCATGCCGTTTTCCATCATTTTTGAGGATTTGAAAAAAAGACGAAAATGACTCCGAGACCATGGGCTATAGCCCATCGTCTCGGAGTCATTTTCGTCTTTTTTTTCAAATCCTCGTTTTTCATCATTTATGACCATGGCGATGGGCTATAGCCCATGGTCTCGAACGGCATACTATAGCATGCCGTTTTCCATCATTTTTGAGGATTTGAAAAAAAGACGAAAATCACTCCGAGACCATGGGCTATATATAGCCCATCGTCTTGGAGTTATTTTCGTCTTTTTTTCAAATCCTCGTTTTTCATAATTTATGACCATGGCGATGGGCAGCCCAGTATCACAATTAAAAGTCAAACCTCGACTTTTTGACAGACCCCGGGAAAAGTCACCGTTTGACTTTTCAAAAGTCAAATACTGACTTTGCGATGGGCTATAGCCCATGGTCTCGAACGGCATACTATAGCATGCCGTTTTCCATCATTTTTGAGGATTTGAAAAAAAGACGAAAATGACTCCGAGACCATGGGCTATAGCCCATCGTCTCGGAGTCATTTTCTTCTTTTTTTCAAATCCTCGTTTTTCATCATTTATGACCATGGCGATGGGCTATAGCCCATGGTCTCGAACGGCATACTATAGCATGCCGTTTTCCATCATTTTTGAGGATTTGAAAAAAAGACGAAAATGACTCCGAGACCATGGGCTATAGCCCATCGTCTCGGAGTCATTTTCGTCTTTTTTTCAAATCCTCGTTTTTCATAATTTATGACCATGGCGATGGGCAGCCCAGTATCACAATTAAAAGTCAAACCTCGACTTTTTGACAGACCCCGGGAAAAGTCACCGTTTGACTTTTCAAAAGTCAAATACTGACTTTGCGATGGGCTATAGCCCATGGTCTCGAACGGCATACTATAGCATGCCGTTTTCCATCATTTTTGAGGATTTGAAAAAAAGACGAAAATGACTCCGAGACCATGGGCTATAGCCCATCGTCTCGGAGTCATTTTCGTCTTTTTTTTCAAATCCTCGTTTTTCATCATTTATGACCATGGCGATGGGCTATAGCCCATGGTCTCGAACGGCATACTATAGCATGCCGTTTTCCATCATTTTTGAGGATTTGAAAAAAAGACGAAAATCACTCCGAGACCATGGGCTATATATAGCCCATCGTCTTGGAGTCATTTTCGTCTTTTTTTCAAATCCTCGTTTTTCATAATTTATGACCATGGCGATGGGCAGCCCAGTATCACAATTAAAAGTCAAACCTCGACTTTTTGACAGACCCCGGGAAAAGTCACCGTTTGACTTTTCAAAAGTCAAATACTGACTTTGCGATGGGCTATAGCTCATGGTCTCGAACGGCATACTATAGCATGCCGTTTTCCATCATTTTTGAGGATTTGAAAAAAAGACGAAAATGACTCCGAGACCATGGGCTATAGCCCATCGTCTCGGAGTCATTTTCGTCTTTTTTTCAAATCCTCGTTTTTCATAATTTATGACCATGGTGATGGGCTATAGCCCATGGTCTCGAACGGCATACTATAGCATGCCGTTTTCCATCATTTTTGAGGATTTGAAAAAAAGACGAAAATCACTCCGAGACCATGGGCTATATATAGCCCATCGTCTTGGAGTCATTATCGTCTTTTTTTCAAATCCTCGTTTTTCATAATTTATGACCATGGCGATGGGCAGCCCAGTATCACAATTAAAAGTCAAACCTCGACTTTTTGACAGACCCCGGGAAAAGTCACCGTTTGACTTTTCAAAAGTCAAATACTGACTTTGCGATGGGCTATAGCCCATGGTCTCGAACGGCATACTATAGCATGCCGTTTTCCATCATTTTTGAGGATTTGAAAAGTCAAACCTCGACTTTTTGACAGACCCCGGGAAAAGTCACCGTTTGACTTTTCAAAAGTCAAATACTGACTTTGCGATGGGCTATAGCCCATGGTCTCGAACGGCATACTATAGCATGCCGTTTTCCATCATTTTTGAGGATTTGAAAAAAAGACGAAAATGACTCCGAGACCATGGGCTATAGCCCATCGTCTCGGAGTCATTTTCGTCTTTTTTTTCAAATCCTCGTTTTTCATCATTTATGACCATGGCGATGGGCTATAGCCCATGGTCTCGAACGGCATACTATAGCATGCCGTTTTCCATCATTTTTGAGGATTTGAAAAAAAGACGAAAATCACTCCGAGACCATGGGCTATATATAGCCCATCGTCTTGGAGTTATTTTCGTCTTTTTTTCAAATCCTCGTTTTTCATAATTTATGACCATGGCGATGGGCAGCCCAGTATCACAATTAAAAGTCAAACCTCGACTTTTTGACAGACCCCGGGAAAAGTCACCGTTTGACTTTTCAAAAGTCAAATACTGACTTTGCGATGGGCTATAGCCCATGGTCTCGAACGGCATACTATAGCATGCCGTTTTCCATCATTTTTGAGGATTTGAAAAAAAGACGAAAATGACTCCGAGACCATGGGCTATAGCCCATCGTCTCGGAGTCATTTTCTTCTTTTTTTCAAATCCTCGTTTTTCATCATTTATGACCATGGCGATGGGCTATAGCCCATGGTCTCGAACGGCATACTATAGCATGCCGTTTTCCATCATTTTTGAGGATTTGAAAAAAAGACGAAAATGACTCCGAGACCATGGGCTATAGCCCATCGTCTCGGAGTCATTTTCGTCTTTTTTTCAAATCCTCGTTTTTCATAATTTATGACCATGGCGATGGGCAGCCCAGTATCACAATTAAAAGTCAAACCTCGACTTTTTGACAGACCCCGGGAAAAGTCACCGTTTGACTTTTCAAAAGTCAAATACTGACTTTGCGATGGGCTATAGCCCATGGTCTCGAACGGCATACTATAGCATGCCGTTTTCCATCATTTTTGAGGATTTGAAAAAAAGACGAAAATGACTCCGAGACCATGGGCTATAGCCCATCGTCTCGGAGTCATTTTCGTCTTTTTTTTCAAATCCTCGTTTTTCATCATTTATGACCATGGCGATGGGCTATAGCCCATGGTCTCGAACGGCATACTATAGCATGCCGTTTTCCATCATTTTTGAGGATTTGAAAAAAAGACGAAAATCACTCCGAGACCATGGGCTATATATAGCCCATCGTCTTGGAGTCATTTTCGTCTTTTTTTCAAATCCTCGTTTTTCATAATTTATGACCATGGCGATGGGCAGCCCAGTATCACAATTAAAAGTCAAACCTCGACTTTTTGACAGACCCCGGGAAAAGTCACCGTTTGACTTTTCAAAAGTCAAATACTGACTTTGCGATGGGCTATAGCTCATGGTCTCGAACGGCATACTATAGCATGCCGTTTTCCATCATTTTTGAGGATTTGAAAAGTCAAACCTCGACTTTTTGACAGACCCCGGGAAAAGTCACCGTTTGACTTTTCAAAAGTCAAATACTGACTTTGCGATGGGCTATAGCCCATGGTCTCGAACGGCATACTATAGCATGCCGTTTTCCATCATTTTTGAGGATTTGAAAAAAAGACGAAAATGACTCCGAGACCATGGGCTATAGCCCATCGTCTCGGAGTCATTTTCGTCTTTTTTTCAAATCCTCGTTTTTCATAATGTATGACCATGGCGATGGGCTATAGCCCATGGTCTCGAACGGCATACTATAGCATGCCGTTTTCCATCATTTTTGAGGATTTGAAAAAAAGACGAAAATCACTCCGAGACCATGGGCTATATATAGCCCATCGTCTTGGAGTCATTTTCGTCTTTTTTTCAAATCCTCGTTTTTCATAATTTATGACCATGGCGATGGGCAGCCCAGTATCACAATTAAAAGTCAAACCTCGACTTTTTGACAGACCCCGGGAAAAGTCACCGTTTGACTTTTCAAAAGTCAAATACTGACTTTGCGATGGGCTATAGCCCATGGTCTCGAACGGCATACTATAGCATGCCGTTTTCCATCATTTTTGAGGATTTGAAAAGTCAAACCTCGACTTTTTGACAGACCCCGGGAAAAGTCACCGTTTGACTTTTCAAAAGTCAAATACTGTTTTTGCGATGGGCTATAGCCCATGGTCTCGAACGGCATACTATAGCATGCCGTTTTCCATCATTTTTGAGGATTTGAAAAAAAGACGAAAATGACTCCGAGACCATGGGCTATAGCCCATCGTCTCGGAGTCATTTTCGTCTTCTTTTCAAATCCTCGTTTTTCATCATTTATGACCATGGCGATGGGCTATAGGCCATGGTCTCGAACGGCATACTATAGCTACCGTTTTCCATCATTTTTGAGGATTTGAAAAAAAGACGAAAATCACTCCGAGACCATGGGCTATATATAGCCCATCGTCTTGGAGTCATTTTCGTCTTTTTTTCAAATCCTCGTTTTTCATAATTTATGACCATGGCGATGGGCAGCCCAGTATCACAATTAAAAGTCAAACCTCGACTTTTTGACAGACCCCGGGAAAAGTCACCGTTTGACTTTTCAAAAGTCAAATACTGACTTTGCGATGGGCTATAGCCCATGGTCTCGAACGGCATACTATAGCATGCCGTTTTCCATCATTTTTGAGGATTTGAAAAGTCAAACCTCGACTTTTTGACAGACCCCGGGAAAAGTCAACGTTTGACTTTTCAAAAGTCAAATACTGACTTTGCGATGGGCTATAGCCCATGGTCTCGAACGGCATACTATAGCATGCCGTTTTCCATCATTTTTGAGGATTTGAAAAAAAGACGAAAATGACTCCGAGACCATGGGCTATAGCCCATCGTCTCGGAGTCATTTTCGTCTTTTTTTTCAAATCCTCGTTTTTCATCATTTATGACCATGGCGATGGGCTATAGCCCATGGTCTCGAACGGCATACTATAGCATGCCGTTTTCCATCATTTTTGAGGATTTGAAAAAAAGACGAAAATCACTCCGAGACCATGGGCTATATATAGCCCATCGTCTTGGAGTTATTTTCGTCTTTTTTTCAAATCCTCGTTTTTCATAATTTATGACCATGGCGATGGGCAGCCCAGTATCACAATTAAAAGTCAAACCTCGACTTTTTGACAGACCCCGGGAAAAGTCACCGTTTGACTTTTCAAAAGTCAAATACTGACTTTGCGATGGGCTATAGCCCATGGTCTCGAACGGCATACTATAGCATGCCGTTTTCCATCATTTTTGAGGATTTGAAAAAAAGACGAAAATGACTCCGAGACCATGGGCTATAGCCCATCGTCTCGGAGTCATTTTCGTCTTTTTTTCAAATCCTCGTTTTTCATCATTTATGACCATGGCGATGGGCTATAGCCCATGGTCTCGAACGGCATACTATAGCATGCCGTTTTCCATCATTTTTGAGGATTTGAAAAAAAGACGAAAATGACTCCGAGACCATGGGCTATAGCCCATCGTCTCGGAGTCATTTTCGTCTTTTTTTCAAATCCTCGTTTTTCATAATTTATGACCATGGCGATGGGCAGCCCAGTATCACAATTAAAAGTCAAACCTCGACTTTTTGACAGACCCCGGGAAAAGTCACCGTTTGACTTTTCAAAAGTCAAATACTGACTTTGCGATGGGCTATAGCCCATGGTCTCGAACGGCATACTATAGCATGCCGTTTTCCATCATTTTTGAGGATTTGAAAAGTCAAACCTCGACTTTTTGACAGACCCCGGGAAAAGTCACCGTTTGACTTTTCAAAAGTCAAATACTGACTTTGCGATGGGCTATAGCCCATGGTCTCGAACGGCATACTATAGCATGCCGTTTTCCATCATTTTTGAGGATTTGAAAAAAAGACGAAAATGACTCCGAGACCATGGGCTATAGCCCATCGTCTCGGAGTCATTTTCGTCTTTTTTTTCAAATCCTCGTTTTTCATCATTTATGACCATGGCGATGGGCTATAGCCCATGGTCTCGAACGGCATACTATAGCATGCCGTTTTCCATCATTTTTGAGGATTTGAAAAAAAGACGAAAATCACTCCGAGACCATGGGCTATATATAGCCCATCGTCTTGGAGTTATTTTCGTCTTTTTTTCAAATCCTCGTTTTTCATAATTTATGACCATGGCGATGGGCAGCCCAGTATCACAATTAAAAGTCAAACCTCGACTTTTTGACAGACCCCGGGAAAAGTCACCGTTTGACTTTTCAAAAGTCAAATACTGACTTTGCGATGGGCTATAGCCCATGGTCTCGAACGGCATACTATAGCATGCCGTTTTCCATCATTTTTGAGGATTTGAAAAAAAGACGAAAATGACTCCGAGACCATGGGCTATAGCCCATCGTCTCGGAGTCATTTTCGTCTTTTTTTCAAATCCTCGTTTTTCATCATTTATGACCATGGCGATGGGCTATAGCCCATGGTCTCGAACGGCATACTATAGCATGCCGTTTTCCATCATTTTTGAGGATTTGAAAAAAAGACGAAAATTACTCCGAGACCATGGGCTATAGCCCATCGTCTCGGAGTCATTTTCGTCTTTTTTTCAAATCCTCGTTTTTCATAATTTATGACCATGGCGATGGGCTATAGCCCATGGTCTCGAACGGCATACTATAGCATGCCGTTTTCCATCATTTTTGAGGATTTGAAAAAAAGACGAAAATCACTCCGAGACCATGGGCTATATATAGCCCATCGTCTTGGAGTCATTTTCGTCTTTTTTTCAAATCCTCGTTTTTCATAATTTATGACCATGGCGATGGGCAGCCCAGTATCACAAATAAAAGTCAAACCTCGACTTTTTGACAGACCCCGGGAAAAGTCACCGTTTGACTTTTCAAAAGTCAAATACTGACTTTGCGATGGGCTATAGCCCATGGTCTCGAACGGCATACTATAGCATGCCGTTTTCCATCATTTTTGAGGATTTGAAAAGTCAAACCTCGACTTTTTGACAGACCCCGGGAAAAGTCACCGTTTGACTTTTCAAAAGTCAAATACTCCGAGACCATGGGCTATATATAGCCCATCGTCTCGGAGTCATTTTCGTCTCTTTTTCAAATCCTCGTTTTTCATCATTTATGACCATGGGGATGGGCTATAGCCCATGGTCTCGAACGGCATACTATAGCATGACGTTTTCCATCATTTTTGAGGATTTGAAAAAAAGACGAAAATCACTCCGAGTCGAGACCATGGGCTATAGCCCATCGTCTTGGAGTCATTTTCGTCTTTTTTTCAAATCCTCGTTTTTCATAATTTATGACCATGGCGATGGGCAGCCCAGTATCACAATTAAAAGTCAAACCTCGACCTTTTGACAGACCCCGGGAAAAGTCACCGTTTGACTTTTCAAAAGTCAAATACTGACTTTGCGATGGGCTATAGCCCATGGTCTCGAACGGCATACTATAGCATGCCGTTTTCCATCATTTTTGAGGATTTGAAAAAAAGACGAAAATGACTCCGAGACCATGGGCTATAGCCCATCGTCTCGTAGTCATTTTCGTCTTTTTTTCAAATCCTCGTTTTTCATAATTTATGACCATGGCGATGGGCTATAGCCCATGGTCTCGAACGGCATACTATAGCATGCCGTTTTCCATCATTTTTGAGGATTTGATAAAAAGGCGAAAATCACTCCGAGACCATGGGCTATAGCCCATCGTCTCGTAGTCATTTTCGTCTTTTTTTCAAATCCTTGTTTTTCATCATTTATGGCCATGGCGATGGGCTATAGCCCATGGTCTCGAACGGCATGCTATAGTATTCCGTTTTGCATCATTTTTGAGGATTTGAAAAAAAGACGAAAATCACTCCGAGACCATGGGCTATAGCCCATCGTCTCGGAGTCATTTTCGTCTTTTTTTTCAAATCCTCGTTTTTCATCATTTATGACCATGGCGATGGGCTATAGCCCATGGTCTCGAACGGCATACTATAGCATGCCGTTTTCCATCATTTTTGAGGATTTGAAAAAAAGACGAAAATCACTCCGAGACCATGGGCTATATATAGCCCATCGTCTTGGAGTCATTTTCGTCTTTTTTTCAAATCCTCGTTTTTCATAATTTATGACCATGGCGATGGGCAGCCCAGTATCACAATTAAAAGTCAAACCTCGACTTTTTGACAGACCCCGGGAAAAGTCACCGTTTGACTTTTCAAAAGTCAAATACTGACTTTGCGATGGGCTATAGCCCATGGTCTCGAACGGCATACTATAGCATGCCGTTTTCCATCATTTTTGAGGATTTGAAAAGTCAAACCTCGACTTTTTGACAGACCCCGGGAAAAGTCACCGTTTGACTTTTCAAAAGTCAAATACTGACTTTGCGATGGGCTATAGCCCATGGTCTCGAACGGCATACTATAGCATGCCGTTTTCCATCATTTTTGAGGATTTGAAAAAAAGACGAAAATGACTCCGAGACCATGGGCTATAGCCCATCGTCTCGGAGTCATTTTCGTCTTTTTTTCAAATCCTCGTTTTTCATAATGTATGACCATGGCGATGGGCTATAGCCCATGGTCTCGAACGGCATACTATAGCATGCCGTTTTCCATCATTTTTGAGGATTTGAAAAAAAGACGAAAATCACTCCGAGACCATGGGCTATATATAGCCCATCGTCTTGGAGTCATTTTCGTCTTTTTTTCAAATCCTCGTTTTTCATAATTTATGACCATGGCGATGGGCAGCCCAGTATCACAATTAAAAGTCAAACCTCGACTTTTTGACAGACCCCGGGAAAAGTCACCGTTTGACTTTTCAAAAGTCAAATACTGACTTTGCGATGGGCTATAGCCCATGGTCTCGAACGGCATACTATAGCATGCCGTTTTCCATCATTTTTGAGGATTTGAAAAGTCAAACCTCGACTTTTTGACAGACCCCGGGAAAAGTCACCGTTTGACTTTTCAAAAGTCAAATACTGTTTTTGCGATGGGCTATAGCCCATGGTCTCGAACGGCATACTATAGCATGCCGTTTTCCATCATTTTTGAGGATTTGAAAAAAAGACGAAAATGACTCCGAGACCATGGGCTATAGCCCATCGTCTCGGAGTCATTTTCGTCTTTTTTTCAAATCCTCGTTTTTCATCATTTATGACCATGGCGATGGGCTATAGCCCATGGTCTCGAACGGCATACTATAGCTACCGTTTTCCATCATTTTTGAGGATTTGAAAAAAAGACGAAAATCACTCCGAGACCATGGGCTATATATAGCCCATCGTCTTGGAGTCATTTTCGTCTTTTTTTCAAATCCTCGTTTTTCATAATTTATGACCATGGCGATGGGCAGCCCAGTATCACAATTAAAAGTCAAACCTCGACTTTTTGACAGACCCCGGGAAAAGTCACCGTTTGACTTTTCAAAAGTCAAATACTGACTTTGCGATGGGCTATAGCCCATGGTCTCGAACGGCATACTATAGCATGCCGTTTTCCATCATTTTTGAGGATTTGAAAAGTCAAACCTCGACTTTTTGACAGACCCCGGGAAAAGTCACCGTTTGACTTTTCAAAAGTCAAATACTGACTTTGCGATGGGCTATAGCCCATCGTCTCGGAGTCATTTTCGTCTTTTTTTTCAAATCCTCGTTTTTCATCATTTATGACCATGGCGATGGGCTATAGCCCATGGTCTCGAACGGCATACTATAGCATGCCGTTTTCCATCATTTTTGAGGATTTGAAAAAAAGACGAAAATCACTCCGAGACCATGGGCTATATATAGCCCATCGTCTTGGAGTTATTTTCGTCTTTTTTTCAAATCCTCGTTTTTCATAATTTATGACCATGGCGATGGGCAGCCCAGTATCACAATTAAAAGTCAAACCTCGACTTTTTGACAGACCCCGGGAAAAGTCACCGTTTGACTTTTCAAAAGTCAAATACTGACTTTGCGATGGGCTATAGCCCATGGTCTCGAACGGCATACTATAGCATGCCGTTTTCCATCATTTTTGAGGATTTGAAAAAAAGACGAAAATGACTCCGAGACCATGGGCTATAGCCCATCGTCTCGGAGTCATTTTCGTCTTTTTTTCAAATCCTCGTTTTTCATCATTTATGACCATGGCGATGGGCTATAGCCCATGGTCTCGAACGGCATACTATAGCATGCCGTTTTCCATCATTTTTGAGGATTTGAAAAAAAGACGAAAATGACTCCGAGACCATGGGCTATAGCCCATCGTCTCGGAGTCATTTTCGTCTTTTTTTCAAATCCTCGTTTTTCATAATTTATGACCATGGCGATGGGCAGCCCAGTATCACAATTAAAAGTCAAACCTCGACTTTTTGACAGACCCCGGGAAAAGTCACCGTTTGACTTTTCAAAAGTCAAATACTGACTTTGCGATGGGCTATAGCCCATGGTCTCGAACGGCATACTATAGCATGCCGTTTTCCATCATTTTTGAGGATTTGAAAAGTCAAACCTCGACTTTTTGACAGACCCCGGGAAAAGTCACCGTTTGACTTTTCAAAAGTCAAATACTGACTTTGCGATGGGCTATAGCCCATGGTCTCGAACGGCATACTATAGCATGCCGTTTTCCATCATTTTTGAGGATTTGAAAAAAAGACGAAAATGACTCCGAGACCATGGGCTATAGCCCATCGTCTCGGAGTCATTTTCGTCTTTTTTTTCAAATCCTCGTTTTTCATCATTTATGACCATGGCGATGGGCTATAGCCCATGGTCTCGAACGGCATACTATAGCATGCCGTTTTCCATCATTTTTGAGGATTTGAAAAAAAGACGAAAATCACTCCGAGACCATGGGCTATATATAGCCCATCGTCTTGGAGTTATTTTCGTCTTTTTTTCAAATCCTCGTTTTTCATAATTTATGACCATGGCGATGGGCAGCCCAGTATCACAATTAAAAGTCAAACCTCGACTTTTTGACAGACCCCGGGAAAAGTCACCGTTTGACTTTTCAAAAGTCAAATACTGACTTTGCGATGGGCTATAGCCCATGGTCTCGAACGGCATACTATAGCATGCCGTTTTCCATCATTTTTGAGGATTTGAAAAAAAGACGAAAATGACTCCGAGACCATGGGCTATAGCCCATCGTCTCGGAGTCATTTTCGTCTTTTTTTCAAATCCTCGTTTTTCATCATTTATGACCATGGCGATGGGCTATAGCCCATGGTCTCGAACGGCATACTATAGCATGCCGTTTTCCATCATTTTTGAGGATTTGAAAAAAAGACGAAAATTACTCCGAGACCATGGGCTATAGCCCATCGTCTCGGAGTCATTTTCGTCTTTTTTTCAAATCCTCGTTTTTCATAATTTATGACCATGGCGATGGGCTATAGCCCATGGTCTCGAACGGCATACTATAGCATGCCGTTTTCCATCATTTTTGAGGATTTGAAAAAAAGACGAAAATCACTCCGAGACCATGGGCTATATATAGCCCATCGTCTTGGAGTCATTTTCGTCTTTTTTTCAAATCCTCGTTTTTCATAATTTATGACCATGGCGATGGGCAGCCCAGTATCACAAATAAAAGTCAAACCTCGACTTTTTGACAGACCCCGGGAAAAGTCACCGTTTGACTTTTCAAAAGTCAAATACTGACTTTGCGATGGGCTATAGCCCATGGTCTCGAACGGCATACTATAGCATGCCGTTTTCCATCATTTTTGAGGATTTGAAAAGTCAAACCTCGACTTTTTGACAGACCCCGGGAAAAGTCACCGTTTGACTTTTCAAAAGTCAAATACTCCGAGACCATGGGCTATATATAGCCCATCGTCTCGGAGTCATTTTCGTCTTTTTTTCAAATCCTCGTTTTTCATCATTTATGACCATGGGGATGGGCTATAGCCCATGGTCTCGAACGGCATACTATAGCATGACGTTTTCCATCATTTTTGAGGATTTGAAAAAAAGACGAAAATCACTCCGAGTCGAGACCATGGGCTATAGCCCATCGTCTTGGAGTCATTTTCGTCTTTTTTTCAAATCCTCGTTTTTCATAATTTATGACCATGGCGATGGGCAGCCCAGTATCACAATTAAAAGTCAAACCTCGACCTTTTGACAGACCCCGGGAAAAGTCACCGTTTGACTTTTCAAAAGTCAAATACTGACTTTGCGATGGGCTATAGCCCATGGTCTCGAACGGCATACTATAGCATGCCGTTTTCCATCATTTTTGAGGATTTGAAAAAAAGACGAAAATGACTCCGAGACCATGGGCTATAGCCCATCGTCTCGTAGTCATTTTCGTCTTTTTTTCAAATCCTCGTTTTTCATAATTTATGACCATGGCGATGGGCTATAGCCCATGGTCTCGAACGGCATACTATAGCATGCCGTTTTCCATCATTTTTGAGGATTTGATAAAAAGGCGAAAATCACTCCGAGACCATGGGCTATAGCCCATCGTCTCGTAGTCATTTTCGTCTTTTTTTCAAATCCTTGTTTTTCATCATTTATGGCCATGGCGATGGGCTATAGCCCATGGTCTCGAACGGCATGCTATAGTATTCCGTTTTGCATCATTTTTGAGGATTTGAAAAAAAGACGAAAATCACTCCGAGACCATGGGCTATAGCCCATCGTCTCGGAGTCATTTTCGTCTTTTTTTCAAATCCTTGTTTTTCATAATTTATGACCATGGCGATGGGCTATAGCCCATGGTCTCGAACGGCATACTATAGCATGCCGTTTTGCATCATCTTTGAGGATTTGAAAAAAAGACAAAAAATCACTCCGAGACCATGGGCTATAGCCCATCGTCTCGGAGTCATTTTCGTCTTTTTTTCAAATCCTCGTTTTTCATAATTTATGACCATGGCGATGGGCAGCCCAGTATCACAATTAAAAGTCAAACCTCGACTTTTTGACAGACCCCGGGAAAAGTCACCGTTTGACTTTTGATGTATCTGGAAAACACAATTATATACAGTAATATAGCCTACACAACTATGTTTTAAGCTAAAGTGTAAACCTGGATCTTTGTCTCTCATTGAGAGAGTGACATGACGTGTTTAGACAGGATGTATGGGCAGCTGCAGGAGGGACCCTAAAGATCTGGCTTGCTGATAGTAAACGGCCAGGCCTGTAGGACACCCACTGTTCTGTGCTTGCTTCCTGGTGACCACTACCTTATTTAGACATGTGTGACAATTTGGTAAAGGGGGGTTGGGATCACCTTTGCATTCTTCCCTTTGTTGTCTCTGTGTTTGAGTTGTATAAGGTCTACTGCAAATGTTTGTAACAGTTAGTTCAGTGGCTCACACGCCGTGAGGCGGGTGGGCCAGGCCCATGGCTGTGAATGATGTCTTGTATTGAACTCTGCAAATAAAATGGAACTCCGGAACCTTCATCTGCCTGTCTCTGCTGTTGACTTCATGCTCCGTATTTTTGCCTGAGTATTTTCTAGTCTAAGTATTCAAGGTCTGTGTATGGGCCTTTGATTATAGAACAGATTCTTCAAAGTGGTGCCGAGCTCGGTCGTGTTGATGCATTTTTGCGTCAGGCGAGAGAACCAGTGGACGATTGACAATTCAGTCTAATAGATATTTCGGTCGGCAATTTTTTTGAACGGAGGGGAACGACGACGGCGCTATGCGCACTGCAGTCGACCAGCGAGACGATGGCGACGGCCTGCCCGGCGCGGTGGGGGGGGTTTCATTCGTCACCACCACGACGGCGGCGGCCTGCACCGAGGAGCGGCGATGGGCAACGGCGTGATGCTCTCGGCGATCGTGACCAGAGGCGATGCTCGGCGGCTGGACGGCGGGGAGAGGGGTGCTACGGAGCACAGCGTGCCCCGGCCCGAGGGCGTTCATCGGCGGTCTGCGGTCCAAGGGAGGCGATGGCCGCTTCATTGACTCTTCACGGCGCGTCTCGACTCGACAGGCGCCGGCGGCGAGGCGTCGTGGCTTCGTTCCATTCAGCGGCTCGACAGAGGCGGCTGATCTACAAGCTCACAACGCGGCGAGTCACGAGTTTCTGCCTCGCAGAAGCCTACAGGCTCCTGTGATGACACTGAATCACTTTCTCGTTTTTTAGTCATGTTGTATTATCATGACTGAAAGGGAGGAGGTGATGAAAGTGAATTCGGATCAGAATGAAAGTTTTCGGACAAAGGGCAACTCTACAACAGAGCGGCCTACGCCATGCGGTGCATAAGTGTACTGCATCACAACCTCGTTTGGCCCGTGTGCGCTGACTGATGGACACTGACGAAGGTGAGACAAAAGGAGAAGAAACGTTACAGAAGATTCTATTATATCAGATGGATATCGTTCCATTTGATTCCAAATGTATGTTTACGTTTGTCTAGTTCAACATATAATGGGCATGTGTGTTGATTTTATGTGTCAGGTATTTAATTAGAGAAGTTGGCTTAATGGGGATGATATGCCTAAGGGAGATTTGGAGCTGAATAGAAATATTTACCGGAGTACAACTAGTTAGATGTTTCTTTGTCAGGCGAAAGACAGCGCTCCTGTCGTACGCATAAGTATTAATCATCCTAATTGTGCATAACGTTCTTATTTTTGTTCGAATAAATTTGTGAATGGGAAAAGTCAACGAAAGTATTTCTGCTATGACATGTGGGGAAAACTCTAAAGTTATATAAATTACTCTAGGATTTTAACGTAAGTGAATAATAGTAGCATGCACGAGATCTGGAAAAACTTAGTTAGGGTTTATGGTCGTCGGTGGTAACAGTGCTGTTATTTGTACGAGCCTTGGGGAATCTAGAGTGTTGAAATAATTATAGATGATTTCTGCATGTCCTAAAAAGATGAGTTAACTAAACAAAAATGAATCATTTTATGAATGATTATGGTAAAATTTATCCTTAACATTAACTGATGCTAAGAGCATCAGATGTAAAGTTTGAAAAACCGTAACACACTTTGTATTCAATAATTGGGTGCTTTTGAGTTGAAGCAAAAGGGGTTGGATTTAGCGACGGTGTATTGTGTTTAAATGTCAGATATATGTTTACGGGTTATCATTTATGCCAA
Source organism: Electrona antarctica (assembly GCF_951216825.1). Classification (NCBI taxonomy): domain Eukaryota; kingdom Metazoa; phylum Chordata; class Actinopteri; order Myctophiformes; family Myctophidae; genus Electrona; species Electrona antarctica. Next base: position 45,616,535 of record NC_136791.1, read on the forward strand.
TGATCATGTTTTGAGTTATGTAAAGGTTAAAAGTGTTGATTACAGTACAGAGAAGTTGTTAGTGTGTAAGAGAGATTCTTACTGTGGTTTTCGGGCTGGAATGTATTTTTTACTATTTACTTACTTACTTATTTTTATTCATTGTATTTCCTATGTAATGTTTTAGCCTGAAATTAAATTGAACACAGAAGGGAGTTCTATAAGCACACCGATGATAATACTGTAATGGAATGAGAACACTGGTAACGAGTTATGTGATTTGAATGCCTGGAAGTCTGCAAACCATTTTTGAATTCTACTGTAATTGTTTGATTTCTTTGTGTCATATTTTTAATGTTCCAGTCAGTGCCAAAGGGAGGACGAGGGTCAATTGTGTTTCCATATTCGTTTTTATGAGACATGATTGTCTCAAAGGGAGGTCTGATGTATCTGGAAAACACAATTATATACAGTAATATAGCCTACACAACTATGTTTTAAGCTAAAGTGTAAACCTGGATCTTTGTCTCTCATTGAGAGAGTGACATGACGTGTTTAGACAGGATGTATGGGCAGCTGCAGGAGGGACCCTAAAGATCTGGCTTGCTGATAGTAAACGGCCAGGCCTGTAGGACACCCACTGTTCTGTGCTTGCTTCCTGGTGACCACTACCTTATTTAGACATGTGTGACAATTTGGTAAAGGGGGGTTGGGATCACCTTTGCATTCTTCCCTTTGTTGTCTCTGTGTTTGAGTTGTATAAGGTCTACTGCAAATGTTTGTAACAGTTAGTTCAGTGGCTCACACGCCGTGAGGCGGGTGGGCCAGGCCCATGGCTGTGAATGATGTCTTGTATTGAACTCTGCAAATAAAATGGAACTCCGGAACCTTCATCTGCCTGTCTCTGCTGTTGACTTCATGCTCCGTATTTTTGCCTGAGTATTTTCTAGTCTAAGTATTCAAGGTCTGTGTATGGGCCTTTGATTATAGAACAGATTCTTCACTTTTCAAAAGTCAAATACTGACTTTGCGATGGGCTATAGCCCATGGTCTCGAACGGCATATTATAGCATGCCATTTTCCATCATTTTTGAGGATTTGAAAAAAAGACGAAAATGACTCCGAGACCATGGGCTATAGCCCATCGTCTCGGAGTCATTTTCGTCTTTTTTTCAAAACCTCGTTTTTCATAATTTATGACCATGGCGATGGGCTATAGCCCATGGTCTCGAACGGCATACTATAGCATGCCGTTTTCCATCATTTTTGAGGATTTGATAAAAAGGCGAAAATCACTCCGAGACCATGGGCTATAGCCCATCGTCTCGTAGTCATTTTCGTCTTTTTTTCAAATCCTTGTTTTTCATCATTTATGGCCATGGCGATGGGCTATAGCCCATGGTCTCGAACGGCATGCTATAGTATTCCGTTTTGCATCATTTTTGAGGATTTGAAAAAAAGACGAAAATCACTCCGAGACCATGGGCTATAGCCCATCGTCTCGGAGTCATTTTCGTCTTTTTTTCAAATCCTTGTTTTTCATAATTTATGACCATGGCGATGGGCTATAGCCCATGGTCTCGAACGGCATACTATAGCATGCCGTTTTGCATCATCTTTGAGGATTTGAAAAAAAGACAAAAAATCACTCCGAGACCATGGGCTATAGCCCATCGTCTCGGAGTCATTTTCGTCTTTTTTTCAAATCCTCGTTTTTCATAATTTATGACCATGGCGATGGGCTATAGCCCATGGTCTCGAACGGCATACTATAGCATGCCGTTTTCCATCATTTTTGAGGATTTGAAAAAAAGACGAAAATCACTCCGAGACCATGGGCTATATATAGCCCATCGTCTCGGAGTCATTTTCGTCTTTTTTTCAAATCCTCGTTTTCCATCATTTATGACCATGGGGATGGGCTATAGCCCATGGTCTCGAACGGCATACTATAGCATGCCGTTTTCCATCATTTTTGAGGATTTGAAAAAAAGACGAAAATCACTCCGAGTCGAGACCATGGGCTATAGCCCATCGTCTTGGAGTCATTTTCGTCTTTTTTTCAAATCCTCGTTTTTCATAATTTATGACCATGGCGATGGGCAGCCCAGTATCACAATTAAAAGTCAAACCTCGACTTTTTGACAGACCCCGGGAAAAGTCACCGTTTGACTTTTCAAAAGTCAAATACTGACTTTGCGATGGGCTATAGCCCATGGTCTCGAACGGCATACTATAGCATGCCGTTTTCCATCATTTTTGAGGATTTGAAAAAAAGACGAAAATGACTCCGAGACCATGGGCTATAGCCCATCGTCTCGGAGTCATTTTCGTCTTTTTTTCAAAACCTCGTTTTTCATAATTTATGACCATGGCGATGGGCTATAGCCCATGGTCTCGAACGGCATACTATAGCATGCCGTTTTCCATCATTTTTGAGGATTTGATAAAAAGGCGAAAATCACTCCGAGACCATGGGCTATAGCCCATCGTCTCGTAGTCATTTTCGTCTTTTTTTCAAATCCTTGTTTTTCATCATTTATGGCCATGGCGATGGGCTATAGCCCATGGTCTCGAACGGCATGCTATAGTATTCCGTTTTGCATCATTTTTGAGGATTTGAAAAAAAGACGAAAATCACTCCGAGACCATGGGCTATAGCCCATCGTCTCGGAGTCATTTTCGTCTTTTTTTCAAATCCTTGTTTTTCATAATTTATGACCATGGCGATGGGCTATAGCCCATGGTCTCGAACGGCATACTATAGCATGCCGTTTTGCATCATCTTTGAGGATTTGAAAAAAAGACAAAAAATCACTCCGAGACCATGGGCTATAGCCCATCGTCTCGGAGTCATTTTCGTCTTTTTTTCAAATCCTCGTTTTTCATAATTTATGACCATGGCGATGGGCTATAGCCCATGGTCTCGAACGGCATACTATAGCATGCCGTTTTCCATCATTTTTGAGGATTTGAAAAAAGGACGAAAATCACTCCGAGTCGAGACCATGGGCTATAGCCCATCGTCTCGGAGTCATTTTCGTCTTTTTTTCAAATCCTTGTTTTTCATCATTTATGACCATGGCGATGGGCTATAGCCCATGGTCTCGAACGGCATACTATAGCATGCCGTTTTCCATAATTTTTGAGGATTTGAAAAAAAGACGAAAATCACTCCGAGACCATGGGCTATATATAGCCCATCGTCTCGGAGTCATTTTCGTCTTTTTTTCAAATCCTCGTTTTCCATCATTTATGACCATGGGGATGGGCTATAGCCCATGGTCTCGAACGGCATACTATAGCATGCCGTTTTCCATCATTTTTGAGGATTTGAAAAAAGGACGAAAATCACTCCGAGTCGAGACCATGGGCTATAGCCCATCGTCTCGGAGTCATTTTCGTCTTTTTTTCAAATCCTTGTTTTTCATCATTTATGACCATGGCGATGGGCTATAGCCCATGGTCTCGAACGGCATACTATAGCATGCCGTTTTCCATAATTTTTGAGGATTTGAAAAAAAGACGAAAATGACTCCGAGACCATGGGCTATAGCCCATCGTCTCGGAGTCATTTTCGTCTTTTTTTCAAATCCTCGTTTTTCATCATTTATGACCATGGCGATGGGCTATAGCCCATGGTCTCGAACGGCATACTATAGCATGCCGTTTTCCATCATTTTTGAGGATTTGATAAAAAGGCGAAAATCACTCCGAGACCATGGGCTATAGCCCATCGTCTCGTAGTCATTTTCGTCTTTTTTTCAAATCCTTGTTTTTCATCATTTATGGCCATGGCGATGGGCTATAGCCCATGGTCTCGAACGGCATGCTATAGTATTCCGTTTTGCATCATTTTTGAGGATTTGAAAAAAAGACGAAAATCACTCCGAGACCATGGGCTATAGCCCATCGTCTCGGAGTCATTTTCGTCTTTTTTTCAAATCCTTGTTTTTCATAATTTATGACCATGGCGATGGGCTATAGCCCATGGTCTCGAACGGCATACTATAGCATGCCGTTTTGCATCATCTTTGAGGATTTGAAAAAAAGACAAAAAATCACTCCGAGACCATGGGCTATAGCCCATCGTCTCGGAGTCATTTTCGTCTTTTTTTCAAATCCTCGTTTTTCATAATTTATGACCATGGCGATGGGCTATAGCCCATGGTCTCGAACGGCATACTATAGCATGCCGTTTTCCATCATTTTTGAGGATTTGAAAAAAAGACGAAAATCACTCCGAGACCATGGGCTATATATAGCCCATCGTCTCGGAGTCATTTTCGTCTTTTTTTCAAATCCTCGTTTTTCATCATTTATGACCATGGGGATGGGCTATAGCCCATGGTCTCGAACGGCATACTATAGCATGCCGTTTTCCATCATTTTTGAGGATTTGAAAAAAAGACGAAAATGACTCCGAGACCATGGGCTATAGCCCATCGTCTCGGAGTCATTTTCGTCTTTTTTTCAAATCCTCGTTTTTCATCATTTATGACCATGGCGATGGGCTATAGCCCATGGTCTCGAACGGCATACTATAGCATGCCGGTTTCCATCATTTTTGAGGATTTGATAAAAAGGCGAAAATCACTCCGAGACCATGGGCTATAGCCCATCGTCTCGTAGTCATTTTCGTCTTTTTTTCAAATCCTTGTTTTTCATCATTTATGGCCATGGCGATGGGCTATAGCCCATGGTCTCGAACGGCATGCTATAGTATTCCGTTTTGCATCATTTTTGAGGATTTGAAAAAAAGACGAATATCACTCCGAGACCATGGGCTATAGCCCATCGTCTCGGAGTCATTTTCGTCTTTTTTTCAAATCCTTGTTTTTCATAATTTATGACCATGGCGATGGGCTATAGCCCATGGTCTCGAACGACATACTATAGCATGCCGTTTTGCATCATCTTTGAGGATTTGAAAAAAAGACAAAAAATCACTCCGAGACCATGGGCTATAGCCCATCGTCTCGGAGTCATTTTCGTCTTTTTTTCAAATCCTCGTTTTTCATAATTTATGACCATGGCGATGGGCTATAGCCCATGGTCTCGAACGGCATACTATAGCATGCCGTTTTCCATCATTTTTGAGGATTTGAAAAAAAGACGAAAATCACTCCGAGACCATGGGCTATATATAGCCCATCGTCTCGGAGTCATTTTCGTCTTTTTTTCAAATCCTCGTTTTTCATCATTTATGACCATGGGGATGGGCTATAGCCCATGGTCTCGAACGGCATACTATAGCATGCCGTTTTCCATCATTTTTGAGGATTTGAAAAAAAGACGAAAATCACTCCGAGTCGAGACCATGGGCTATAGCCCATCGTCTCGGAGTCATTTTCGTCTTTTTTTCAAATCCTTGTTTTTCATCATTTATGACCATGGCGATGGGCTATAGCCCATGGTCTCGAACGGCATACTATAGCATGCCGTTTTCCATAATTTTTGAGGATTTGAAAAAAAGACGAAAATGACTCCGAGACCATGGGCTATAGCCCATCGTCTCGGAGTCATTTTCGTCTTTTTTTCAAATCCTTGTTTTTCATAATTTATGACCATGGCGATGGGCTATAGCCCATGGTCTCGAACGGCATACTATAGCATGCCGTTTTGCATCATCTTTGAGGATTTGAAAAAAAGACACAAAATCACTCCGAGACCATGGGCTATAGCCCATCGTCTCGGAGTCATTTTCGTCTTTTTTTCAAATCCTCGTTTTTCATAATTTATGACCATGGCGATGGGCTATAGCCCATGGTCTCGAACGGCATACTATAGCATGCCGTTTTCCATCATTTTTGAGGATTTGAAAAAAAGACGAAAATGACTCCGAGACCATGGGCTATAGCCCATCGTCTCGGAGTCATTTCGTCTTTTTTTCAAATCCTCGTTTTTCATCATTTATGACCATGGCGATGGGCTATAGCCCATGGTCTCGAACGGCATACTATAGCATGCCGTTTTCCATCATTTTTGAGGATTTGATAAAAAGGCGAAAATCACTCCGAGACCATGGGCTATAGCCCATCGTCTCGTAGTCATTTTCGTCTTTTTTTCAAATCCTTGTTTTTCATCATTTATGGCCATGGCGATGGGCTATAGCCCATGGTCTCGAACGGCATGCTATAGTATTCCGTTTTGCATCATTTTTGAGGATTTGAAAAAAAGACGAAAATCACTCCGAGACCATGGGCTATAGCCCATCGTCTCGGAGTCATTTTCGTCTTTTTTTCAAATCCTTGTTTTTCATAATTTATGACCATGGCGATGGGCTATAGCCCATGGTCTCGAACGGCATACTATAGCATGCCGTTTTGCATCATCTTTGAGGATTTGAAAAAAAGACAAAAAATCACTCCGAGACCATGGGCTATAGCCCATCGTCTCGGAGTCATTTTCGTCTTTTTTTCAAATCCTCGTTTTTCATAATTTATGACCATGGCGATGGGCTATAGCCCATGGTCTCGAACGGCATACTATAGCATGCCGTTTTCCATCATTTTTGAGGATTTGAAAAAAAGACGAAAATCACTCCGAGACCATGGGCTATATATAGCCCATCGTCTCGGAGTCATTTTCGTCTTTTTTTCAAATCCTCGTTTTTCATCATTTATGACCATGGGGATGGGCTATAGCCCATGGTCTCGAACGGCATACTATAGCATGCCGTTTTCCATCATTTTTGAGGATTTGAAAAAAAGACGAAAATCACTCCGAGTCGAGACCATGGGCTATAGCCCATCGTCTCGGAGTCATTTTCGTCTTTTTTTCAAATCCTTGTTTTTCATCATTTATGACCATGGCGATGGGCTATAGCCCATGGTCTCGAACGGCATACTATAGCATGCCGTTTTCCATAATTTTTGAGGATTTGAAAAAAAGACGAAAATGACTCCGAGACCATGGGCTATAGCCCATCGTCTCGGAGTCATTTTCGTCTTTTTTTCAAATCCTTGTTTTTCATAATTTATGACCATGGCGATGGGCTATAGCCCATGGTCTCGAACGGCATACTATAGCATGCCGTTTTGCATCATCTTTGAGGATTTGAAAAAAAGACACAAAATCACTCCGAGACCATGGGCTAAAGCCCATCGTCTCGGAGTCATTTTCGTCTTTTTTTCAAATCCTCGTTTTTCATAATTTATGACCATGGCGATGGGCTATAGCCCATGGTCTCGAACGGCATACTATAGCATGCCGTTTTCCATCATTTTTGAGGATTTGAAAAAAAGACGAAAATGACTCCGAGACCATGGGCTATAGCCCATCGTCTCGGAGTCATTTTCGTCTTTTTTTCAAATCCTCGTTTTTCATCATTTATGACCATGGCGATGGGCTATAGCCCATGGTCTCGAACGGCATACTATAGCATGCCGTTTTCCATCATTTTTGAGGATTTGATAAAAAGGCGAAAATCACTCCGAGACCATGGGCTATAGCCCATCGTCTCGTAGTCATTTTCGTCTTTTTTTCAAATCCTTGTTTTTCATCATTTATGGCCATGGCGATGGGCTATAGCCCATGGTCTCGAACGGCATGCTATAGTATTCCGTTTTGCATCATTTTTGAGGATTTGAAAAAAAGACGAAAATCACTCCGAGACCATGGGCTATAGCCCATCGTCTCGGAGTCATTTTCGTCTTTTTTTCAAATCCTTGTTTTTCATAATTTATGACCATGGCGATGGGCTATAGCCCATGGTCTCGAACGGCATACTATAGCATGCCGTTTTGCATCATCTTTGAGGATTTGAAAAAAAGACAAAAAATCACTCCGAGACCATGGGCTATAGCCCATCGTCTCGGAGTCATTTTCGTCTTTTTTTCAAATCCTCGTTTTTCATAATTTATGACCATGGCGATGGGCTATAGCCCATGGTCTCGAACGGCATACTATAGCATGCCGTTTTGCATCATCTTTGAGGATTTGAAAAAAAGACACAAAATCACTCCGAGACCATGGGCTATAGCCAATCGTCTCGGAGTCATTTTCGTCTTTTTTTCAAATCCTCGTTTTTCATAATTTATGACCATGGCGATGGGCTATAGCCCATGGTCTCGAACGGCATACTATAGCATGCCGTTTTCCATCATTTTTGAGGATTTGAAAAAAAGACGAAAATGACTCCGAGACCATGGGCTATAGCCCATCGTCTCGGAGTCATTTTCGTCTTTTTTTCAAATCCTCGTTTTTCATCATTTATGACCATGGCGATGGGCTATAGCCCATGGTCTCGAACGGCATACTATAGCATGCCGTTTTCCATCATTTTTGAGGATTTGATAAAAAGGCGAAAATCACTCCGAGACCATGGGCTATAGCCCATCGTCTCGTAGTCATTTTCGTCTTTTTTTCAAATCCTTGTTTTTCATCATTTATGGCCATGGCGATGGGCTATAGCCCATGGTCTCGAACGGCATGCTATAGTATTCCGTTTTGCATCATTTTTGAGGATTTGAAAAAAAGACGAAAATCACTCCGAGACCATGGGCTATAGCCCATCGTCTCGGAGTCATTTTCGTCTTTTTTTCAAATCCTTGTTTTTCATAATTTATGACCATGGCGATGGGCTATAGCCCATGGTCTCGAACGGCATACTATAGCATGCCGTTTTGCATCATCTTTGAGGATTTGAAAAAAAGACAAAAAATCACTCCGAGACCATGGGCTATAGCCCATCGTCTCGGAGTCATTTTCGTCTTTTTTTCAAATCCTCGTTTTTCATAATTTATGACCATGGCGATGGGCTATAGCCCATGGTCTCGAACGGCATACTATAGCATGCCGTTTTCCATCATTTTTGAGGATTTGAAAAAAAGACGAAAATCACTCCGAGACCATGGGCTATATATAGCCCATCGTCTCGGAGTCATTTTCGTCTTTTTTTCAAATCCTCGTTTTTCATCATTTATGACCATGGGGATGGGCTATAGCCCATGGTCTCGAACGGCATACTATAGCATGCCGTTTTCCATCATTTTTGAGGATTTGAAAAAAAGACGAAAATCACTCCGAGACCATGGGCTATAGCCCATCGTCTCGTAGTCATTTTCGTCTTTTTTTCAAATCCTTGTTTTTCCTCATTTATGGCCATGGCGAATCTGGGCTATAGCCCATGGTCTCGAACGGCATGCTATAGTATTCCGTTTTGCATCATTTTTGAGGATTTGAAAAAAAGACGAAAATCACTCCGAGACCATGGGCTATAGCCCATCGTCTCGGAGTCATTTTCGTCTTTTTTTCAAATCCTTGTTTTTCATAATTTATGACCATGGCGATGGGCTATAGCCCATGGTCTCGAACGGCATACTATAGCATGCCGTTTTGCATCATCTTTGAGGATTTGAAAAAAAGACACAAAATCACTCCGAGACCATGGGCTATAGCCCATCGTCTCGGAGTCATTTTCGTCTTTTTTTCAAATCCTCGTTTTTCATCATTTATGACCATGGCGATGGGCTATAGCCCATGGTCTCGAACGGCATACTATAGCATGCCGTTTTCCATCATTTTTGAGGATTTGAAAAAAAGACGAAAATCACTCCGAGACCATGGGCTATATATAGCCCATCGTCTCGGAGTCATTTTCGTCTTTTTTTCAAATCCTCGTTTTTCATCATTTATGACCATGGGGATGGGCTATAGCCCATGGTCTCGAACGGCATACTATAGCATGCCGTTTTCCATCATTTTTGAGGATTTGAAAAAAAGATGAAAATGACTCCGAGACCATGGGCTATAGCCCATCGTCTCGGAGTCATTTTCGTCTTTTTTTCAAATCCTCGTTTTTCATCATTTATGACCATGGGGATGGGCTATAGCCCATGGTCTCGAACGGCATACTATAGCATGCCGTTTTCCATCATTTTTGAGGATTTGAAAAAAAGACGAAAATCACTCCGAGTCGAGACCATGGGCTATAGCCCATCGTCTCGGAGTCATTTTCGTCTTTTTTTCAAATCCTCGTTTTTCATCATTTATGACCATGGGGATGGGCTATAGCCCATGGTCTCGAACGGCATACTATAGCATGCCGTTTTCCATCATTTTTGAGGATTTGAAAAAAAGACGAAAATCACTCCGAGACCATGGGCTATAGCCCATCGTCTCGGAGTCATTTTCGTCTTTTTTTCAAATCCTCGTTTTTCATCATTTATGACCATGGCGATGGGCTATAGCCCATGGTCTCGAACGGCATACTATAGCATGCCGTTTTCCATCATTTTTGAGGATTTGATAAAAAGGCGAAAATCACTCCGAGACCATGGGCTATAGCCCATCGTCTCGTAGTCATTTTCGTCTTTTTTTCAAATCCTTGTTTTTCATCATTTATGGCCATGGCGATGGGCTATAGCCCATGGTCTCGAACGGCATGCTATAGTATTCCGTTTTGCATCATTTTTGAGGATTTGAAAAAAAGACGAAAATCACTCCGAGACCATGGGCTATAGCCCATCGTCTCGGAGTCATTTTCGTCTTTTTTTCAAATCCTTGTTTTTCATAATTTATGACCATGGCGATGGGCTATAGCCCATGGTCTCGAACGACATACTATAGCATGCCGTTTTGCATCATCTTTGAGGATTTGAAAAAAAGACAAAAAATCACTCCGAGACCATGGGCTATAGCCCATCGTCTCGGAGTCATTTTCGTCTTTTTTTCAAATCCTTGTTTTTCATCATTTATGACCATGGCGATGGGCTATAGCCCATGGTCTCGAACGGCATACTATAGCATGCCGTTTTCCATAATTTTTGAGGATTTGAAAAAAAGACGAAAATGACTCCGAGACCATGGGCTATAGCCCATCGTCTCGGAGTCATTTTCGTCTTTTTTTCAAATCCTTGTTTTTCATAATTTATGACCATGGCGATGGGCTATAGCCCATGGTCTCGAACGGCATACTATAGCATGCCGTTTTGCATCATCTTTGAGGATTTGAAAAAAATACACAAAATCACTCCGAGACCATGGGCTATAGCCCATCGTCTCGGAGTCATTTTCGTCTTTTTTTCAAATCCTCGTTTTTCATAATTTATGACCATGGCGATGGGCTATAGCCCATGGTCTCGAACGGCATACTATCATAGGCATCCGTCCGTCAGTGTTGACGATGGATTGCGCCTGAGTGGTCATGTTTTTTTGCAGCGGCGGCTGTGGCTGGACAGCCCTGCTCCGGAGTGACAGTCTTTAGCGCAGTTTGCGCAGACAAAACGAGAGGGGACTGGAACAGGAGTGGGGGCTGCTTCACGCAGTTTCCTCTTCTGTCTCTTCGCCTGCAACAAGGAGATGTGTCTCTCCTCAGCACGGCGGGTTCCTGCAGCGACAGTCTGCCTCCAAACGCCACGGTCTTTTGCAGCTTCCTCCCAGTTGTTGTGGTCAATGCCTGCCTGCTTCATATCACGTTTGCAAACGTCTTTGAAGCGCAGGCGTGGGCGACCAAGAGGTCTGGAGCCTGTTGACAGCTCTCCATACAGGACGGCCCTGGGGAGCCGGCTGGGGTCCATCCTGTGGACATGGCCAAGCCACCTGAGGCGGCGCTGGCACAGCATGGTGAACATGCTGGTGGAATGAGCACGTTCCAGGACTTCTGTGTTGGGAACTTTGTCCTGCCAAGAGATTCCCAGGATGCGACGTAGACAACGCAGGTGGAAGCTGTTAAACCGTTTCTCATGTCTGGTGTATGTGGTCCAGGCCTCGCTGCCATACATCAGTGTGCTGACGACGCAGGCTTGGTAGACCTGGAGTTTTGTGCGCGTAGATAGGTGGTTGTTTGACCATACTCTTTGTGACAGCCTGGCCATCACTGTGGCGGCTCTTGCAAGACGGGTATTTAGTTCTGTGTCAAGTGAAAGGTCGCTGGAGATTGCAGATCCGAGGTACGTGAAGGTGTTAACACATTCCAGAGTCTGATTATCAATGTCAATGGAGAGTGGAGTTTCAACATCTTGTCCCATGACATTGGTCTTCTTTATACTGATGGTAAGACCAAACTCCTTACAAGCAGATGAAAGCCTGTCCATCAGCCCCTGGAGTCCAGACTCGGTGTGGGATGCTAGTGCTGCATCATCAGCAAAAAGCATTTCCCTCAGGAGGACACTGGTCACCTTGGTCTTAGAGCGCAGACGTGCAAGGTTGAAGAGTTTGCCATCAGCTCTGGTGTGTAGGTAGACACCTTCAGGACATGAGCCAAATGCAGCTGACAGTACTAGGGAGAAGAAGATTCCGAAGAGGGTTGGTGCAAGAACGCAACCCTGTTTCACACCACTGCGGATTGGAAAGGACTTTGATGTTTCACCTTCCCAACAGACTGAACCATGTGTGTTGTCATGAAATGATTTTATGACGGCAAGGAGTTTTGGGGGGCATCCGATCTTTACGAGCAGCTTGAAGAGACCATCTCTGCTGACAAGGTCGAAGGCCTTTGTGAGGTCGACAAAAGCGAGATACAGGGGTCTCCTCTGTTCCCGACATTTCTCCTGTAGCTGTCGAAGGGTGAAGATCATATCCACTGTGGACCTTTCTGCCCGAAAGCCACATTGTGACTCGGGGTAGACACGCTCTGCAAGGAGGTGGAGTCTAGTGAGGGCAACACGGGCAAAGATCTTCCCCACGATGTTAAGCAGAGAGATGCCACGGTAATTATTGCAGTCACTGCGGTCTCCCTTGTTTTTATACAGTGTGACGATCTTGGAGTCACGCAGGTCTTGGGGGACAGCACCATCATTCCAACAGAGGCAGAGGAGTTCATGAAGATGAGGAAGCAAGGAGGGTTTCCCAAGTTTCATGATGTCAGGTGTTATCCCATCAGCACCTGGGGCCTTGCCGCAAGCGAGGCTGTCGATGGCTTTGCTGAGCTCCTCCTGTGTGGGTTCCTTGTCAAGCTCCTCCATGATGGGCAGGTTTGGAACTCCATTCAGAGCCTCCTCTGACACTGTGTTCTCTGTAGCGTATAGCTCCATGTAATGTTCAGCCCATCTTTCCATCTGCTTATCGCGGTCTGTGATGACTTCACCAGACTTAGATTTGAGTGGCGCCGTTTTCTTGATGGACGGGCCGGTAGCTTGTTTTATCCCCTCATACATGCTCCTAATATTTCCTGTGTCCGAGGCAACCTGTATATTTGAGGAGAGCTCAAGCCAGTAGTTGTTGGCGCAGCATCGAGCCATTCGCTGGGCTTTGCTCTTAGCTTCTCTCAAGGCGTCAAGGTTCCTTTGAGAGGGGTTTTCCTTGTGCTTGAGGAAAGCAGTACGCTTTGCCTCTATGACTGGCTCCATCACTGCTGCATTTGCCTCAAACCAGTCTGCGTTCCTTCTTGTTCTCTTTCCATATGCTGCAATGGCTTGGTCATAGATGGTGTCTCGTAGGCAGTTCCACTTGTCAACAGCACTCCGCTGGTTAGATGTGGAGAGCGCTTGGTCGAGGGAGGTGAGGAAGCGATGTGTGACATCAGCGTTGGAAGAACGGCTGGCGTTGATACGTGGACGAGCCTTCTGCTTGGTGTGATGGATCTGCTTTGGCTGTAGCTTGACCTTGCTGAGGACTAGCGAGTGGTCTGTGTCACAGTCAGCGCTGTGAAACGTTCGTGTGAGGTGAATACTGTTAAGTGCCTCACGCCTCGTGATGATGAGGTCAAGTTGGTGCCAACGCTTAGATCTGGGGTGTCTCCAGGAGACCCTATGCAGGGGCTTTGTCTGAAAGAAGGTGTTGGTGATGCAGAGCTTGTGGTAGCAGCACAATTCTAGCAGACGTTGTCCATTTTCATTCATGTTCCCCACTCCAAAGTGACCAAGGCAGTCAGGCCAGGATTCATGGTCAGCACCTACCCTGGCATTGAAATCTCCCAGAAGGAGCAAATGCTCATTCTTAGGGAAGGTCTTGACAACCGCATCAAGTTCCTCGTAAAACTTATCTTTTGACTCTGGTGGTGAGCAGAGAGTCGGGGCATAGGCACTCAACAGGTTGGCTGGCCCGCTACTGGTGGAAAGGCGGATTGTAAGGATCCTCTCAGAGCCTCCTGTCGGTGGGGTTATCATGGGAAGCAGAGTGTTCTTCACTGCGAATCCCACCCCATACTCCCGGGTCTCCTCTGCACTCTTGCCCTGCCAGAAGAAGGTGTAGTGTTTTTCCTTCAGAGAGCCACAGTCAGCGAGACGTGTCTCTTGGAGAGCAGTGATGTCAACATTAAGTCGGTGGAGCTCGCGGTCAATGATGGCTGTCTTGCGTGAGTCATCGATGAGGTCAAGGCTGTCAGAGAGCCCTGTGCGCATGGTTCTGACATTCCAGCTTGCTACTCGAAGAGCTAACTTCGATTTCGTTTTCTTCGTTTTCATCCTATTTTTTTGCTAGTGTTGACGTCCGCTAGTTGAGCTTTACCCAATGCCCCAACAGGATAACGCCAGCGCTGGTGGATGGAACCAATGGAATACACTGATTCCTCCCACCGTCAAAGCTGGTCCGTGGCGCTCTGCTTTCTCCGCGAATCGGGTGGAAACTTATGCGCGTTAGACTGCCAGCTTCCGTGTTTTCTCCTCCCTCCAGGGGGAGGCTGGAGTGACCTCTCCAGGGCGCAAGCCTGGGCAGGGAATATGGAGATCCTGGGTTGCCCAATCATCAAAATCCCCCTCTCGACCGTGCTGATGTGGTCCAGAGGAAAGCAAGGCAGTACATCTGGCATCAGTTTGGCTGCAGGAGCTGCCGGCAGGGGGTCAGCGGTGACACCTAGCCAGTTTAGGGGCTCCACTCCTGATTTTCTGTCTGGGTTTACTCCCATAGCCTATTTGACCCATAGGTGGGGCAGTGGTTGGCGGATGCCAGGGCGTGTCCACACACGGGTGGGCCTGCGCACCTCGCCTCTGGGGCCCACTGCTGCTCCGAGATCCCCTCCAGTTCAGCCTGGGACCGCAAAGTCCCAGTTACCGTGTGTGGCCACGAGGAGGCACTGCAGGAGTCTTGGTGGTGGAGAGGCTGTGTACCGGCAGGAGGAGGCTTACGCATTCGGCTCCTCTTTTCACCCCCCGCGAGGAGGGCTAGCCGGCGGCAGTAGCTGAAAGCAGAGAGTAGCAAGCAGGAGCAGCATGCAACATACACATGCAACATGCACTGACTACAAGCACTTCTACACAGTAATACTGCACTGGCGCATCACACACACCCTGTGTGCAAGGACACACACACCTATAGCCCATCGTCTCGGAGTCATTTCGTCTTTTTTTCAAATCCTCGTTTTTCATCATTTATGACCATGGCGATGGGCTATAGCCCATGGTCTCGAACGGCATACTATAGCATGCCGTTTTCCATCATTTTTGAGGATTTGATAAAAAGGCGAAAATCACTCCGAGACCATGGGCTATAGCCCATCGTCTCGTAGTCATTTTCGTCTTTTTTTCAAATCCTTGTTTTTCATCATTTATGGCCATGGCGATGGGCTATAGCCCATGGTCTCGAACGGAATGCTATAGTATTCCGTTTTGCATCATTTTTGAGGATTTGAAAAAAAGACGAAAATCACTCCGAGACCATGGGCTATAGCCCATCGTCTCGGAGTCATTTTCGTCTTTTTTTCAAATCCTCGTTTTTCATCATTTATGACCATGGCGATGGGCTATAGCCCATGGTCTCGAACGGCATACTATAGCATGCCGTTTTCCATCATTTTTGAGGATTTGATAAAAAGGCGAAAATCACTCCGAGACCATGGGCTATAGCCCATCGTCTCGTAGTCATTTTCGTCTTTTTTTCAAATCCTTGTTTTTCATCATTTATGGCCATGGCGATGGGCTATAGCCCATGGTCTCGAACGGCATGCTATAGTATTCCGTTTTGCATCATTTTTGAGGATTTGAAAAAAAGACGAAAATCACTCCGAGACCATGGGCTATAGCCCATCGTCTCGGAGTCATTTTCGTCTTTTTTTCAAATCCTTGTTTTTCATAATTTATGACCATGGCGATGGGCTATAGCCCATGGTCTCGAACGACATACTATAGCATGCCATTTTGCATCATCTTTGAGGATTTGAAAAAAAGACAAAAAATCACTCCGAGACCATGGGCTATAGCCCATCGTCTCGGAGTCATTTTCGTCTTTTTTTCAAATCCTCGTTTTTCATAATTTATGACCATGGCGATGGGCTATAGCCCATGGTCTCGAACGGCATACTATAGCATGCCGTTTTCCATCATTTTTGAGGATTTGAAAAAAAGACGAAAATCACTCCGAGACCATGGGCTATATATAGCCCATCGTCTCGGAGTCATTTTCGTCTTTTTTTCAAATCATCGTTTTTCATCATTTATGACCATGGGGATGGGCTATAGCCCATGGTCTCGAACGGCATACTATAGCATGCCGTTTTCCATCATTTTTGAGGATTTGAAAAAAAGACGAAAATCACTCCGAGTCGAGACCATGGGCTATAGCCCATCGTCTCGGAGTCATTTTCGTCTTTTTTTCAAATCCTTGTTTTTCATCATTTATGACCATGGCGATGGGCTATAGCCCATGGTCTCGAACGGCATACTATAGCATGCCGTTTTCCATAATTTTTGAGGATTTGAAAAAAAGACGAAAATGACTCCGAGACCATGGGCTATAGCCCATCGTCTCGGAGTCATTTTCGTCTTTTTTTCAAATCCTTGTTTTTCATAATTTATGACCATGGCGATGGGCTATAGCCCATGGTCTCGAACGGCATACTATAGCATGCCGTTTTGCATCATCTTTGAGGATTTGAAAAAAATACACAAAATCACTCCGAGACCATGGGCTATAGCCCATCGTCTCGGAGTCATTTTCGTCTTTTTTTCAAATCCTCGTTTTTCATAATTTATGACCATGGCGATGGGCTATAGCCCATGGTCTCGAACGGCATACTATAGCATGCCGTTTTCCATCATTTTTGAGGATTTGAAAAAAAGACGAAAATGACTCCGAGACCATGGGCTATAGCCCATCGTCTCGGAGTCATTTCGTCTTTTTTTCAAATCCTCGTTTTTCATCATTTATGACCATGGCGATGGGCTATAGCCCATGGTCTCGAACGGCATACTATAGCATGCCGTTTTCCATCATTTTTGAGGATTTGATAAAAAGGCGAAAATCACTCCGAGACCATGGGCTATAGCCCATCGTCTCGTAGTCATTTTCGTCTTTTTTTCAAATCCTTGTTTTTCATCATTTATGGCCATGGCGATGGGCTATAGCCCATGGTCTCGAACGGCATGCTATAGTATTCCGTTTTGCATCATTTTTGAGGATTTGAAAAAAAGACGAAAATCACTCCGAGACCATGGGCTATAGCCCATCGTCTCGGAGTCATTTTCGTCTTTTTTTCAAATCCTTGTTTTTCATAATTTATGACCATGGCGATGGGCTATAGCCCATGGTCTCGAACGGCATACTATAGCATGCCGTTTTGCATCATCTTTGAGGATTTGAAAAAAAGACAAAAACTCACTCCGAGACCATGGGCTATAGCCCATCGTCTCGGAGTCATTTTCGTCTTTTTTTCAAATCCTCGTTTTTCATAATTTATGACCATGGCGATGGGCTATAGCCCATGGTCTCGAACGGCATACTATAGCATGCCGTTTTCCATCATTTTTGAGGATTTGAAAAAAAGACGAAAATCACTCCGAGACCATGGGCTATATATAGCCCATCGTCTCGGAGTCATTTTCGTCTTTTTTTCAAATCCTCGTTTTTCATCATTTATGACCATGGGGATGGGCTATAGCCCATGGTCTCGAACGGCATACTATAGCATGCCGTTTTCCATAATTTTTGAGGATTTGAAAAAAAGACGAAAATGACTCCGAGACCATGGGCTATAGCCCATCGTCTCGGAGTCATTTTCGTCTTTTTTTCAAATCCTTGTTTTTCATAATTTATGACCATGGCGATGGGCTATAGCCCATAGTCTCGAACGGCATACTATAGCATGCCGTTTTGCATCATCTTTGAGGATTTGAAAAAAAGACACAAAATCACTCCGAGACCATGGGCTATAGCCCATCGTCTCGGAGTCATTTTCGTCTTTTTTTCAAATCCTCGTTTTTCATAATTTATGACCATGGCGATGGGCTATAGCCCATGGTCTCGAACGGCATACTATAGCATGCCGTTTTCCATCATTTTTGAGGATTTGAAAAAAAGACGAAAATGACTCCGAGACCATGGGCTATAGCCCATCGTCTCGGAGTCATTTTCGTCTTTTTTTCAAATCCTCGTTTTTCATCATTTATGACCATGGCGATGGGCTATAGCCCATGGTCTCGAACGGCATACTATAGCATGCCGTTTTCCATCATTTTTGAGGATTTGATAAAAAGGCGAAAATCACTCCGAGACCATGGGCTATAGCCCATCGTCTCGTAGTCATTTTCGTCTTTTTTTCAAATCCTTGTTTTTCATCATTTATGGCCATGGCGATGGGCTATAGCCCATGGTCTCGAACGGCATGCTATAGTATTCCGTTTTGCATCATTTTTGAGGATTTGAAAAAAAGACGAAAATCACTCCGAGACCATGGGCTATAGCCCATCGTCTCGGAGTCATTTTCGTCTTTTTTTCAAATCCTTGTTTTTCATAATTTATGACCATGGCGATGGGCTATAGCCCATGGTCTCGAACGGCATACTATAGCATGCCGTTTTGCATCATCTTTGAGGATTTGAAAAAAAGACAAAAAATCACTCCGAGACCATGGGCTATAGCCCATCGTCTCGGAGTCATTTTCGTCTTTTTTTCAAATCCTCGTTTTTCATCATTTATGACCATGGGGATGGGCTATAGCCCATGGTCTCGAACGGCATACTATAGCATGCCGTTTTCCATCATTTTTGAGGATTTGAAAAAAAGACGAAAATCACTCCGAGTCGAGACCATGGGCTATAGCCCATCGTCTCGGAGTCATTTTCGTCTTTTTTTCAAATCCTTATATTTCATCATTTATGACCATGGCGATGGGCTATAGCCCATGGTCTCGAACGGCATACTATAGCATGCCGTTTTCCATAATTTTTGAGGATTTGAAAAAAAGACGAAAATGACTCCGAGACCATGGGCTATAGCCCATGGTCTCGGAGTCATTTTCGTCTTTTTTTCAAATCCTTGTTTTTCATAATTTATGACCATGGCGATGGGCTATAGCCCATGGTCTCGAACGGCATACTATAGCATGCCGTTTTCCATCATTTTTGAGGATTTGAAAAAAAGACGAAAATGACTCCGAGACCATGGGCTATAGCCCATCGTCTCGGAGTCATTTTCGTCTTTTTTTCAAATCCTCGTTTTTCATCATTTATGACCATGGCGATGGGCTATAGCCCATGGTCTCGAACGGCATACTATAGCATGCCGTTTTCCATCATTTTTGAGGATTTGTTAAAAAGACGAAAATCACTCCGAGACCATGGGCTATAGCCCATCGTCTCGTAGTCATTTTCGTCTTTTTTTCAAATCCTTGTTTTTCATCATTTATGGCCATGGCGAATCTGGGCTATAGCCCATGGTCTCGAACGGCATACTATAGCATGCCGTTTTCCATCATTTTTGAGGATTTGAAAAAAAGACGAAAATCACTCCGAGACCATGGGCTATATATAGCCCATCGTCTCGGAGTCATTTTCGTCTTTTTTTCAAATCCTCGTTTTTCATCATTTATGACCATGGGGATGGGCTATAGCCCATGGTCTCGAACGGCATACTATAGCATGCCGTTTTCCATCATTTTTGAGGATTTGAAAAAAAGACGAAAATCACTCCGAGTCGAGACCATGGGCTATAGCCCATCGTCTCGGAGTCATTTTCGTCTTTTTTTCAAATCCTTGTTTTTCATCATTTATGACCATGGCGATGGGCTATAGCCCATGGTCTCGAACGGCATACTATAGCATGCCGTTTTCCATAATTTTTGAGGATTTGAAAAAAAGACGAAAATGACTCCGAGACCATGGGCTATAGCCCATCGTCTCGGAGTCATTTTCGTCTTTTTTTCAAATCCTTGTTTTTCATAATTTATGACCATGGCGATGGGCTATAGCCCATGGTCTCGAACGGCATACTATAGCATGCCGTTTTGCATCATCTTTGAGGATTTGAAAAAAAGACACAAAATCACTCCGAGACCATCGTCTCGGAGTCATTTTCGTCTTTTTTTCAAATCCTCGTTTTTCATAATTTATGACCATGGCGATGGGCTATAGCCCATGGTCTCGAACGGCATACTATAGCATGCCGTTTTCCATCATTTTTGAGGATTTGAAAAAAAGACGAAAATGACTCCGAGACCATGGGCTATAGCCCATCGTCTCGGAGTCATTTCGTCTTTTTTTCAAATCCTCGTTTTTCATCATTTATGACCATGGCGATGGGCTATAGCCCATGGTCTCGAACGGCATACTATAGCATGCCGTTTTCCATCATTTTTGAGGATTTGATAAAAAGGCGAAAATCACTCCGAGACCATGGGCTATAGCCCATCGTCTCGTAGTCATTTTCGTCTTTTTTTCAAATCCTTGTTTTTCATAATTTATGACCATGGCGATGGGCTATAGCCCATGGTCTCGAACGGCATACTATAGCATGCCGTTTTGCATCATCTTTGAGGATTTGAAAAAAAGACACAAAATCACTCCGAGACCATGGGCTATAGCCCATCGTCTCGGAGTCATTTTCGTCTTTTTTTCAAATCCTCGTTTTTCATAATTTATGACCATGGCGATGGGCTATAGCCCATGGTCTCGAACGGCATACTATAGCATGCCGTTTTCCATCATTTTTGAGGATTTGATAAAAAGGCGAAAATCACTCCGAGACCATGGGCTATAGCCCATCGTCTCGTAGTCATTTTCGTCTTTTTTTCAAATCCTTGTTTTTCATCATTTATGGCCATGGCGATGGGCTATAGCCCATGGTCTCGAACGGCATGCTATAGTATTCCGTTTTGCATCATTTTTGAGGATTTGAAAAAAAGACGAAAATCACTCCGAGACCATGGGCTATAGCCCATCGTCTCGGAGTCATTTTCGTCTTTTTTTCAAATCCTTGTTTTTCATAATTTATGACCATGGCGATGGGCTATAGCCCATGGTCTCGAACGGCATACTATAGCATGCCGTTTTGCATCATCTTTGAGGATTTGAAAAAAAGACAAAAAATCACTCCGAGACCATGGGCTATAGCCCATCGTCTCGGAGTCATTTTCGTCTTTTTTTCAAATCCTCGTTTTTCATCATTTATGACCATGGGGATGGGCTATAGCCCATGGTCTCGAACGGCATACTATAGCTTGCCGTTTTCCATCATTTTTGAGGATTTGAAAAAAAGACGAAAATCACTCCGAGTCGAGACCATGGGCTATAGCCCATCGTCTCGGAGTCATTTTCGTCTTTTTTTCAAATCCTTATATTTCATCATTTATGACCATGGCGATGGGCTATAGCCCATGGTCTCGAACGGCATACTATAGCATGCCGTTTTCCATAATTTTTGAGGATTTGAAAAAAAGACGAAAATGACTCCGAGACCATGGGCTATAGCCCATGGTCTCGGAGTCATTTTCGTCTTTTTTTCAAATCCTTGTTTTTCATAATTTATGACCATGGCGATGGGCTATAGCCCATGGTCTCGAACGGCATACTATAGCATGCCGTTTTCCATCATTTTTGAGGATTTGAAAAAAAGACGAAAATGACTCCGAGACCATGGGCTATAGCCCATCGTCTCGGAGTCATTTTCGTCTTTTTTTCAAATCCTCGTTTTTCATCATTTATGACCATGGCGATGGGCTATAGCCCATGGTCTCGAACGGCATACTATAGCATGCCGTTTTCCATCATTTTTGAGGATTTGTTAAAAAGACGAAAATCACTCCGAGACCATGGGCTATAGCCCATCGTCTCGTAGTCATTTTCGTCTTTTTTTCAAATCCTTGTTTTTCATCATTTATGGCCATGGCGAATCTGGGCTATAGCCCATGGTCTCGAACGGCATACTATAGCATGCCGTTTTCCATCATTTTTGAGGATTTGAAAAAAAGACGAAAATCACTCCGAGACCATGAGCTATATATAGCCCATCGTCTCGGAGTCATTTTCGTCTTTTTTTCAAATCCTCGTTTTTCATCATTTATGACCATGGGGATGGGCTATAGCCCATGGTCTCGAACGGCATACTATAGCATGCCGTTTTCCATCATTTTTGAGGATTTGAAAAAAAGACGAAAATCACTCCGAGTCGAGACCATGGGCTATAGCCCATCGTCTCGGAGTCATTTTCGTCTTTTTTTCAAATCCTTGTTTTTCATAATTTATGAACATGGCGATGGGCTATAGCCCATGGTCTCGAACGGCATACTATAGCATGCCGTTTTCCATAATTTTTGAGGATTTGAAAAAAAGACGAAAATGACTCCGAGACCATGGGCTATAGCCCATCGTCTCGGAGTCATTTCGTCTTTTTTTCAAATCCTCGTTTTTCATAATTTATGACCATGGCGATGGGCTATAGCCCATGGTCTCGAACGGCATACTATAGCATGCCGTTTTCCATCATTTTTGAGGATTTGAAAAAAAGACGAAAATGACTCCGAGACCATGGGCTATAGCCCATCGTCTCGGAGTCATTTCGTCTTTTTTTCAAATCCTCGTTTTTCATCATTTATGGCCATGGCGATGGGCTATAGCCCATGGTCTCGAACGGCATACTATAGTATTCCGTTTTCCATCATTTTTGAGGATTTGATAAAAAGGCGAAAATCACTCCGAGACCATGGGCTATAGCCCATCGTCTCGTAGTCATTTTCGTCTTTTTTTCAAATCCTTGTTTTTCATCATTTATGGCCATGGCGATGGGCTATAGCCCATGGTCTCGAACGGCATGCTATAGTATTCCGTTTTGCATCATTTTTGAGGATTTGAAAAAAAGACGAAAATCACTCCGAGACCATGGGCTATAGCCCATCGTCTCGGAGTCATTTTCGAATTTTTGCAAGTTTTGCATCATCTTTGAGGATTTGAAAAAAAGACAAAAAATCACTCCGAGACCATGGGCTATAGCCCATCGTCTCGGAGTCATTTTCGTCTTTTTTTCAAATCCTCGTTTTTCATAATTTATGACCATGGCGATGGGCTATAGCCCATGGTCTCGAACGGCATACTATAGCATGCCGTTTTCCATCATTTTTGAGGATTTGAAAAAAAGACGAAAATCACTCCGAGACCATGGGCTATATATAGCCCATCGTCTCGGAGTCATTTTCGTCTTTTTTTCAAATCCTTGTTTTTCATCATTTATGACCATGGCGATGGGCTATAGCCCATGGTCTCGAACGGCATACTATAGCATGCCGTTTTCCATAATTTTTGAGGATTTGAAAAAAAGACGAAAATGACTCCGAGACCATGGGCTATAGCCCATCGTCTCGGAGTCATTTTCGTCTTTTTTTCAAATCCTTGTTTTTCATAATTTATGACCATGGCGATGGGCTATAGCCCATGGTCTCGAACGGCATACTATAGCATGCCGTTTTGCATCATCTTTGAGGATTTGAAAAAAAGACACAAAATCACTCCGAGACCATGGGCTATAGCCCATCGTCTCGGAGTCATTTTCGTCTTTTTTTCAAATCCTCGTTTTTCATAATTTATGACCATGGCGATGGGCTATAGCCCATGGTCTCGAACGGCATACTATAGCATGCCGTTTTCCATCATTTTTGAGGATTTGAAAAAAAGACGAAAATGACTCCGAGACCATGGGCTATAGCCCATCGTCTCGGAGTCATTTTCGTCTTTTTTTCAAATCCTCGTTTTTCATCATTTATGACCATGGCGATGGGCTATAGCCCATGGTCTCGAACGGCATACTATAGCATGCCGTTTTCCATCATTTTTGAGGATTTGATAAAAAGGCGAAAATCACTCCGAGACCATGGGCTATAGCCCATCGTCTCGTAGTCATTTTCGTCTTTTTTTCAAATCCTTGTTTTTCATCATTTATGGCCATGGCGATGGGCTATAGCCCATGGTCTCGAACGGCATGCTATAGTATTCCGTTTTGCATCATTTTTGAGGATTTGAAAAAAAGACGAAAATCACTCTGAGACCATGGGCTATAGCCCATCGTCTCGGAGTCATTTTCGTCTTTTTTTCAAATCCTTGTTTTTCATAATTTATGACCATGGCGATGGGCTATAGCCCATGGTCTCGAACGGCATACTATAGCATGCCGTTTTGCATCATCTTTGAGGATTTGAAAAAAAGACAAAAAATCACTCCGAGACCATGGGCTATAGCCCATCGTCTCGGAGTCATTTTCGTCTTTTTTTCAAATCCTCGTTTTTCATCATTTATGACCATGGGGATGGGCTATAGCCCATGGTCTCGAACGGCATACTATAGCATGCCGTTTTCCATCATTTTTGAGGATTTGAAAAAAAGACGAAAATCACTCCGAGTCGAGACCATGGGCTATAGCCCATCGTCTCGGAGTCATTTTCGTCTTTTTTTCAAATCCTTGTTTTTCATCATTTATGACCATGGCGATGGGCTATAGCCCATGGTCTCGAACGGCATACTATAGCATGCCGTTTTCCATAATTTTTGAGGATTTGAAAAAAAGACGAAAATGACTCCGAGACCATGGGCTATAGCCCATGGTCTCGGAGTCATTTTCGTCTTTTTTTCAAATCCTTGTTTTTCATAATTTATGACCATGGCGATGGGCTATAGCCCATGGTCTCGAACGGCATACTATAGCATGCCGTTTTGCATCATCTTTGAGGATTTGAAAAAAAGACACAAAATCACTCCGAGACCATGGGCTATAGCCCATCGTCTCGGAGTCATTTTCGTCTTTTTTTCAAATCCTCGTTTTTCATAATTTATGACCATGGCGATGGGCTATAGCCCATGGTCTCGAACGGCATACTATAGCATGCCGTTTTCCATCATTTTTGAGGATTTGAAAAAAAGACGAAAATGACTCCGAGACCATGGGCTATAGCCCATCGTCTCGGAGTCATTTTCGTCTTTTTTTCAAATCCTCGTTTTTCATCATTTATGACCATGGCGATGGGCTATAGCCCATGGTCTCGAACGGCATACTATAGCATGCCGTTTTCCATCATTTTTGAGGATTTGTTAAAAAGACGAAAATCACTCCGAGACCATGGGCTATAGCCCATCGTCTCGTAGTCATTTTCGTCTTTTTTTCAAATCCTTGTTTTTCATCATTTATGGCCATGGCGAATCTGGGCTATAGCCCATGGTCTCGAACGGCATACTATAGCATGCCGTTTTCCATCATTTTTGAGGATTTGAAAAAAAGACGGAAATCACTCCGAGTCGAGACCATGGGCTATAGCCCATCGTCTCGGAGTCATTTTCGTCTTTTTTTCAAATCCTCGTTTTTCATCATTTATGACCATGGGGATGGGCTATAGCCCATGGTCTCGAACGGCATACTATAGCATGCCGTTTTCCATCATTTTTGAGGATTTGAAAAAAAGACGAAAATCACTCCGAGTCGAGACCATGGGCTATAGCCCATCGTCTCGGAGTCATTTTCGTCTTTTTTTCAAATCCTTGTTTTTCATCATTTATGACCATGGCGATGGGCTATAGCCCATGGTCTCGAACGGCATACTATAGCATGCCGTTTTCCATCATTTTTGAGGATTTGAAAAAAAGACGAAAATCACTCCGAGACCATGGGCTATAGCCCATTGTCTCGGAGTCATTTTCGTCTTTTTTTCAAATCCTCGTTTTTCATCATTTATGACCATGGCGATGGGCTATAGCCCATGGTCTCGAACGGCATACTATAGCATGCCGTTTTCCATCATTTTTGAGGATTTGATAAAAAGGCGAAAATCGCTCCGAGACCATGGGCTATAGCCCATCGTCTCGTAGTCATTTTCGTCTTTTTTTCAAATCCTTGTTTTTCATCATTTATGGCCATGGCGATGGGCTATAGCCCATGGTCTCGAACGGCATGCTATAGTATTCCGTTTTGCATCATTTTTGAGGATTTGAAAAAAAGACGAAAATCACTCCGAGACCATGGGCTATAGCCCATCGTCTCGGAGTCATTTTCGTCTTTTTTTCAAATCCTTGTTTTTCATAATTTATGACCATGGCGATGGGCTATAGCCCATGGTCTCGAACGGCATACTATAGCATGCCGTTTTGCATCATTTTTGAGGATTTGAAAAAAAGACGAAAATCACTCCGAGACCATGGGCTATATATAGCCCATCGTCTCGGAGTCATTTTCGTCTTTTTTTCAAATCCTCGTTTTTCATCATTTATGACCATGGGGATGGGCTATAGCCCATGGTCTCGAACGGCATACTATAGCATGCCGTTTTCCATCATTTTTGAGGATTTGAAAAAAAGACGAAAATCACTCCGAGTCGAGACCATGGGCTATAGCCCATCGTCTCGGAGTCATTTTCGTCTTTTTTTCAAATCCTTGTTTTTCATCATTTATGACCATGGCGATGGGCTATAGCCCATGGTCTCGAACGGCATACTATAGCATGCCGTTTTCCATAATTTTTGAGGATTTGAAAAAAAGACGAAAATGACTCCGAGACCATGGGCTATAGCCCATCGTCTCGGAGTCATTTTCGTCTTTTTTTCAAATCCTTGTTTTTCATAATTTATGACCATGGCGATGGGCTATAGCCCATGGTCTCGAACGGCATACTATAGCATGCCGTTTTGCATCATCTTTGAGGATTTGAAAAAAAGACACAAAATCACTCCGAGACCATGGGCTATAGCCCATCGTCTCGGAGTCATTTTCGTCTTTTTTTCAAATCCTCGTTTTTCATAATTTATGACCATGGCGATGGGCTATAGCCCATGGTCTCGAACGGCATACTATAGCATGCCGTTTTCCATCATTTTTGAGGATTTGAAAAAAAGACGAAAATCACACCGAGACCATGGGCTATATATAGCCCATCGTCTCGGAGTCATTTTCGTCTTTTTTTCAAATCCTCGTTTTTCATTATGACCATGGCGATGGGCAGCCCAGTATCACCATTAAAAGTCAAACCTCGACTTTTTGACAGACCCCGGGAAAAGTCACCGTTTGACTTTTCAAAAGTCAAATACTGACTTTGCGATGGGCTATAGCCCATGGTCTCGAACGGCATACTATAGCATGCCGTTTGCATCATTTTTGAGGATTTGAAAAAAAGACGAAAATGACTCCGAGACCATGGGCTATAGCCCATCGTCTCGGAGTCATTTTCGTCTTTTTTTCAAATCCTCGTTTTTCATCATTTATGACCATGGCGATGGGCTATAGCCCATGGTCTCGAACGGCATACTATAGCATGCCGTTTTCCATCATTTTTGAGGATTTGATAAAAAGGCGAAAATCACTCCGAGACCATGGGCTATAGCCCATCGTCTCGTAGTCATTTTCGTCTTTTTTTCAAATCCTTGTTTTTCATAATTTATGACCATGGCGATGGGCTATAGCCCATGGTCTCGAACGGCATACTATAGCATGCCGTTTTGCATCATCTTTGAGGATTTGAAAAAAAGACAAAAAATCACTCCGAGACCATGGGCTATAGCCCATCGTCTCGGAGTCATTTTCGTCTTTTTTTCAAATCCTCGTTTTTCATAATTTATGACCATGGCGATGGGCTATAGCCCATGGTCTCGAACGGCATACTATAGCATGCCGTTTTCCATAATTTTTGAGGATTTGAAAAAAAGACGAAAATCACTCCGAGACCATGGGCTATATATAGCCCATCGTCTCGGAGTCATTTTCGTCTTTTTTTCAAATCCTCGTTTTTCATAATTTATGACCATGGCGATGGGCTATAGCCCATGGTCTCGAACGGCATACTATAGCATGCCGTTTTCCATAATTTTTGAGGATTTGAAAAAAAGACGAAAATGACTCCGAGACCATGGGCTATAGCCCATCGTCTCGGAGTCATTTTCGTCTTTTTTTCAAATCCTCGTTTTTCATAATTTATGACCATGGCGATGGGCTATAGCCCATGGTCTCGAACGGCATACTATAGCATGCCGTTTTCCATCATTTTTGAGGATTTGAAAAAAAGACGAAAATGACTCCGAGACCATGGGCTATAGCCCATCGTCTCGGAGTCATTTTCGTCTTTTTTTCAAATCCTCGTTTTTCATAATTTATGACCATGGCGATGGGCTATAGCCCATGGTCTCGAACGGCATACTATAGCATGCCGTTTTCCATCATTTTTGAGGATTTGAAAAAAAGACGAAAATGACTCCGAGACCATGGGCTATAGCCCATCGTCTCGGAGTCATTTTCGTCTTTTTTTCAAATCCTCGTTTTTCATCATTTATGACCATGGCGATGGGCTATAGCCCATGGTCTCGAACGGCATACTATAGCATGCCGTTTTCCATCAATTTTGAGGATTTGATAAAAAGGCGAAAATCACTCCGAGACCATGGGCTATAGCCCATCGTCTCGTAGTCATTTTCGTCTTTTTTTCAAATCCTTGTTTTTCATCATTTATGGCCATGGCGATGGGCTATAGCCCATGGTCTCGAACGGCATGCTATAGTATTCCGTTTTGCATCATTTTTGAGGATTTGAAAAAAAGACGAAAATCACTCCGAGACCATGGGCTATAGCCCATCGTCTCGGAGTCATTTTCGTCTTTTTTTCAAATCCTTGTTTTTCATAATTTATGACCATGGCGATGGGCTATAGCCCATGGTCTCGAACGGCATACTATAGCATGCCGTTTTGCATCATCTTTGAGGATTTGAAAAAAAGACAAAAAATCACTCCGAGACCATGGGCTATAGCCCATCGTCTCGGAGTCATTTTCGTCTTTTTTTCAAATCCTCGTTTTTCATAATTTATGACCATGGCGATGGGCTATAGCCCATGGTCTCGAACGGCATACTATAGCATGCCGTTTTCCATCATTTTTGAGGATTTGAAAAAAAGACGAAAATCACTCCGAGACCATGGGCTATATATAGCCCATCGTCTCGGAGTCATTTTCGTCTTTTTTTCAAATCCTCGTTTTTCATCATTTATGACCATGGGGATGGGCTATAGCCCATGGTCTCGAACGGCATACTATAGCATGCCGTTTTCCATCATTTTTGAGGATTTGAAAAAAAGACGAAAATCACTCCGAGACCATGGGCTATAGCCCATCGTCTCGTAGTCATTTTCGTCTTTTTTTCAAATCCTTGTTTTTCATCATTTATGGCCATGGCGAATCTGGGCTATAGCCCATGGTCTCGAACGGCATGCTATAGTATTCCGTTTTGCATCATTTTTGAGGATTTGAAAAAAAGACGAAAATCACTCCGAGTCGAGACCATGGGCTATAGCCCATCGTCTCGGAGTCATTTTCGTCTTTTTTTCAAATCCTTGTTTTTCATCATTTATGACCATGGCGATGGGCTATAGCCCATGGTCTCGAACGGCATACTATAGCATGCCGTTTTCCATAATTTTTGAGGATTTGAAAAAAAGACGAAAATGACTCCGAGACCATGGGCTATAGCCCATCGTCTCGGAGTCATTTTCGTCTTTTTTTCAAATCCTTGTTTTTCATAATTTATGACCATGGCGATGGGCTATAGCCCATGGTCTCGAACGGCATACTATAGCATGCCGTTTTGCATCATCTTTGAGGATTTGAAAAAAAGACACAAAATCACTCCGAGACCATGGGCTATAGCCCATCGTCTCGGAGTCATTTTCGTCTTTTTTTCAAATCCTCGTTTTTCATAATTTATGACCATGGCGATGGGCTATAGCCCATGGTCTCGAACGGCATACTATAGCATGCCGTTTTCCATCATTTTTGAGGATTTGAAAAAAAGACGAAAATCACACCGAGACCATGGGCTATATATAGCCCATCGTCTCGGAGTCATTTTCGTCTTTTTTTCAAATCCTCGTTTTTCATTATGACCATGGCGATGGGCAGCCCAGTATCACCATTAAAAGTCAAACCTCGACTTTTTGACAGAACCCGGGAAAAGTCACCGTTTGACTTTTCAAAAGTCAAATACTGACTTTGCGATGGGCTATAGCCCATGGTCTCGAACGGCATACTATAGCATGCCGTTTGCATCATTTTTGAGGATTTGAAAAAAAGACGAAAATGACTCCGAGACCATGGGCTATAGCCCATCGTCTCGGAGTCATTTTCGTCTTTTTTTCAAATCCTCGTTTTTCATCATTTATGACCATGGCGATGGGCTATAGCCCATGGTCTCGAACGGCATACTATAGCATGCCGTTTTCCATCATTTTTGAGGATTTGATAAAAAGGCGAAAATCACTCCGAGACCATGGGCTATAGCCCATCGTCTCGTAGTCATTTTCGTCTTTTTTTCAAATCCTTGTTTTTCATAATTTATGACCATGGCGATGGGCTATAGCCCATGGTCTCGAACGGCATACTATAGCATGCCGTTTTGCATCATCTTTGAGGATTTGAAAAAAAGACAAAAAATCACTCCGAGACCATGGGCTATAGCCCATCGTCTCGGAGTCATTTTCGTCTTTTTTTCAAATCCTCGTTTTTCATAATTTATGACCATGGCGATGGGCTATAGCCCATGGTCTCGAACGGCATACTATAGCATGCCGTTTTCCATAATTTTTGAGGATTTGAAAAAAAGACGAAAATCACTCCGAGACCATGGGCTATATATAGCCCATCGTCTCGGAGTCATTTTCGTCTTTTTTTCAAATCCTCGTTTTTCATAATTTATGACCATGGCGATGGGCTATAGCCCATGGTCTCGAACGGCATACTATAGCATGCCGTTTTCCATAATTTTTGAGGATTTGAAAAAAAGACGAAAATGACTCCGAGACCATGGGCTATAGCCCATCGTCTCGGAGTCATTTTCGTCTTTTTTTCAAATCCTCGTTTTTCATAATTTATGACCATGGCGATGGGCTATAGCCCATGGTCTCGAACGGCATACTATAGCATGCCGTTTTCCATCATTTTTGAGGATTTGAAAAAAAGACGAAAATGACTCCGAGACCATGGGCTATAGCCCATCGTCTCGTAGTCATTTTCGTCTTTTTTTCAAATCCTTGTTTTTCATCATTTATGGCCATGGCGATGGGCTATAGCCCATGGTCTCGAACGGCATGCTATAGTATTCCGTTTTGCATAATTTTTGAGGATTTGAAAAAAAGACGAAAATCACTCCGAGACCATGGGCTATAGCCCATCGTCTCGGAGTCATTTTCGTCTTTTTTTCAAATCCTTGTTTTTCATAATTTATGACCATGGCGATGGGCTATAGCCCATGGTCTCGAACGGCATACTATAGCATGCCGTTTTGCATCATCTTTGAGGATTTGAAAAAAAGACAAAAAATCACTCCGAGACCATGGGCTATAGCCCATCGTCTCGGAGTCATTTTCGTCTTTTTTTCAAATCCTCGTTTTTCATAATTTATGACCATGGCGATGGGCTATAGCCCATGGTCTCGAACGGCATACTATAGCATGCCGTTTTCCATCATTTTTGAGGATTTGATAAAAAGGCGAAAATCACTCCGAGACCATGGGCTATAGCCCATCGTCTCGTAGTCATTTTCGTCTTTTTTTCAAATCCTTGTTTTTCATCATTTATGGCCATGGCGATGGGCTATAGCCCATGGTCTCGAACGGCATGCTATAGTATTCCGTTTTGCATCATTTTTGAGGATTTGAAAAAAAGACGAAAATCACTCCGAGACCATGGGCTATAGCCCATCGTCTCGGAGTCATTTTCGTCTTTTTTTCAAATCCTTGTTTTTCATAATTTATGACCATGGCGATGGGCTATAGCCCATGGTCTCGAACGGCATACTATAGCATGCCGTTTTGCATCATCTTTGAGGATTTGAAAAAAAGACAAAAAATCACTCCGAGACCATGGGCTATAGCCCATCGTCTCGGAGTCATTTTCGTCTTTTTTTCAAATCCTCGTTTTTCATATTTTATGACCATGGCGATGGGCTATAGCCCATGGTCTCGAACGGCATACTATAGCATGCCGTTTTCCATCATTTTTGAGGATTTGAAAAAAAGACGAAAATCGCTCCGAGACCATGGGCTATATATAGCCCATCGTCTCGGAGTCATTTTCGTCTTTTTTTCAAATCCTCGTTTTTCATCATTTATGACCATGGGGATGGGCTATAGCCCATGGTCTCGAACGGCATACTATAGCATGCCGTTTTCCATCATTTTTGAGGATTTGAAAAAAAGACGAAAATCACTCCGAGACCATGGGCTATAGCCCATCGTCTCGTAGTCATTTTCGTCTTTTTTTCAAATCCTTGTTTTTCATCATTTATGGCCATGGCGAATCTGGGCTATAGCCCATGGTCTCGAACGGCATGCTATAGTATTCCGTTTTGCATCATTTTTGAGGATTTGAAAAAAAGACGAAAATCACTCCGAGACCATGGGCTATAGCCCATCGTCTCGGAGTCATTTTCGTCTTTTTTTCAAATCCTTGTT
The DNA here is from genome assembly GCF_951216825.1 of Electrona antarctica. Classification (NCBI taxonomy): domain Eukaryota; kingdom Metazoa; phylum Chordata; class Actinopteri; order Myctophiformes; family Myctophidae; genus Electrona; species Electrona antarctica. The sequence continues at coordinate 45,649,061 of NC_136791.1, forward strand.
TTTCATAATTTATGACCATGGCGATGGGCTATAGCCCATGGTCTCGAACGGCATACTATAGCATGCCGTTTTGCATCATCTTTGAGGATTTGAAAAAAAGACACAAAATCACTCCGAGACCATGGGCTATAGCCCATCGTCTCGGAGTCATTTTCGTCTTTTTTTCAAATCCTCGTTTTTCATCATTTATGACCATGGCGATGGGCTATAGCCCATGGTCTCGAACGGCATACTATAGCATGCCGTTTTCCATCATTTTTGAGGATTTGAAAAAAAGACGAAAATCACTCCGAGACCATGGGCTATATATAGCCCATCGTCTCGGAGTCATTTTCGTCTTTTTTTCAAATCCTCGTTTTTCATCATTTATGACCATGGGGATGGGCTATAGCCCATGGTCTCGAACGGCATACTATAGCATGCCGTTTTCCATCATTTTTGAGGATTTGAAAAAAAGATGAAAATGACTCCGAGACCATGGGCTATAGCCCATCGTCTCGGAGTCATTTTCGTCTTTTTTTCAAATCCTCGTTTTTCATCATTTATGACCATGGGGATGGGCTATAGCCCATGGTCTCGAACGGCATACTATAGCATGCCGTTTTCCATCATTTTTGAGGATTTGATAAAAAGGCGAAAATCACTCCGAGACCATGGGCTATAGCCCATCGTCTCGGAGTCATTTTCGTCTTTTTTTCAAATCCTTGTTTTTCATAATTTATGACCATGGCGATGGGCTATAGCCCATGGTCTCGAACGGCATACTATAGCATGCCGTTTTGCATCATCTTTGAGGATTTGAAAAAAATACACAAAATCACTCCGAGACCATGGGCTATAGCCCATCGTCTCGGAGTCATTTTCGTCTTTTTTTCAAATCCTCGTTTTTCATAATTTATGACCATGGCGATGGGCTATAGCCCATGGTCTCGAACGGCATACTATAGCATGCCGTTTTCCATCATTTTTGAGGATTTGAAAAAAAGACGAAAATGACTCCGAGACCATGGGCCATGGGCTATAGCCCATCGTCTCGAGACCATGGGCTATAGCCCATCGTCTCGTAGTCATTTTCGTCTTTTTTTCAAATCCTTGTTTTTCATCATTTATGGCCATGGCGATGGGCTATAGCCCATGGTCTCGAACGGCATACTATAGCATGCCGTTTTCCATCATTTTTGAGGATTTGAAAAAAAGACGAAAATCACTCCGAGACCATGGGCTATAGCCCATCGTCTCGTAGTCATTTTCGTCTTTTTTTCAAATCCTCGTTTTTCATCATTTATGGCCATGGCGATGGGCTATAGCCCATGGTCTCGAACGGCATACTATAGCATGCCGTTTTCCATCATTTTTGAGGATTTGATAAAAAGGCGAAAATCACTCCGAGACCATGGGCTATAGCCCATCGTCTCGTAGTCATTTTCGTCTTTTTTTCAAATCCTTGTTTTTCATAATTTATGGCCATGGCGATGGGCTATAGCCCATGGTCTCGAACGGCATACTATAGCATGCCGTTTTGCATCATTTTTGAGGATTTGAAAAAAAGACGAAAATCACTCCGAGACCATGGGCTATAGCCCATCGTCTCGGAGTCATTTTCGTCTTTTTTTCAAATCCTCGTTTTTCATAATTTATGACCATGGCGATGGGCTATAGCCCATGGTCTCGAACGGCATACTATAGCATGCCGTTTTCCATCATTTTTGAGGATTTGAAAAAAAGACGAAAATCACTCCGAGTCGAGACCATGGGCTATAGCCCATCGTCTCGGAGTCATTTTCGTCTTTTTTTCAAATCCTTATATTTCATCATTTATGACCATGGCGATGGGCTATAGCCCATGGTCTCGAACGGCATACTATAGCATGCCGTTTTCCATAATTTTTGAGGATTTGAAAAAAAGACGAAAATGACTCCGAGACCATGGGCTATAGCCCATGGTCTCGGAGTCATTTTCGTCTTTTTTTCAAATCCTTGTTTTTCATAATTTATGACCATGGCGATGGGCTATAGCCCATGGTCTCGAACGGCATACTATAGCATGCCGTTTTCCATCATTTTTGAGGATTTGAAAAAAAGACGAAAATGACTCCGAGACCATGGGCTATAGCCCATCGTCTCGGAGTCATTTTCGTCTTTTTTTCAAATCCTCGTTTTTCATCATTTATGACCATGGCGATGGGCTATAGCCCATGGTCTCGAACGGCATACTATAGCATGCCGTTTTCCATCATTTTTGAGGATTTGTTAAAAAGACGAAAATCACTCCGAGACCATGGGCTATAGCCCATCGTCTCGTAGTCATTTTCGTCTTTTTTTCAAATCCTTGTTTTTCATCATTTATGGCCATGGCGAATCTGGGCTATAGCCCATGGTCTCGAACGGCATACTATAGCATGCCGTTTTCCATCATTTTTGAGGATTTGAAAAAAAGACGAAAATCACTCCGAGACCATGGGCTATATATAGCCCATCGTCTCGGAGTCATTTTCGTCTTTTTTTCAAATCCTCGTTTTTCATCATTTATGACCATGGGGATGGGCTATAGCCCATGGTCTCGAACGGCATACTATAGCATGCCGTTTTCCATCATTTTTGAGGATTTGAAAAAAAGACGAAAATCACTCCGAGTCGAGACCATGGGCTATAGCCCATCGTCTCGGAGTCATTTTCGTCTTTTTTTCAAATCCTTGTTTTTCATCATTTATGACCATGGCGATGGGCTATAGCCCATGGTCTCGAACGGCATACTATAGCATGCCGTTTTCCATAATTTTTGAGGATTTGAAAAAAAGACGAAAATGACTCCGAGACCATGGGCTATAGCCCATCGTCTCGGAGTCATTTTCGTCTTTTTTTCAAATCCTTGTTTTTCATAATTTATGACCATGGCGATGGGCTATAGCCCATGGTCTCGAACGGCATACTATAGCATGCCGTTTTGCATCATCTTTGAGGATTTGAAAAAAAGACACAAAATCACTCCGAGACCATGGGCTATAGCCCATCGTCTCGGAGTCATTTTCGTCTTTTTTTCAAATCCTCGTTTTTCATAATTTATGACCATGGCGATGGGCTATAGCCCATGGTCTCGAACGGCATACTATAGCATGCCGTTTTCCATCATTTTTGAGGATTTGAAAAAAAGACGAAAATGACTCCGAGACCATGGGCTATAGCCCATCGTCTCGGAGTCATTTCGTCTTTTTTTCAAATCCTCGTTTTTCATCATTTATGACCATGGCGATGGGCTATAGCCCATGGTCTCGAACGGCATACTATAGCATGCCGTTTTCCATCATTTTTGAGGATTTGATAAAAAGGCGAAAATCACTCCGAGACCATGGGCTATAGCCCATCGTCTCGTAGTCATTTTCGTCTTTTTTTCAAATCCTTGTTTTTCATCATTTATGGCCATGGCGATGGGCTATAGCCCATGGTCTCGAACGGCATGCTATAGTATTCCGTTTTGCATCATTTTTGAGGATTTGAAAAAAAGACGAAAATCACTCCGAGACCATGGGCTATAGCCCATCGTCTCGGAGTCATTTTCGAATTTTTGCAAGTTTTGCATCATCTTTGAGGATTTGAAAAAAAGACAAAAAATCACTCCGAGACCATGGGCTATAGCCCATCGTCTCGGAGTCATTTTCGTCTTTTTTTCAAATCCTCGTTTTTCATAATTTATGACCATGGCGATGGGCTATAGCCCATGGTCTCGAACGGCATACTATAGCATGCCGTTTTCCATCATTTTTGAGGATTTGAAAAAAAGACGAAAATCACTCCGAGTCGAGACCATGGGCTATAGCCCATCGTCTCGGAGTCATTTTCGTCTTTTTTTCAAATCCTTATATTTCATCATTTATGACCATGGCGATGGGCTATAGCCCATGGTCTCGAACGGCATACTATAGCATGCCGTTTTCCATAATTTTTGAGGATTTGAAAAAAAGACGAAAATGACTCCGAGACCATGGGCTATAGCCCATGGTCTCGGAGTCATTTTCGTCTTTTTTTCAAATCCTTGTTTTTCATAATTTATGACCATGGCGATGGGCTATAGCCCATGGTCTCGAACGGCATACTATAGCATGCCGTTTTCCATCATTTTTGAGGATTTGAAAAAAAGACGAAAATGACTCCGAGACCATGGGCTATAGCCCATCGTCTCGGAGTCATTTTCGTCTTTTTTTCAAATCCTCGTTTTTCATCATTTATGACCATGGCGATGGGCTATAGCCCATGGTCTCGAACGGCATACTATAGCATGCCGTTTTCCATCATTTTTGAGGATTTGTTAAAAAGACGAAAATCACTCCGAGACCATGGGCTATAGCCCATCGTCTCGTAGTCATTTTCGTCTTTTTTTCAAATCCTTGTTTTTCATCATTTATGGCCATGGCGAATCTGGGCTATAGCCCATGGTCTCGAACGGCATACTATAGCATGCCGTTTTCCATCATTTTTGAGGATTTGAAAAAAAGACGAAAATCACTCCGAGACCATGGGCTATATATAGCCCATCGTCTCGGAGTCATTTTCGTCTTTTTTTCAAATCCTCGTTTTTCATCATTTATGGCCATGGCGATGGGCTATAGCCCATGGTCTCGAACGGCATGCTATAGTATTCCGTTTTGCATCATTTTTGAGGATTTGAAAAAAAGACGAAAATCACTCCGAGACCATGGGCTATAGCCCATCGTCTCGGAGTCATTTTCGAATTTTTGCAAGTTTTGCATCATCTTTGAGGATTTGAAAAAAAGACAAAAAATCACTCCGAGACCATGGGCTATAGCCCATCGTCTCGGAGTCATTTTCGTCTTTTTTTCAAATCCTCGTTTTTCATAATTTATGACCATGGCGATGGGCTATAGCCCATGGTCTCGAACGGCATACTATAGCATGCCGTTTTCCATCATTTTTGAGGATTTGAAAAAAAGACGAAAATCACTCCGAGTCGAGACCATGGGCTATAGCCCATCGTCTCGGAGTCATTTTCGTCTTTTTTTCAAATCCTTATATTTCATCATTTATGACCATGGCGATGGGCTATAGCCCATGGTCTCGAACGGCATACTATAGCATGCCGTTTTCCATAATTTTTGAGGATTTGAAAAAAAGACGAAAATGACTCCGAGACCATGGGCTATAGCCCATGGTCTCGGAGTCATTTTCGTCTTTTTTTCAAATCCTTGTTTTTCATAATTTATGACCATGGCGATGGGCTATAGCCCATGGTCTCGAACGGCATACTATAGCATGCCGTTTTCCATCATTTTTGAGGATTTGAAAAAAAGACGAAAATGACTCCGAGACCATGGGCTATAGCCCATCGTCTCGGAGTCATTTTCGTCTTTTTTTCAAATCCTCGTTTTTCATCATTTATGACCATGGCGATGGGCTATAGCCCATGGTCTCGAACGGCATACTATAGCATGCCGTTTTCCATCATTTTTGAGGATTTGATAAAAAGGCGAAAATCACTCCGAGACCATGGGCTATAGCCCATCGTCTCGTAGTCATTTTCGTCTTTTTTTCAAATCCTTGTTTTTCATCATTTATGGCCATGGCGATGGGCTATAGCCCATGGTCTCGAACGGCATGCTATAGTATTCCGTTTTGCATCATTTTTGAGGATTTGAAAAAAAGACGAAAATCACTCTGAGACCATGGGCTATAGCCCATCGTCTCGGAGTCATTTTCGTCTTTTTTTCAAATCCTTGTTTTTCATAATTTATGACCATGGCGATGGGCTATAGCCCATGGTCTCGAACGGCATACTATAGCATGCCGTTTTGCATCATCTTTGAGGATTTGAAAAAAAGACAAAAAATCACTCCGAGACCATGGGCTATAGCCCATCGTCTCGGAGTCATTTTCGTCTTTTTTTCAAATCCTCGTTTTTCATCATTTATGACCATGGGGATGGGCTATAGCCCATGGTCTCGAACGGCATACTATAGCATGCCGTTTTCCATCATTTTTGAGGATTTGAAAAAAAGACGAAAATCACTCCGAGTCGAGACCATGGGCTATATAGCCCATCGTCTCGGAGTCATTTTCGTCTTTTTTTCAAATCCTTGTTTTTCATCATTTATGACCATGGCGATGGGCTATAGCCCATGGTCTCGAACGGCATACTATAGCATGCCGTTTTCCATAATTTTTGAGGATTTGAAAAAAAGACGAAAACGACTCCGAGACCATGGGCTATAGCCCATGGTCTCGGAGTCATTTTCGTCTTTTTTTCAAATCCTTGTTTTTCATAATTTATGACCATGGCGATGGGCTATAGCCCATGGTCTCGAACGGCATACTATAGCATGCCGTTTTGCATCATCTTTGAGGATTTGAAAAAAAGACACAAAATCACTCCGAGACCATGGGCTATAGCCCATCGTCTCGGAGTCATTTTCGTCTTTTTTTCAAATCCTCGTTTTTCATCATTTATGACCATGGCGATGGGCTATAGCCCATGGTCTCGAACGGCATACTATAGCATGCCGTTTTCCATCATTTTTGAGGATTTGTTAAAAAGACGAAAATCACTCCGAGACCATGGGCTATAGCCCATCGTCTCGTAGTCATTTTCGTCTTTTTTTCAAATCCTTGTTTTTCATCATTTATGGCCATGGCGAATCTGGGCTATAGCCCATGGTCTCGAACGGCATACTATAGCATGCCGTTTTCCATCATTTTTGAGGATTTGAAAAAAAGACGAAAATCACTCCGAGTCGAGACCATGGGCTATAGCCCATCGTCTCGGAGTCATTTTCGTCTTTTTTTCAAATCCTCGTTTTTCATCATTTATGACCATGGGGATGGGCTATAGCCCATGGTCTCGAACGGCATACTATAGCATGCCGTTTTCCATCATTTTTGAGGATTTGAAAAAAAGACGAAAATCACTCCGAGTCGAGACCATGGGCTATAGCCCATCGTCTCGGAGTCATTTTCGTCTTTTTTTCAAATCCTTGTTTTTCATCATTTATGACCATGGCGATGGGCTATAGCCCATGGTCTCGAACGGCATACTATAGCATGCCGTTTTCCATCATTTTTGAGGATTTGAAAAAAAGACGAAAATCACTCCGAGACCATGGGCTATAGCCCATTGTCTCGGAGTCATTTTCGTCTTTTTTTCAAATCCTCGTTTTTCATCATTTATGACCATGGTGATGGGCTATAGCCCATGGTCTCGAACGGCATACTATAGCATGCCGTTTTCCATCATTTTTGAGGATTTGATAAAAAGGCGAAAATCGCTCCGAGACCATGGGCTATAGCCCATCGTCTCGTAGTCATTTTCGTCTTTTTTTCAAATCCTTGTTTTTCATCATTTATGGCCATGGCGATGGGCTATAGCCCATGGTCTCGAACGGCATGCTATAGTATTCCGTTTTGCATCATTTTTGAGGATTTGAAAAAAAGACGAAAATCACTCCGAGACCATGGGCTATAGCCCATCGTCTCGGAGTCATTTTCGTCTTTTTTTCAAATCCTTGTTTTTCATAATTTATGACCATGGCGATGGGCTATAGCCCATGGTCTCGAACGGCATACTATAGCATGCCGTTTTGCATCATTTTTGAGGATTTGAAAAAAAGACGAAAATCTCTCCGAGACCATGGGCTATATATAGCCCATCGTCTCGGAGTCATTTTCGTCTTTTTTTCAAATCCTCGTTTTTCATCATTTATGACCATGGGGATGGGCTATAGCCCATGGTCTCGAACGGCATACTATAGCATGCCGTTTTCCATCATTTTTGAGGATTTGAAAAAAAGACGAAAATCACTCCGAGTCGAGACCATGGGCTATAGCCCATCGTCTCGGAGTCATTTTCGTCTTTTTTTCAAATCCTTGTTTTTCATCATTTATGACCATGGCGATGGGCTATAGCCCATGGTCTCGAACGGCATACTATAGCATGCCGTTTTCCATAATTTTTGACTCCGAGACCATGGGCTATAGCCCATCGTCTCGGAGTCATTTTCGTCTTTTTTTCAAATCCTTGTTTTTCATAATTTATGACCATGGCGATGGGCTATAGCCCATGGTCTCGAACGGCATACTATAGCATGCCGTTTTGCATCATCTTTGAGGATTTGAAAAAAAGACACAAAATCACTCCGAGACCATGGGCTATAGCCCATCGTCTCGGAGTCATTTTCGTCTTTTTTTCAAATCCTCGTTTTTCATAATTTATGACCATGGCGATGGGCTATAGCCCATGGTCTCGAACGGCATACTATAGCATGCCGTTTTCCATCATTTTTGAGGATTTGAAAAAAAGACGAAAATCACACCGAGACCATGGGCTATATATAGCCCATCGTCTCGGAGTCATTTTCGTCTTTTTTTCAAATCCTCGTTTTTCATTATGACCATGGCGATGGGCAGCCCAGTATCACCATTAAAAGTCAAACCTCGACTTTTTGACAGACCCCGGGAAAAGTCACCGTTTGACTTTTCAAAAGTCAAATACTGACTTTGCGATGGGCTATAGCCCATGGTCTCGAACGGCATACTATAGCATGCCGTTTGCATCATTTTTGAGGATTTGAAAAAAAGACGAAAATGACTCCGAGACCATGGGCTATAGCCCATCGTCTCGGAGTCATTTTCGTCTTTTTTTCAAATCCTCGTTTTTCATCATTTATGACCATGGCGATGGGCTATAGCCCATGGTCTCGAACGGCATACTATAGCATGCCGTTTTCCATCATTTTTGAGGATTTGATAAAAAGGCGAAAATCACTCCGAGACCATGGGCTATAGCCCATCGTCTCGTAGTCATTTTCGTCTTTTTTTCAAATCCTTGTTTTTCATAATTTATGACCATGGCGATGGGCTATAGCCCATGGTCTCGAACGGCATACTATAGCATGCCGTTTTGCATCATCTTTGAGGATTTGAAAAAAAGACAAAAAATCACTCCGAGACCATGGGCTATAGCCCATCGTCTCGGAGTCATTTTCGTCTTTTTTTCAAATCCTCGTTTTTCATAATTTATGACCATGGCGATGGGCTATAGCCCATGGTCTCGAACGGCATACTATAGCATGCCGTTTTCCATAATTTTTGAGGATTTGAAAAAAAGACGAAAATCACTCCGAGACCATGGGCTATATATAGCCCATCGTCTCGGAGTCATTTTCGTCTTTTTTTCAAATCCTCGTTTTTCATCATTTATGACCATGGGGATGGGCTATAGCCCATGGTCTCGAACGGCATACTATAGCATGCCGTTTTCCATCATTTTTGAGGATTTGAAAAAAAGACGAAAATCACTCCGAGACCATGGGCTATAGCCCATCGTCTCGGAGTCATTTTCGTCTTTTTTTCAAATCCTCGTTTTTCATCATTTATGACCATGGCGATGGGCTATAGCCCATGGTCTCGAACGGCATACTATAGCATGCCGTTTTCCATCATTTTTGAGGATTTGATAAAAAGGCGAAAATCACTCCGAGACCATGGGCTATAGCCCATCGTCTCGTAGTCATTTTCGACTTTTTTTCAAATCCTTGTTTTTCATCATTTATGGCCATGGCGATGGGCTATAGCCCATGGTCTCGAACGGCATGCTATAGTATTCTGTTTTGCATCATTTTTGAGGATTTGAAAAAAAGACGAAAATCACTCCGAGACCATGGGCTATAGCCCATCGTCTCGGAGTCATTTTCGTCTTTTTTTCAAATCCTTGTTTTTCATAATTTATGACCATGGCGATGGGCTATAGCCCATGGTCTCGAACGGCATACTATAGCATGCCGTTTTGCATCATCTTTGAGGATTTGAAAAAAAGACAAAAAATCACTCCGAGACCATGGGCTATAGCCCATCGTCTCGGAGTCATTTTCGTCTTTTTTTCAAATCCTCGTTTTTCATCATTTATGACCATGGCGATGGGCTATAGCCCATGGTCTCGAACGGCATACTATAGCATGCCGTTTTCCATCATTTTTGAGGATTTGAAAAAAAGGCGAAAATCACTCCGAGACCATGGGCTCGGAGTCATTTTCGTCTTTTTTTCAAATCCTCGTTTTTCATCATTTATGACCATGGGGATGGGCTATAGCCCATGGTCTCGAACGGCATACTATAGCATGCCGTTTTCCATCATTTTTGAGGATTTGAAAAAAAGACGAAAATCACTCCGAGTCGAGACCATGGGCTATAGCCCATCGTCTCGGAGTCATTTTCGTCTTTTTTTCAAATCCTTGTTTTTCATCATTTATGACCATGGCGATGGGCTATAGCCCATGGTCTCGAACGGCATACTATAGCATGCCGTTTTCCATCATTTTTGAGGATTTGAAAAAAAGACGAAAATGACTCCGAGACCATGGGCTATAGCCCATCGTCTCGGAGTCATTTTCGTCTTTTTTTCAAATCCTCGTTTTTCATCATTTATGACCATGGCGATGGGCTATAGCCCATGGTCTCGAACGGCATACTATAGCATGCCGTTTTCCATCATTTTTGAGGATTTGTTAAAAAGACGAAAATCACTCCGAGACCATGGGCTATAGCCCATCGTCTCGTAGTCATTTTCGTCTTTTTTTCAAATCCTTGTTTTTCATCATTTATGGCCATGGCGAATCTGGGCTATAGCCCATGGTCTCGAACGGCATGCTATAGTATTCCGTTTTGCATCATTTTTGAGGATTTGAAAAAAAGACGAAAATCACTCCGAGACCATGGGCTATAGCCCATCGTCTCGGAGTCATTTTCGTCTTTTTTTCAAATCCTCGTTTTTCATCATTTATGACCATGGGGATGGGCTATAGCCCATGGTCTCGAACGGCATACTATAGCATGCCGTTTTCCATCATTTTTGAGGATTTGAAAAAAATATGAAAATGACTCCGAGACCATGGGCTATAGCCCATCGTCTCGGAGTCATTTTCGTCTTTTTTTCAAATCCTCGTTTTTCATCATTTATGACCATGGGGATGGGCTATAGCCCATGGTCTCGAACGGCATACTATAGCATGCCGTTTTCCATCATTTTTGAGGATTTGAAAAAAAGACGAAAATCACTCCGAGTCGAGACCATGGGCTATAGCCCATCGTCTCGGAGTCATTTTCGTCTTTTTTTCAAATCCTCGTTTTTCATCATTTATGACCATGGCGATGGGCTATAGCCCATGGTCTCGAACGGCATACTATAGCATGCCGTTTTCCATCATTTTTGAGGATTTGAAAAAAAGACGAAAATCACTCCGAGTCGAGACCATGGGCTATAGCCCATCGTCTCGGAGTCATTTTCGTCTTTTTTTCAAATCCTTGTTTTTCATCATTTATGGCCATGGCGATGGGCTATAGCCCATGGTCTCGAACGGCATGCTATAGTATTCCGTTTTGCATCATTTTTGAGGATTTGAAAAAAAGACGAAAATCACTCCGAGACCATGGGCTATAGCCCATCGTCTCGGAGTCATTTTCGTCTTTTTTTCAAATCCTCGTTTTTCATCATTTATGACCATGGCGATGGGCTATAGCCCATGGTCTCGAACGGCATACTATAGCATGCCGTTTTCCATCATTTTTGAGGATTTGATAAAAAGGCGAAAATCACTCCGAGACCATGGGCTATAGCCCATCGTCTCGTAGTCATTTTCGTCTTTTTTTCAAATCCTTGTTTTTCATCATTTATGGCCATGGCGATGGGCTATAGCCCATGGTCTCGAACGGCATACTATAGCATGCCGTTTTGCATCATCTTTGAGGATTTGAAAAAAAGACGAAAATCACTCCGAGACCATGGGCTATAGCCCATCGTCTCGGAGTCATTTTCGTCTTTTTTTCAAATCCTCGTTTTTCATAATTTATGACCATGGCGATGGGCTATAGCCCATGGTCTCGAACGGCATACTATAGCATGCCGTTTTCCATCATTTTTGAGGATTTGAAAAAAAGACGAAAATCACACCGAGACCATGGGCTATATATAGCCCATCGTCTCGGAGTCATTTTCGTCTTTTTTTCAAATCCTCGTTTTTCATAATTTATGACCATGGCGATGGGCAGCCCAGTATCACAATTAAAAGTCAAACCTCGACTTTTTGACAGACCCCGGGAAAAGTCACCGTTTGACTTTTCAAAAGTCAAATACTGACTTTGCGATGGGCTATAGCCCATGGTCTCGAACGGCATACTATAGCATGCCGTTTTCCATCATTTTTGAGGATTTGAAAAAAAGACGAAAATGACTCCGAGACCATGGGCTATAGCCCATCGTCTCGGAGTCATTTTCGTCTTTTTTTCAAATCCTCGTTTTTCATCATTTATGACCATGGCGATGGGCTATAGCCCATGGTCTCGAACGGCATACTATAGCATGCCGTTTTCCATCATTTTTGAGGATTTGATAAAAAGGCGAAAATCACTCCGAGACCATGGGCTATAGCCCATCGTCTCGTAGTCATTTTCGTCTTTTTTTCAAATCCTTGTTTTTCATCATTTATGGCCATGGCGATGGGCTATAGCCCATGGTCTCGAACGGCATGCTATAGTATTCCGTTTTGCATCATTTTTGAGGATTTGAAAAAAAGACGAAAATCACTCCGAGACCATGGGCTATAGCCCATCGTCTCGGAGTCATTTTCGTCTTTTTTTCAAATCCTTGTTTTTCATAATTTATGACCATGGCGATGGGCTATAGCCCATGGTCTCGAACGGCATACTATAGCATGCCGTTTTGCATCATCTTTGAGGATTTGAAAAAAAGACACAAAATCACTCCGAGACCATGGGCTGTAGCCCATCGTCTCGGAGTCATTTTCGTCTTTTTTTCAAATCCTCGTTTTTCATAATTTATGACCATGGCGATGGGCTATAGCCCATGGTCTCGAACGGCATACTATAGCATGCCGTTTTCCATCATTTTTGAGGATTTGAAAAAAAGACGAAAATCACACCGAGACCATGGGCTATATATAGCCCATCGTCTCGGAGTCATTTTCGTCTTTTTTTCAAATCCTCGTTTTTCATAATTTATGACCATGGCGATGGGCAGCCCAGTATCACAATTAAAAGTCAAACCTCGACTTTTTGACAGACCCCGGGAAAAGTCACCGTTTGACTTTTCAAAAGTCAAATACTGACTTTGCGATGGGCTATAGCCCATGGTCTCGAACGGCATACTATAGCATGCCGTTTTCCATCATTTTTGAGGATTTGAAAAAAAGACGAAAATGACTCCGAGACCATGGGCTATAGCCCATCGTCTCGTAGTCATTTTCGTCTTTTTTTCAAATCCTTGTTTTTCATCATTTATGGCCATGGCGAATCTGGGCTATAGCCCATGGTCTCGAACGGCATGCTATAGTATTCCGTTTTGCATCATTTTTGAGGATTTGAAAAAAAGACGAAAATCACTCCGAGACCATGGGCTATAGCCCATCGTCTCGGAGTCATTTTCGTCTTTTTTTCAAATCCTCGTTTTTCATCATTTATGACCATGGGGATGGGCTATAGCCCATGGTCTCGAACGGCATACTATAGCATGCCGTTTTCCATCATTTTTGAGGATTTGAAAAAAATATGAAAATGACTCCGAGACCATGGGCTATAGCCCATCGTCTCGGAGTCATTTTCGTCTTTTTTTCAAATCCTCGTTTTTCATCATTTATGACCATGGGGATGGGCTATAGCCCATGGTCTCGAACGGCATACTATAGCATGCCGTTTTCCATCATTTTTGAGGATTTGAAAAAAAGACGAAAATCACTCCGAGTCGAGACCATGGGCTATAGCCCATCGTCTCGGAGTCATTTTCGTCTTTTTTTCAAATCCTCGTTTTTCATCATTTATGACCATGGCGATGGGCTATAGCCCATGGTCTCGAACGGCATACTATAGCATGCCGTTTTCCATCATTTTTGAGGATTTGAAAAAAAGACGAAAATCACTCCGAGTCGAGACCATGGGCTATAGCCCATCGTCTCGGAGTCATTTTCGTCTTTTTTTCAAATCCTTGTTTTTCATCATTTATGGCCATGGCGATGGGCTATAGCCCATGGTCTCGAACGGCATGCTATAGTATTCCGTTTTGCATCATTTTTGAGGATTTGAAAAAAAGACGAAAATCACTCCGAGACCATGGGCTATAGCCCATCGTCTCGGAGTCATTTTCGTCTTTTTTTCAAATCCTCGTTTTTCATCATTTATGACCATGGCGATGGGCTATAGCCCATGGTCTCGAACGGCATACTATAGCATGCCGTTTTCCATCATTTTTGAGGATTTGATAAAAAGGCGAAAATCACTCCGAGACCATGGGCTATAGCCCATCGTCTCGTAGTCATTTTCGTCTTTTTTTCAAATCCTTGTTTTTCATCATTTATGGCCATGGCGATGGGCTATAGCCCATGGTCTCGAACGGCATGCTATAGTATTCCGTTTTGCATCATTTTTGAGGATTTGAAAAAAAGACGAAAATCACTCCGAGACCATGGGCTATAGCCCATCGTCTCGGAGTCATTTTCGTCTTTTTTTCAAATCCTTGTTTTTCATAATTTATGACCATGGCGATGGGCTATAGCCCATGGTCTCGAACGGCATACTATAGCATGCCGTTTTGCATCATCTTTGAGGATTTGAAAAAAAGACACAAAATCACTCCGAGACCATGGGCTGTAGCCCATCGTCTCGGAGTCATTTTCGTCTTTTTTTCAAATCCTCGTTTTTCATAATTTATGACCATGGCGATGGGCTATAGCCCATGGTCTCGAACGGCATACTATAGCATGCCGTTTTCCATCATTTTTGAGGATTTGAAAAAAAGACGAAAATCACACCGAGACCATGGGCTATATATAGCCCATCGTCTCGGAGTCATTTTCGTCTTTTTTTCAAATCCTCGTTTTTCATAATTTATGACCATGGCGATGGGCAGCCCAGTATCACAATTAAAAGTCAAACCTCGACTTTTTGACAGACCCCGGGAAAAGTCACCGTTTGACTTTTCAAAAGTCAAATACTGACTTTGCGATGGGCTATAGCCCATGGTCTCGAACGGCATACTATAGCATGCCGTTTTCCATCATTTTTGAGGATTTGAAAAAAAGACGAAAATGACTCCGAGACCATGGGCTATAGCCCATCGTCTCGGAGTCATTTTCGTCTTTTTTTCAAATCCTCGTTTTTCATCATTTATGACCATGGCGATGGGCTATAGCCCATGGTCTCGAACGGCATACTATAGCATGCCGTTTTCCATCATTTTTGAGGATTTGATAAAAAGGCGAAAATCACTCCGAGACCATGGGCTATAGCCCATCGTCTCGTAGTCATTTTCGTCTTTTTTTCAAATCCTTGTTTTTCATCATTTATGGCCATGGCGATGGGCTATAGCCCATGGTCTCGAACGGCATGCTATAGTATTCCGTTTTGCATCATTTTTGAGGATTTGAAAAAAAGACGAAAATCACTCCGAGACCATGGGCTATAGCCCATCGTCTCGGAGTCATTTTCGTCTTTTTTTCAAATCCTTGTTTTTCATAATTTATGACCATGGCGATGGGCTATAGCCCATGGTCTCGAACGGCATACTATAGCATGCCGTTTTGCATCATCTTTGAGGATTTGAAAAAAAGACACAAAATCACTCCGAGACCATGGGCTGTAGCCCATCGTCTCGGAGTCATTTTCGTCTTTTTTTCAAATCCTCGTTTTTCATAATTTATGACCATGGCGATGGGCTATAGCCCATGGTCTCGAACGGCATACTATAGCATGCCGTTTTCCATCATTTTTGAGGATTTGAAAAAAAGACGAAAATCACACCGAGACCATGGGCTATATATAGCCCATCGTCTCGGAGTCATTTTCGTCTTTTTTTCAAATCCTCGTTTTTCATAATTTATGACCATGGCGATGGGCAGCCCAGTATCACAATTAAAAGTCAAACCTCGACTTTTTGACAGACCCCGGGAAAAGTCACCGTTTGACTTTTCAAAAGTCAAATACTGACTTTGCGATGGGCTATAGCCCATGGTCTCGAACGGCATACTATAGCATGCCGTTTTCCATCATTTTTGAGGATTTGAAAAAAAGACGAAAATGACTCCGAGACCATGGGCTATAGCCCATCGTCTCGGAGTCATTTTCGTCTTTTTTTCAAATCCTCGTTTTTCATCATTTATGACCATGGCGATGGGCTATAGCCCATGGTCTCGAACGGCATACTATAGCATGCCGTTTTCCATCATTTTTGAGGATTTGATAAAAAGGCGAAAATCACTCCGAGACCATGGGCTATAGCCCATCGTCTCGTAGTCATTTTCGTCTTTTTTTCAAATCCTTGTTTTTCATCATTTATGGCCATGGCGATGGGCTATAGCCCATGGTCTCGAACGGCATGCTATAGTATTCCGTTTTGCATCATTTTTGAGGATTTGAAAAAAAGACGAAAATCACTCCGAGACCATGGGCTATAGCCCATCGTCTCGGAGTCATTTTCGTCTTTTTTTCAAATCCTTGTTTTTCATAATTTATGACCATGGCGATGGGCTATAGCCCATGGTCTCGAACGGCATACTATAGCATTCCGTTTTGCATCATCTTTGAGGATTTGAAAAAAAGACAAAAAATCACTCCGAGACCATGGGCTATAGCCCATCGTCTCGGAGTCATTTTCGTCTTTTTTTCAAATCCTCGTTTTTCATCATTTATGACCATGGCGATGGGCTATAGCCCATGGTCTCGAACGGCATACTATAGCATGCCGTTTTCCATCATTTTTGAGGATTTGAAAAAAAGACGAAAATCACTCCGAGACCATGGGCTATATATAGCCCATCGTCTCGGAGTCATTTTCGTCTTTTTTTCAAATCCTCGTTTTTCATCATTTATGACCATGGGGATGGGCTATAGCCCATGGTCTCGAACGGCATACTATAGCATGCCGTTTTCCATCATTTTTGAGGATTTGAAAAAAAGACGAAAATCACTCCGAGTCGAGACCATGGGCTATAGCCCATCGTCTCGGAGTCATTTTCGTCTTTTTTTCAAATCCTTGTTTTTCATCATTTATGACCATGGCGATGGGCTATAGCCCATGGTCTCGAACGGCATACTATAGCATGCCGTTTTCCATCATTTTTGAGGATTTGAAAAAAGACGAAAATGACTCCGAGACCATGGGCTATAGCCCATCGTCTCGGAGTCATTTTCGTCTTTTTTTCAAATCCTCGTTTTTCATCATTTATGACCATGGCGATGGGCTATAGCCCATGGTCTCGAACGGCATACTATAGCATGCCATTTTCCATCATTTTTGAGGATTTGTTAAAAAGACGAAAATCACTCCGAGACCATGGGCTATAGCCCATCGTCTCGTAGTCATTTTCGTCTTTTTTTCAAATCCTTGTTTTTCATCATTTATGGCCATGGCGATGGGCTATAGCCCATGGTCTCGAACGGCATGCTATAGTATTCCGTTTTGCATCATTTTTGAGGATTTGAAAAAAAGACGAAAATCACTCCGAGACCATGGGCTATAGCCCATCGTCTCGGAGTCATTTTCGTCTTTTTTTCAAATCCTTGTTTTTCATAATTTATGACCATGGCGATGGGCTATAGCCCATGGTCTCGAACGGCATACTATAGCATGCCGTTTTGCATCATCTTTGAGGATTTGAAAAAAAGACACAAAATCACTCCGAGACCATGGGCTATAGCCCATCGTCTCGGAGTCATTTTCGTATTTTTTTCAAATCCTCGTTTTTCATAATTTATGACCATGGCGATGGGCTATAGCCCATGGTCTCGAACGGCATACTATAGCATGCCGTTTTCCATCATTTTTGAGGATTTGAAAAAAAAGACGAAAATCACTCCGAGACCATGGGCTATATATAGCCCATCGTCTTGGAGTCATTTTCGTCTTTTTTTCAAATCCTCGTTTTTCATAATTTATGACCATGGCGATGGGCAGCCCAGTATCACAATTAAAAGTCAAACCTCGACTTTTTGACAGACCCCGGGAAAAGTCACCGTTTGACTTTTCAAAAGTCAAATACTGACTTTGCGATGGGCTATAGCCCATGGTCTCGAACGGCATACTATAGCATGCCGTTTTCCATCATTTTTGAGGATTTGAAAAAAAGACGAAAATGACTCCGAGACCATGGGCTATAGCCCATCGTCTCGGAGTCATTTTCGTCTTTTTTTCAAATCCTCGTTTTTCATCATTTATGACCATGGCGATGGGCTATAGCCCATGGTCTCGAACGGCATACTATAGCATGCCGTTTTCCATCATTTTTGAGGATTTGATAAAAAGGCGAAAATCACTCCGAGACCATGGGCTATAGCCCATCGTCTCGTAGTCATTTTCGTCTTTTTTTCAAATCCTTGTTTTTCATCATTTATGGCCATGGCGATGGGCTATAGCCCATGGTCTCGAACGGCATGCTATAGTATTCCGTTTTGCATCATTTTTGAGGATTTGAAAAAAAGACGAAAATCACTCCGAGACCATGGGCTATAGCCCATCGTCTCGGAGTCATTTTCGTCTTTTTTTCAAATCCTCGTTTTTCATCATTTATGACCATGGCGATGGGCTATAGCCCATGGTCTCGAACGGCATACTATAGCATGCCGTTTTCCATCATTTTTGAGGATTTGAAAAAAAGACGAAAATCACTCCGAGACCATGGGCTATATATAGCCCATCGTCTCGGAGTCATTTTCGTCTTTTTTTCAAATCCTCGTTTTTCATCATTTATGACCATGGGGATGGGCTATAGCCCATGGTCTCGAACGGCATACTATAGCATGCCGTTTTCCATCATTTTTGAGGATTTGAAAAAAAGACGAAAATCACTCCGAGTCGAGACCATGGGCTATATATAGCCCATCGTCTCGGAGTCATTTTCGTCTTTTTTTCAAATCCTTGTTTTTCATCATTTATGACCATGGCGATGGGCTATAGCCCATGGTCTCGAACGGCATACTATAGCATGCCGTTTTCCATAATTTTTGAGGATTTGAAAAAAAGACGAAAATGACTCCGAGACCATGGGCTATAGCCCATCGTCTCGGAGTCATTTTCGTCTTTTTTTCAAATCCTTGTTTTTCATAATTTATGACCATGGCGATGGGCTATAGCCCATGGTCTCGAACGGCATACTATAGCATGCCGTTTTGCATCATCTTTGAGGATTTGAAAAAAAGACACAAAATCACTCCGAGACCATGGGCTATAGCCCATCGTCTCGGAGTCATTTTCGTCTTTTTTTCAAATCCTCGTTTTTCATAATTTATGACCATGGCGATGGGCTATAGCCCATGGTCTCGAACGGCATACTATAGCATGCCGTTTTCCATCATTTTTGAGGATTTGAAAAAAAGACGAAAATGACTCCGAGACCATGGGTTATAGCCCATCGTCTCGGAGTCATTTTCGTCTTTTTTTCAAATCCTCGTTTTTCATCATTTATGACCATGGCGATGGGCTATAGCCCATGGTCTCGAACGGCATACTATAGCATGCCGTTTTCCATCATTTTTGAGGATTTGTTAAAAAGACGAAAATCACTCCGAGACCATGGGCTATAGCCCATCGTCTCGTAGTCATTTTCGTCTTTTTTTCAAATCCTTGTTTTTCATCATTTATGGCCATGGCGATGGGCTATAGCCCATGGTCTCGAACGGCATGCTATAGTATTCCGTTTTGCATCATTTTTGAGGATTTGAAAAAAAGACGAAAATCACTCCGAGACCATGGGCTATAGCCCATCGTCTCGGAGACATTTTCGTCTTTTTTTCAAATCCTTGTTTTTCATAATTTATGACCATGGCGATGGGCTATAGCCCATGGTCTCGAACGGCATACTATAGCATGCCGTTTTGCATCATCTTTGAGGATTTGAAAAAAAGACACAAAATCACTCCGAGACCATGGGCTATAGCCCATGGTCTCGGAGTCATTTTCGTCTTTTTTTCAAATCCTCGTTTTTCATAATTTATGACCATGGCGATGGGCTATAGCCCATGGTCTCGAACGGCATACTATAGTATTCCGTTTTGCATCATTTTTGAGGATTTGAAAAAAAGACGAAAATCACTCCGAGACCATGGGCTATAGCCCATCGTCTCGGAGTCATTTTCGTCTTTTTTTCAAATCCTTGTTTTTCATAATTTATGACCATGGCGATGGGCTATAGCCCATGGTCTCGAACGGCATACTATAGCATGCCGTTTTGCATCATCTTTGAGGATTTGAAAAAAAGACAAAAAATCACTCCGAGACCATGGGCTATAGCCCATCGTCTCGGAGTCATTTTCGTCTTTTTTTCAAATCCTCGTTTTTCATAATTTATGACCATGGCGATGGGCTATAGCCCATGGTCTCGAACGGCATACTATAGCATGCCGTTTTCCATCATTTTTGAGGATTTGAAAAAAAGACGAAAATCACTCCGAGACCATGGGCTATATATAGCCCATCGTCTTGGAGTCATTTTCGTCTTTTTTTCAAATCCTCGTTTTTCATAATTTATGACCATGGCGATGGGCAGCCCAGTATCACAATTAAAAGTCAAACCTCGACTTTTTGACAGACCCCGGGAAAAGTCACCGTTTGACTTTTCAAAAGTCAAATACTGACTTTGCGATGGGCTATAGCCCATGGTCTCGAACGGCATACTATAGCATGCCGTTTTCCATCATTTTTGAGGATTTGGAAAAAAGACGAAAATGACTCCGAGACCATAGGCTATAGCCCATCGTCTCGGAGTCATTTTCGTCTTTTTTTCAAATCCTTGTTTTTCATCATTTATGACCATGGCGATGGGCTATAGCCCATGGTCTCGAACGGCATACTATAGCATGCCGTTTTCCATAATTTTTGAGGATTTGAAAAAAAGACGAAAATGACTCCGAGACCATGGGCTATAGCCCATCGTCTCGGAGTCATTTTCGTCTTTTTTTCAAATCCTTGTTTTTCATAATTTATGACCATGGCGATGGGCTATAGCCCATGGTCTCGAACGGCATACTATAGCATGCCGTTTTGCATCATCTTTGAGGATTTGAAAAAAAGACACAAAATCACTCCGAGACCATGGGCTATAGCCCATCGTCTCGGAGTCATTTTCGTCTTTTTTTCAAATCCTCGTTTTTCATAATTTATGACCATGGCGATGGGCTATAGCCCATGGTCTCGAACGGCATACTATAGCATGCCGTTTTCCATCATTTTTGAGGATTTGAAAAAAAGACGAAAATGACTCCGAGACCATGGGCTATAGCCCATCGTCTCGGAGTCATTTTCGTCTTTTTTTCAAATCCTCGTTTTTCATCATTTATGACCATGGCGATGGGCTATAGCCCATGGTCTCGAACGGCATACTATAGCATGCCGTTTTCCATCATTTTTGAGGATTTGATAAAAAGGCGAAAATCACTCCGAGACCATGGGCTATAGCCCATCGTCTCGTAGTCATTTTCGTCTTTTTTTCAAATCCTTGTTTTTCATCATTTATGGCCATGGCGATGGGCTATAGCCCATGGTCTCGAACGGCATGCTATAGTATTCCGTTTTGCATCATTTTTGAGGATTTGAAAAAAAGACGAAAATCACTCCGAGACCATGGGCTATAGCCCATCGTCTCGGAGTCATTTTCGTCTTTTTTTCAAATCCTTGTTTTTCATAATTTATGACCATGGCGATGGGCTATAGCCCATGGTCTCGAACGGCATACTATAGCATGCCGTTTTGCATCATCTTTGAGGATTTGAAAAAAAGACAAAAAATCACTCCGAGACCATGGGCTATAGCCCATCGTCTCGGAGTCATTTTCGTCTTTTTTTCAAATCCTCGTTTTTCATCATTTATGACCATGGCGATGGGCTATAGCCCATGGTCTCGAACGGCATACTATAGCATGCCGTTTTCCATCATTTTTGAGGATTTGAAAAAAAGACGAAAATCACTCCGAGACCATGGGCTATATATAGCCCATCGTCTCGGAGTCATTTTCGTCTTTTTTTCAAATCCTCGTTTTTCATCATTTATGACCATGGCGATGGGCTATAGCCCATGGTCTCGAACGGCATACTATAGCATGCCGTTTTCCATCATTTTTGAGGATTTGAAAAAAAGACGAAAATCACTCCGAGACCATGGGCTATATATAGCCCATCGTCTCGGAGTCATTTTCGTCTTTTTTTCAAATCCTCGTTTTTCATCATTTATGACCATGGGGATGGGCTATAGCCCATGGTCTCGAACGGCATACTATAGCATGCCGTTTTCCATCATTTTTGAGGATTTGAAAAAAAGACGAAAATCACTCCGAGTCGAGACCATGGGCTATATATAGCCCATCGTCTCGGAGTCATTTTCGTCTTTTTTTCAAATCCTTGTTTTTCATAATTTATGACCATGGCGATGGGCTATAGCCCATGGTCTCGAACGGCATACTATAGCATGCCGTTTTGCATCATCTTTGAGGATTTGAAAAAAAGACACAAAATCACTCCGAGACCATGGGCTATAGCCCATCGTCTCGGAGTCATTTTCGTCTTTTTTTCAAATCCTCGTTTTTCATAATTTATGACCATGGCGATGGGCTATAGCCCATGGTCTCGAACGGCATACTATAGCATGCCGTTTTCCATCATTTTTGAGGATTTGAAAAAAAGACGAAAATGACTCCGAGACCATGGGTTATAGCCCATCGTCTCGGAGTCATTTTCGTCTTTTTTTCAAATCCTCGTTTTTCATCATTTATGACCATGGCGATGGGCTATAGCCCATGGTCTCGAACGGCATACTATAGCATGCCGTTTTCCATCATTTTTGAGGATTTGTTAAAAAGACGAAAATCACTCCGAGACCATGGGCTATAGCCCATCGTCTCGTAGTCATTTTCGTCTTTTTTTCAAATCCTTGTTTTTCATCATTTATGGCCATGGCGATGGGCTATAGCCCATGGTCTCGAACGGCATGCTATAGTATTCCGTTTTGCATCATTTTTGAGGATTTGAAAAAAAGACGGAAATCACTCCGAGACCATGGGCTATAGCCCATCGTCTCGGAGTCATTTTCGTCTTTTTTTCAAATCCTTGTTTTTCATAATTTATGACCATGGCGATGGGCTATAGCCCATGGTCTCGAACGGCATACTATAGCATGCCGTTTTGCATCATCTTTGAGGATTTGAAAAAAAGACACAAAATCACTCCGAGACCATGGGCTATAGCCCATGGTCTCGGAGTCATTTTCGTCTTTTTTTCAAATCCTCGTTTTTCATAATTTATGACCATGGCGATGGGCTATAGCCCATGGTCTCGAACGGCATACTATAGTATTCCGTTTTGCATCATTTTTGAGGATTTGAAAAAAAGACGAAAATCACTCCGAGACCATGGGCTATAGCCCATCGTCTCGGAGTCATTTTCGTCTTTTTTTCAAATCCTTGTTTTTCATAATTTATGACCATGGCGATGGGCTATAGCCCATGGTCTCGAACGGCATACTATAGCATGCCGTTTTGCATCATCTTTGAGGATTTGAAAAAAAGACAAAAAATCACTCCGAGACCATGGGCTATAGCCCATCGTCTCGGAGTCATTTTCGTCTTTTTTTCAAATCCTCGTTTTTCATAATTTATGACCATGGCGATGGGCTATAGCCCATGGTCTCGAACGGCATACTATAGCATGCCGTTTTCCATCATTTTTGAGGATTTGAAAAAAAGACGAAAATCACTCCGAGACCATGGGCTATATATAGCCCATCGTCTTGGAGTCATTTTCGTCTTTTTTTCAAATCCTCGTTTTTCATAATTTATGACCATGGCGATGGGCAGCCCAGTATCACAATTAAAAGTCAAACCTCGACTTTTTGACAGACCCCGGGAAAAGTCACCGTTTGACTTTTCAAAAGTCAAATACTGACTTTGCGATGTGCTATAGCCCATGGTCTCGAACGGCATACTATAGCATGCCGTTTTCCATCATTTTTGAGGATTTGAAAAAAAGACGAAAATGACTCCGAGACCATGGGCTATAGCCCATCGTCTCGGAGTCATTTTCGTCTTTTTTTCAAATCCTCGTTTTTCATCATTTATGGCCATGGCGAATCTGGGCTATAGCCCATGGTCTCGAACGGCATGCTATAGTATTCCGTTTTGCATCATTTTTGAGGATTTGAAAAAAAGACGAAAATCACTCCGAGACCATGGGCTATAGCCCATCGTCTCGGAGTCATTTTCGTCTTTTTTTCAAATCCTCGTTTTTCATAATTTATGACCATGGCGATGGGCTATAGCCCATGGTCTCGAACGGCATACTATAGCATGCCGTTTTCCATCATTTTTGAGGATTTGAAAAAAAGATGAAAATGACTCCGAGACCATGGGCTATAGCCCATCGTCTCGGAGTCATTTTCGTCTTTTTTTCAAATCCTCGTTTTTCATCATTTATGACCATGGGGATGGGCTATAGCCCATGGTCTCGAACGGCATACTATAGCATGCCGTTTTCCATCATTTTTGAGGATTTGAAAAAAAGACGAAAATCACTCCGAGTCGAGACCATGGGCTATAGCCCATCGCCTCGGAGTCATTTTCGTCTTTTTTTCAAATCCTTGTTTTTCATCATTTATGACCATGGCGATGGGCTATAGCCCATGGTCTCGAACGGCATACTATAGCATGCCGTTTTCCATCATTTTTGAGGATTTGATAAAAAGGCGAAAATCACTCCGAGACCATGGGCTATAGCCCATCGTCTCGTAGTCATTTTCGTCTTTTTTTCAAATCCTTGTTTTTCATCATTTATGGCCATGGCGATGGGCTATAGCCCATGGTCTCGAACGGCATGCTATAGTATTCCGTTTTGCATCATTTTTGAGGATTTGAAAAAAAGACGAAAATCACTCCGAGACCATGGGCTATAGCCCATCGTCTCGGAGTCATTTTCGTCTTTTTTTCAAATCCTTGTTTTTCATAATTTATGACCATGGCGATGGGCTATAGCCCATGGTCTCGAACGGCATACTATAGCATGCCGTTTTGCATCATCTTTGAGGATTTGAAAAAAAGACAAAAAATCACTCCGAGACCATGGGCTATAGCCCATCGTCTCGGAGTCATTTTCGTCTTTTTTTCAAATCCTCGTTTTTCATCATTTATGACCATGGCGATGGGCTATAGCCCATGGTCTCGAACGGCATACTATAGCATGCCGTTTTCCATCATTTTTGAGGATTTGAAAAAAAGACGAAAATCACTCCGAGACCATGGGCTATATATAGCCCATCGTCTCGGAGTCATTTTCGTCTTTTTTTCAAATCCTCGTTTTTCATCATTTATGACCATGGGGATGGGCTATAGCCCATGGTCTCGAACGGCATACTATAGCATGCCGTTTTGCATCATCTTTGAGGATTTGAAAAAAAGACACAAAATCACTCCGAGACCATGGGCTATAGCCCATCGTCTCGGAGTCATTTTCGTCTTTTTTTCAAATCCTCGTTTTTCATAATTTATGACCATGGCGATGGGCTATAGCCCATGGTCTCGAACGGCATACTATAGCATGCCGTTTTCCATCATTTTTGAGGATTTGAAAAAAAGACGAAAATGACTCCGAGACCATGGGCTATA
This sequence comes from Electrona antarctica, assembly GCF_951216825.1. NCBI lineage: Eukaryota > Metazoa > Chordata > Actinopteri > Myctophiformes > Myctophidae > Electrona > Electrona antarctica. Next base: position 45,674,701 of record NC_136791.1, read on the forward strand.
GCCCATCGTCTCGGAGTCATTTTCGTCTTTTTTTCAAATCCTCGTTTTTCATCATTTATGACCATGGCGATGGGCTATAGCCCATGGTCTCGAACGGCATACTATAGCATGCCGTTTTCCATCATTTTTGAGGATTTGTTAAAAAGACGAAAATCACTCCGAGACCATGGGCTATAGCCCATCGTCTCGTAGTCATTTTCGTCTTTTTTTCAAATCCTTGTTTTTCATCATTTATGGCCATGGCGATGGGCTATAGCCCATGGTCTCGAACGGCATGCTATAGTATTCCGTTTTGCATCATTTTTGAGGATTTGAAAAAAAGACGAAAATCACTCCGAGACCATGGGCTATAGCCCATCGTCTCGGAGTAATTTTCGTCTTTTTTTCAAATCCTTGTTTTTCATAATTTATGACCATGGCGATGGGCTATAGCCCATGGTCTCGAACGGCATACTATAGCATGCCGTTTTGCATCATCTTTGAGGATTTGAAAAAAAGACACAAAATCACTCCGAGACCATGGGCTATAGCCCATCGTCTCGGAGTCATTTTCGTCTTTTTTTCAAATCCTCGTTTTTCATAATTTATGACCATGGCGATGGGCTATAGCCCATGGTCTCGAACGGCATACTATAGCATGCCGTTTTCCATCATTTTTGAGGATTTGAAAAAAAGACGAAAATCACTCCGAGACCATGGGCTATATATAGCCCATCGTCTTGGAGTCATTTTCGTCTTTTTTTCAAATCCTCGTTTTTCATAATTTATGACCATGGCGATGGGCAGCCCAGTATCACAATTAAAAGTCAAACCTCGACTTTTTGACAGATCCCGGGAAAAGTCACCGTTTGACTTTTCAAAAGTCAAATACTGACTTTGCGATGGGCTATAGCCCATGGTCTCGAACGGCATACTATAGCATGCCGTTTTCCATCATTTTTGAGGATTTGAAAAAAAGAAGAAAATGACTCCGAGACCATGGGCTATATATAGCCCATCGTCTCGGAGTCATTTTCGTCTTTTTTTCAAATCCTCGTTTTTCATCATTTATGACCATGGGGATGGGCTATAGCCCATGGTCTCGAACGGCATACTATAGCATGCCGTTTTCCATCATTTTTGAGGATTTGAAAAAAAGACGAAAATCACTCCGAGTCGAGACCATGGGCTATAGCCCATCGTCTTGGAGTCATTTTCGTCTTTTTTTCAAATCCTCGTTTTTCATAATTTATGACCATGGCGATGGGCAGCCCAGTATCACAATTAAAAGTCAAACCTCGACTTTTTGACAGACCCCGGGAAAAGTCACCGTTTGACTTTTCAAAAGTCAAATACTGACTTTGCGATGGGCTATAGCCCATGGTCTCGAACGGCATACTATAGCATGCCGTTTTCCATCATTTTTGAGGATTTGAAAAAAAGACGAAAATGACTACGAGACCATGGGCTATAGCCCATCGTCTCGGAGTCATTTTCGTCTTTTTTTCAAATCCTCGTTTTTCATAATTTATGACCATGGCGATGGGCTATAGCCCATGGTCTCGAACGGCATACTATAGCATGCCGTTTTCCATCATTTTTGAGGATTTGATAAAAAGGCGAAAATCACTCCGAGACCATGGGCTATAGTCCATCGTCTCGTAGTCATTTTCGTCTTTTTTTCAAATCCTTGTTTTTCATCATTTATGGCCATGGCGATGGGCTATAGCCCATGGTCTCGAACGGCATGCTATAGTATTCCGTTTTGCATCATTTTTGAGGATTTGAAAAAAAGACGAAAATCACTCCGAGACCATGGGCTATAGCCCATCGTCTCGGAGTCATTTTCGTCTTTTTTTCAAATCCTTGTTTTTCATAATTTATGACCATGGCGATGGGCTATAGCCCATGGTCTCGAACGGCATACTATAGCATGCCGTTTTGCATCATCTTTGAGGATTTGAAAAAAAGACAAAAAATCACTCCGAGACCATGGGCTATAGCCCATCGTCTCGGAGTCATTTTCGTCTTTTTTTCAAATCCTCGTTTTTCATAATTTATGACCATGGCGATGGGCTATAGCCCATGGTCTCGAACGGCATACTATAGCATGCCGTTTTCCATCATTTTTGAGGATTTGAAAAAAAGACGAAAATCACTCCGAGACCATGGGCTATATATAGCCCATCGTCTCGGAGTCATTTTCGTCTTTTTTTCAAATCCTCGTTTTTCATCATTTATGACCATGGGGATGGGCTATAGCCCATGGTCTCGAACGGCATACTATAGCATGCCGTTTTCCATCATTTTTGAGGATTTGAAAAAAAGACGAAAATCACTCCGAGTCGAGACCATGGGCTATAGCCCATCGTCTTGGAGTCATTTTCGTCTTTTTTTCAAATCCTCGTTTTTCATAATTTATGACCATGGCGATGGGCAGCCCAGTATCACAATTAAAAGTCAAACCTCGACTTTTTGACAGACCCCGGGAAAAGTCACCGTTTGACTTTTCAAAAGTCAAATACTGACTTTGCGATGGGCTATAGCCCATGGTCTCGAACGGCATACTATAGCATGCCGTTTTCCATCATTTTTGAGGATTTGAAAAAAGACGAAAATGACTCCGAGACCATGGGCTATAGCCCATCGTCTCGGAGTCATTTTCGTCTTTTTTTCAAATCCTCGTTTTTCATAATTTATGACCATGGCGATGGGCTATAGCCCATGGTCTCGAACGGCATACTATAGCATGCCGTTTTCCATCATTTTTGAGGATTTGAAAAAAAGACGAAAATCACTCCGAGACCATGGGCTATAGCCCATCGTCTCGTAGTCATTTTCGTCTTTTTTTCAAATCCTTGTTTTTCATCATTTATGGCCATGGCGATGGGGTATAGCCCATGGTCTCGAACGGCATGCTATAGTATTCCGTTTTGCATCATTTTTGAGGATTTGAAAAAAAGACGAAAATCACTCCGAGACCATGGGCTATAGCCCATCGTCTCGGAGTCATTTTCGTCTTTTTTTCAAATCCTCGTTTTTCATAATTTATGACCATGGCGATGGGCTATAGCCCATGGTCTCGAACGGCATACTATAGCATGCCGTTTTCCATCATTTTTGAGGATTTGAAAAAAAGACGAAAATCACTCCGAGACCATGGGCTATATATAGCCCATCGTCTCGGAGTCATTTTCGTCTTTTTTTCAAATCCTCGTTTTTCATCATTTATGACCATGGGGATGGGCTATAGCCCATGGTCTCGAACGGCATACTATAGCATGCCGTTTTCCATCATTTTTGAGGATTTGAAAAAAAGACGAAAATCACTCCGAGTCGAGACCATGGGCTATAGCCCATCGTCTTGGAGTCATTTTCGTCTTTTTTTCAAATCCTCGTTTTTCATAATTTATGACCATGGCGATGGGCAGCCCAGTATCACAATTAAAAGTCAAACCTCGACTTTTTGACAGACCCCGGGAAAAGTCACCGTTTGACTTTTCAAAAGTCAAATACTGACTTTGCGATGGGCTATAGCCCATGGTCTCGAACGGCATACTATAGCATGCCGTTTTCCATCATTTTTGAGGATTTGAAAAAAAGACGAAAATGACTCCGAGACCATGGGCTATAGCCCATCGTCTCGGAGTCATTTTCGTCTTTTTTTCAAATCCTCGTTTTTCATAATTTATGACCATGGCGATGGGCTATAGCCCATGGTCTCGAACGGCATACTATAGCATGCCGTTTTCCATCATTTTTGAGGATTTGAAAAAAAGACGAAAATCACTCCGAGACCATGGGCTATAGCCCATCGTCTCGTAGTCATTTTCGTCTTTTTTTCAAATCCTTGTTTTTCATCATTTATGGCCATGGCGATGGGGTATAGCCCATGGTCTCGAACGGCATGCTATAGTATTCCGTTTTGCATCATTTTTGAGGATTTGAAAAAAAGACGAAAATCACTCCGAGACCATGGGCTATAGCCCATCGTCTCGGAGTCATTTTCGTCTTTTTTTCAAATCCTCGTTTTTCATAATTTATGACCATGGCGATGGGCTATAGCCCATGGTCTCGAACGGCATGCTATAGTATTCCGTTTTGCATCATTTTTGAGGATTTGAAAAAAAGACGAAAATCACTCCGAGACCATGGGCTATAGCCCATCGTCTCGGAGTCATTTTCGTCTTTTTTTCAAATCCTTGTTTTTCATAATTTATGACCATGGCGATGGGCTATAGCCCATGGTCTCGAACGGCATACTATAGCATGCCGTTTTGCATCATCTTTGAGGATTTGAAAAAAAGACAAAAAATCACTCCGAGACCATGGGCTATAGCCCATCGTCTCGGAGTCATTTTCGTCTTTTTTTCAAATCCTCGTTTTTCATAATTTATGACCATGGCGATGGGCTATAGCCCATGGTCTCGAACGGCATACTATAGCATGCCGTTTTCCATCATTTTTGAGGATTTGAAAAATATACGAAAATCACTCCGAGACCATGGGCTATATATAGCCCATCGTCTCGGAGTCATTTTCCTCTTTTTTTCAAATCCTCGTTTTTCATCATTTATGACCATGGGGATGGGCTATAGCCCATGGTCTCGAACGGCATACTATAGCATGCCGTTTTCCATCATTTTTGAGGATTTGAAAAAAAGACGAAAATCACTCCGAGTCGAGACCATGGGCTATAGCCCATCGTCTTGGAGTCATTTTCGTCTTTTTTTCAAATCCTCGTTTTTCATAATTTATGACCATGGCGATGGGCAGCCCAGTATCACAATTAAAAGTCAAACCTCGACTTTTTGACAGACCCCGGGAAAAGTCACCGTTTGACTTTTCAAAAGTCAAATACTGACTTTGCGATGGGCTATAGCCCATGGTCTCGAACGGCATACTATAGCATGCCGTTTTCAATCATTTTTGAGGATTTGAAAAAAAGACGAAAATGACTCCGAGACCATGGGCTATAGCCCATCGTCTCGGAGTCATTTTCGTCTTTTTTTCAAATCCTCGTTTTTCATAATTTATGACCATGGCGATGGGCTATAGCCCATGGTCTCGAACGGCATGCTATAGTATTCCGTTTTGCATCATTTTTGAGGATTTGAAAAAAAGACGAAAATCTCTCCGAGACCATGGGCTATAGCCCATCGTCTCGGAGTCATTTTCGTCTTTTTTTCAAATCCTTGTTTTTCATAATTTATGACCATGGCGATGGGCTATAGCCCATGGTCTCGAACGGCATACTATAGCATGCCGTTTTGCATCATCTTTGAGGATTTGAAAAAAAGACAAAAAATCACTCCGAGACCATGGGCTATAGCCCATCGTCTCGGAGTCATTTTCGTCTTTTTTTCAAATCCTCGTTTTTCATAATTTATGACCATGGCGATGGGCTATAGCCCATGGTCTCGAACGGCATACTATAGCATGCCGTTTTCCATCATTTTTGAGGATTTGAAAAAAAGACGAAAATCACTCCGAGACCATGGGCTATATATAGCCCATCGTCTCGGAGTCATTTTCGTCTTTTTTTCAAATCCTCGTTTTTCATCATTTATGACCATGGGGATGGGCTATAGCCCATGGTCTCGAACGGCATACTATAGCATGCCGTTTTCCATAATTTTTGAGGATTTGAAAAAAAGACGAAAATCACTCCGAGTCGAGACCATGGGCTATAGCCCATCGTCTTGGAGTCATTTTCGTCTTTTTTTCAAATCCTCGTTTTTCATAATTTATGACCATGGCGATGGGCAGCCCAGTATCACAATTAAAAGTCAAACCTCGACTTTTTGACAGACCCCGGGAAAAGTCACCGTTTGACTTTTCAAAAGTCAAATACTGACTTTGCGATGGGCTATAGCCCATGGTCTCGAACGGCATACTATAGCATGCCGTTTTCCATCATTTTTGAGGATTTGAAAAAAAGACGAAAATGACTCCGAGACCATGGGCTATAGCCCATCGTCTCGGAGTCATTTTCGTCTTTTTTTCAAATCCTCGTTTTTCATAATTTATGACCATGGCGATGGGCTATAGCCCATGGTCTCGAACGGCATACTATAGCATGCCGTTTTCCATCATTTTTGAGGATTTGATAAAAAGGCGAAAATCACTCCGAGACCATGGGCTATAGCCCATCGTCTCGTAGTCATTTTCGTCTTTTTTTCAAATCCTTGTTTTTCATCATTTATGGCCATGGCGATGGGCTATAGCCCATGGTCTCGAACGGCATGCTATAGTATTCCGTTTTGCATCATCTTTGAGGATTTGAAAAAAAGACAAAAAATCACTCCGAGACCATGGGCTATAGCCCATCGTCTCGGAGTCATTTTCGACTTTTTTTCAAATCCTCGTTTTTCATAATTTATGACCATGGCGATGGGCTATAGCCCATGGTCTCGAACGGCATACTATAGCATGCCGTTTTCCATCATTTTTGAGGATTTGAAAAAAAGACGAAAATCACTCCGAGACCATGGGCTATATATAGCCCATCGTCTCGGAGTCATTTTCGTCTTTTTTTCAAATCCTCGTTTTTCATCATTTATGACCATGGGGATGGGCTATAGCCCATGGTCTCGAACGGCATACTATAGCATGCCGTTTTCCATCATTTTTGAGGATTTGAAAAAAAGACGAAAATCACTCCGAGTCGAGACCATGGGCTATAGCCCATCGTCTTGGAGTCATTTTCGTCTTTTTTTCAAATCCTCGTTTTTCATAATTTATGACCATGGCGATGGGCAGCCCAGTATCACAATTAAAAGTCAAACCTCGACTTTTTGACAGACCCCGGGAAAAGTCACCGTTTGACTTTTCAAAAGTCAAATACTGACTTTGCGATGGGCTATAGCCCATGGTCTCGAACGGCATACTATAGCATGCCGTTTTCCATCATTTTTGAGGATTTGAAAAAAAGACGAAAATGACTCCGAGACCATGGGCTATAGCCCATCGTCTCGGAGTCATTTTCGTCTTTTTTTCAAATCCTCGTTTTTCATAATTTATGACCATGGCGATGGGCTATAGCCCATGGTCTCGAACGGCATGCTATAGTATTCCGTTTTGCATCATTTTTGAGGATTTGAAAAAAAGACGAAAATCACTCCGAGACCATGGGCTATAGCCCATCGTCTCGGAGTCATTTTCGTCTTTTTTTCAAATCCTTGTTTTTCATAATTTATGACCATGGCGATGGGCTATAGCCCATGGTCTCGAACGGCATACTATAGCATGCCGTTTTGCATCATCTTTGAGGATTTGAAAAAAAGACAAAAAATCACTCCGAGACCATGGGCTATAGCCCATCGTCTCGGAGTCATTTTCGTCTTTTTTTCAAATCCTCGTTTTTCATAATTTATGACCATGGCGATGGGCTATAGCCCATGGTCTCGAACGGCATACTATAGCATGCCGTTTTCCATCATTTTTGAGGATTTGAAAAAAAGACGAAAATCACTCCGAGTCGAGACCATGGGCTATAGCCCATCGTCTTGGAGTCATTTTCGTCTTTTTTTCAAATCCTCGTTTTTCATAATTTATGACCATGGCGATGGGCAGCCCAGTATCACAATTAAAAGTCAAACCTCGACTTTTTGACAGACCCCGGGAAAAGTCACCGTTTGACTTTTCAAAAGTCAAATACTGACTTTGCGATGGGCTATAGCCCATGGTCTCGAACGGCATACTATAGCATGCCGTTTTCCATCATTTTTGAGGATTTGAAAAAAAGACGAAAATGACTCCGAGACCATGGGCTATAGCCCATCGTCTCGGAGTCATTTTCGTCTTTTTTTCAAATCCTCGTTTTTCATAATTTATGACCATGGCGATGGGCTATAGCCCATGGTCTCGAACGGCATACTATAGCATGCCGTTTTCCATCATTTTTGAGGATTTGATAAAAAGGCGAAAATCACTCCGAGACCATGGGCTATAGCCCATCGTCTCGTAGTCATTTTCGTCTTTTTTTCAAATCCTTGTTTTTCATCATTTATGGCCATGGCGATGGGCTATAGCCCATGGTCTCGAACGGCATGCTATAGTATTCCGTTTTGCATCATTTTTGAGGATTTGAAAAAAAGACGAAAATCACTCCGAGACCATGGGCTATAGCCCATCGTCTCGGAGTCATTTTCGTCTTTTTTTCAAATCCTTGTTTTTCATAATTTATGACCATGGCGATGGGCTATAGCCCATGGTCTCGAACGGCATACTATAGCATGCCGTTTTGCATCATCTTTGAGGATTTGAAAAAAAGACAAAAAATCACTCCGAGACCATGGGCTATAGCCCATCGTCTCGGAGTCATTTTCGTCTTTTTTTCAAATCCTCGTTTTTCATAATTTATGACCATGGCGATGGGCTATAGCCCATGGTCTCGAACGGCATACTATAGCATGCCGTTTTCCATCATTTTTGAGGATTTGAAAAAAAGACGAAAATCACTCCGAGACCATGGGCTATATATAGCCCATCGTCTCGGAGTCATTTTCGTCTTTTTTTCAAATCCTCGTTTTTCATCATTTATGACCATGGGGATGGGCTATAGCCCATGGTCTCGAACGGCATACTATAGCATGCCGTTTTCCATCATTTTTGAGGATTTGAAAAAAAGACGAAAATCACTCCGAGTCGAGACCATGGGCTATAGCCCATCGTCTTGGAGTCATTTTCGTCTTTTTTTCAAATCCTCGTTTTTCATAATGTATGACCATGGCGATGGGCAGCCCAGTATCACAATTAAAAGTCAAACCTCGACTTTTTGACAGACCCCGGGAAAAGTCACCGTTTGACTTTTCAAAAGTCAAATACTGACTTTGCGATGGGCTATAGCCCATGGTCTCGAACGGCATACTATAGCATGCCGTTTTCCATCATTTTTGAGGATTTGAAAAAAAGACGAAAATGACTCCGAGACCATGGGCTATAGCCCATCGTCTCGGAGTCATTTTCGTCTTTTTTTCAAATCCTCGTTTTTCATAATTTATGACCATGGCGATGGGCTATAGCCCATGGTCTCGAACGGCATACTATAGCATGCCGTTTTCCATCATTTTTGAGGATTTGAAAAAAAGACGAAAATGACTCCGAGACCATGGGCTATAGCCCATCGTCTCGGAGTCATTTTCGTCTTTTTTTCAAATCCTCGTTTTTCATAATTTATGACCATGGCGATGGGCTATAGCCCATGGTCTCGAACGGCATACTATAGCATGCCGTTTTCCATCATTTTTGAGGATTTGAAAAAAAGACGAAAATCACTCCGAGACCATGGGCTATAGCCCATCGTCTCGTAGTCATTTTCGTCTTTTTTTCAAATCCTTGTTTTTCATCATTTATGGCCATGGCGATGGGCTATAGCCCATGGTCTCGAACGGCATGCTATAGTATTCCGTTTTGCATCATTTTTGAGGATTTGAAAAAAAGACGAAAATCACTCCGAGACCATGGGCTATAGCCCATCGTCTCGGAGTCATTTTCGTCTTTTTTTCAAATCCTTGTTTTTCATAATTTATGACCATGGCTGTTCAGATCTATAGCTATCCACGATTTAACTTGCTAAGTTGATAGCATCATGGTCCATAGCTACGCCTACTGAAAGGCCACAACTGCACAAAAGAGTATGTCTTTACTCAAACTGTCTAAATAATATAACTCAAATGTCTTTTATACTTTTATTGTCGTTTAACAAACATACATTTAAACACATGAACTATTTATCTAGGATTGGTTTAAGGGTTAGTTTTAACCCAGTTTAGGTTAGACGTTTAGTTAGTTTTAACTAGTTAGTTAGGTTCGTTTAGTTTCGTTTAGGTAAAAAACCTGTTACAGATGAAGACAGAGATACACATAGCATTCGTCAATTACAGGCAGGTTACAACACATGGATAACACATTATTCATTGATTATTAATAGTTTGCATTATGTATCAATAATTACCATTGGTCTAATGTGAGTTGTTGTTCATCATGTCCATGTGGTTACATGAGGTGTGGATTCTTCCTTGGTTGCTGAATCTAACCTATTGAAACTGGCGCAAGGCCATTTAAACCCTCTGTTTCCTTAGACCTGCCCTGTGGGCAGGTTCACATCAGCTAACATTCAATTGGCTGCTGGGCACTGTGGCAACAGTCCTTAACCTTACTATTGGTTTAAAACCAGGAAGTATTACCTGCCATGTGCTAGCACATGGCCGGAGCACCCTGCTGTGAGGTTTACTGTAGCCATGGTATGGTAATTACATGGGTTGGGGAATGGTCTATTTCCCCACTCTACTCTCAACTGGTTTATGAGAGTTTAGGGTTTAACACATTAATCATTTACATTCCTTTTAGGCACTGGACATCTCCACCTTAGATAATGCAGGCATAATGTTTTATAGTTAAACACAGTCATTGGGACATGTTGTTGCTCTTCACCGGCAGTGGGCAACATTACTACCCCTGCAGGGTGTCGGAATTCACACTCTTATCTTGTTCCTCCAGCAGCTGCCAGGGGTCTGACAGGGGTCCTAGGCAGCTTTGAGCTTAGGTGCATGTCACTGTCACTTCCACAACATATTTATTAAACATTAACACATCCCAATATCCTGGATATTTCCACACCCCCCGCAAGAACCTATTCATAAACCTATTGAAGAGGTTCTTCAAACACTCATTTCGTTTATAAAGGGTTTGGTTTTCGACGCATTGATTATCTGCCGAGGGGGGGGGGGTTTGATAAACACAAAGCCATTTTCACCTGGTTGAAAGCCAGGAGGAAAATGGGAAATCACCCCTGAATCAAATGACATTTCAGCTTGCTTGGAATCAGAGGCTGGAATAGACATTGACTTTGGAGTAGTTATACTATGATTAGCTTAACATGCCTTTGAACTGACTGGTTAAGGAATTATAATATTGTTCTTTGTTTTATCTTTTCAGAATTAGTTACTCATTCTAAGGTTCCTGTTTGTTTCCTTACTTGTAATTCTGTTTAATTTGATTCCACTTTGTTCAAACAAATACCTTGACTTGTGATATCTTCGTGGATCACTACTTAATTTGTTACATTTTAGAAGCAGGTTGGTTCCTGCCATTTATTACCCCTCATAAACTTGCTTGGTCCTGAGCAGATTGGAGATAAGATTTCACAAGGGTTCTGGTTTACTTTACTGTCTTTTCGTAAAAGCCCTTGGATTTTGTGTGTTTAGTAACTAATGTGTAATTTAGCATGGCACTTCGATTTGGTCACCTTAAAGGTTTTTTAGGCAATGATTTCAAACTGGCCTGCAAACACAAAGTCATCACATTTCAACCATTGATACTACACACTATTTTGTCCCTGTCATTGACATGGGCTGTCAGTTTGTGTGTGGCAACTAAGTAAGTGTCACGATTCACACCTTCCACCCAGGCTTTTCCCTTGCTGGAAAGGAAGCGTTAACATTATTTTATACCACACATTAATTTACCATTTTACCCTAGTTATGAGTTACTTTATACTTTCTGGTTTGTACTCGTTAACCGGGGAATGTTTATGTATTCTGTAATGTTAACTTGTAATACAATTCACAATCACACAACTGTTTAAAACACAATTTCCCATTGTCTCTTACTGACATTTTGCAATGGGTCCCACTGGAGGCCCCCCTCCCTGTGTTAGGGGGGGGGGGGTGTGTGTGTGTGTGTGTGTGTGTGTGTGTGTGCGCGTGCTCCCCCAATTGTCAACATTCTTTCTGGCGGCCATCTTCTGGGCTGCTGTTGTTGGGGGGGGGGATTGGTGCGCGTCCTGGCCCCCCTCCCTGTGTTAGGGGGGGGTGGCATGTGTGTGTGTGCGTTCGTCATTCATGACGTAATTCGCAGACATTGCACAATTTCATCTTAACTTTCCCTCTGCCATCGGTGTCATCGGCAGGTTTTATTGTGACCTTACCGATGGCTGCAGGGCTTGTGATGGAGAGCGCTGCTTTGCAAAGCTTTCCCCAGCTTCCACGTGGTTTGGCTGTGGGCGGTCCCCCCAGCTGACCACCTTTACCCTCGCCGGACGGGAGGGGATACGTTGTGGTGGTCGCTGTTGTGGGGTGGACTACTGCAGTGGTTGCTGGCATGGGTAGGCATAGCAGGGCGATCGTCGCAGACTCCGCCCTGGTGAAACTCAAGGGCTTATGCCTTGACAGGGTGGATTCTGTGGGTGTCAGGCCGCTGCTTGCACTGGTGGAGGACGGTTTCGTCTCACCTAGGTCTGCCGCTCTGATGTCATCTCGCCCTTCCGAGGCGAGGGATTGCTGTGGCGTGCGCCACTGTTCTGTGGCGGTCGACTTCCTGTTGTCTCCCGCGACGGACGCCGTGACAGCGTGCGCTGTGCTGGCCCCGGCAGCTCGCTGGGTGGTTTCTTCCTTTGGACCCACCCTGGCCTCCGGTGCTGTGTTGGGAGTCTGGTCAATGTGCACCGACGTAGTGGCTGTCGGCGTCTCATTTCCCACGTCGGACACTGGGCCTGTCGCTTGCACGGCTGTTGAGGGCGCCCGGCTGGTGTCCACTGTGTGGCCACCGCAGGCTTCATGCTCCTCCGGTGCTGCTGACCTGGCGTAGTCTTCTGGTAGGACACAGCAGGTTCCCTGCTGTTTTGGTACCCCGTTGGGAGCCTGGCTGTCCTCCGCTGACGTAGTGGCGGGCCCCCCTGGGGCTCGCTGGGTGACGTCATCTGTTGGGGTGAGAGGGCGGTCAGGCGTCTGTCGCCTTCCGTCCGTTTCCTCCCCCGCTGGTCCGGAGGTGACGTCTCCGGTGTCGTCTTCCTTGACCCCGCTGACCTCCTGCTCCGCTGCTGTGACCTGGATCTTTTGTGTTAGTGACCCTATTTTTATTGGCCCTAGATCGTGGTCAGCCTGAGCGGCTTGCAGGTTAAGCCTGTCTCTTCCTCGGACAAGCCTTTTATAGTCAGAGAGCATTTGAATTGACCTTTTCGGACTTATTAAGGATTTGGTGTCCTGTAATATTAAATTCAAAACATCGAGAGCTTTATCTAATGCATTTGATGCCATTGGTTCCCTTGTCTCTGAACTAATCAATTTGTTTATTGTGTCAGACAAGTTTGACCATTGTGGTTCCACTTGTAACCACACTGAATCCAGTAACAATTTCCTCATGTTATAGTATTTAGTCGTGCAGTCATGGAGCTCACTATTTACTTGCAAAGCACTTTGTGATAAATTAGTTTCTCTCAATTCCTCGGAATAGTCGGTATAACTATCCGCTAATTTCCCGTAAGCTATTTTGAGTCTACCAAATGTGTCCGCTTTTGCAGTGTTGGGAGATTTTTGTGGCAGACTTATTTCACACTCAGCCGCTAAATTATTGAATATTGATTGCGCCTCTTTGCTTCTAACTTTTAACTCGCTGATTAAAGCCATCTTTACTTCACCTATCAAACTTATTTGACTCTTTGGGATTTTAGTAAGCGCTCTCACGGTTTTATAGTTTTATAGCATTGACACAGGGGATTTTAGCCAGTTTAGCGTTTACAGTATTTTTCCTTCTGTTACGGTTCTGGTCTAATTTAAGCTGGGAATTATAGTTAAAAGTGGTTTCACATTTCATTGCTAATAATACCTGCCTCCCTTATTTTACTCAATTAGTTTTAGCCTTAGTGGTCTGTGTCATTCCCTGACTGCATGCATCCTTTGGTGCTGCAATTAGCATTTGGGTTGTCTTTACGACCTTCCCCCACCCCTGCTGATAACAGGAGTTGTTGCCTGTTAACCAAACTCTACCCTTCCCCCGAAGTGTTTAGAGTGAGGAGGCAATAGTTGCCATTATTTGAGCCTTGTTGCTCTGCCTGGTTACTCTGCCCTTCCCCCGCTCATGGCTAGGTTTAGAAGTGTTTCAGAGTAGAAGGCACCAGACAATAGGCTAATGGTTTTAGCAAATTAGCTTTGCTCTGGCGGCCATTTTCCCCTGGTTGAAAGCCAGGAGGAAACTGGGAACAATAATGGCCCAGCTCTTAGTTACAATAATCACTCCTGAATCAATGACATTCAGCTTGCTTGGAATCAGAGGCTGGAATAGACATTGACTCTGGAGTAGCCATCAAAACCCAGAACTTGGATCACATTGTCGCCTGTGTTTAGGTTAGCAACCTTTTAGCTTTACAGTAACGCTTTATATCCTATGGTTTGCTGGCTTCTTCAGAGCTCTGTGCTAAACTGGATTTTTAGCTATGTACTGTTTTACGCTGGAGTTACTTTGATTGTACATTTTACAAGGCCTGTGGTTAGTACATCAGGCTATTTACCATCTATGCTTGAGACTTTTGAGTCTAGCCGTGGCTTCATTAACCGTGCTTTGAACTATTTAGTTTTACAAGGCTACTGGTTTAAAATTGTTAGTAAAGTTACCGCGATTAAGTTGATAATTGCACACTAACCTTGCTCATTTGGAGCGTTTGTTTTAGTAAAGTTTACCGCGATTACGATAGTAATCGCACGCTATGGTTTTTTACTGTTCAGATCTATAGCTATCCACGATTTAACTTGCTAAGTTGATAGCATCATGGTCCATAGCTACGCCTACTGAAAGGCCACAACTGCACAAAAGAGTATGTCTTTACTCAAACTGTCTAAATAATATAACTCAAATGTCTTTTATACTTTTATTGTCGTTTAACAAACATACATTTAAACACATGAACTATTTATCTAGGATTGGTTTAAGGGTTAGTTTTAACCCAGTTTAGGTTAGACGTTTAGTTAGTTTTAACTAGTTAGTTAGGTTCGTTTAGTTTCGTTTAGGTAAAAAACCTGTTACAGATGAAGACAGAGATACACATAGCATTCGTCAATTACAGGCAGGTTACAACACATGGATAACACATTATTCATTGATTATTAATAGTTTGCATTATGTATCAATAATTACCATTGGTCTAATGTGAGTTGTTGTTCATCATGTCCATGTGGTTACATGAGGTGTGGATTCTTCCTTGGTTGCTGAATCTAACCTATTGAAACTGGCGCAAGGCCATTTAAACCCTCTGTTTCCTTAGACCTGCCCTGTGGGCAGGTTCACATCAGCTAACATTCAATTGGCTGCTGGGCACTGTGGCAACAGTCCTTAACCTTACTATTGGTTTAAAACCAGGAAGTATTACCTGCCATGTGCTAGCACATGGCCGGAGCACCCTGCTGTGAGGTTTACTGTAGCCATGGTATGGTAATTACATGGGTTGGGGAATGGTCTATTTCCCCACTCTACTCTCAACTGGTTTATGAGAGTTTAGGGTTTAACACATTAATCATTTACATTCCTTTTAGGCACTGGACATCTCCACCTTAGATAATGCAGGCATAATGTTTTATAGTTAAACACAGTCATTGGGACATGTTGTTGCTCTTCACCGGCAGTGGGCAACATTACTACCCCCGCAGGGTGTCGGAATTCACACTCTTATCTTGTTCCTCCAGCAGCTGCCAGGGGTCTGACAGGGGTCCTAGGCAGCTTTGAGCTTAGGTGCATGTCACTGTCACTTCCACAACATATTTATTAAACATTAACACATCCCAATATCCTGGATATTTCCACAATGGCGATGGGCTATAGCCCATGGTCTCGAACGGCATACTATAGCATGCCGTTTTGCATCATCTTTGAGGATTTGAAAAAAAGACAAAAAATCACTCCGAGACCATGGTGCTATAGCCCATCGTCTCGGAGTCATTTTCGTCTTTTTTTCAAATCCTCGTTTTTCATAATTTATGACCATGGCGATGGGCTATAGCCCATGGTCTCGAACGGCATACTATAGCATGCCGTTTTCCATCATTTTTGAGGATTTGAAAAAAAGACGAAAATCACTCCGAGACCATGGGCTATATATAGCCCATCGTCTCGGAGTCATTTTCGTCTTTTTTTCAAATCCTCGTTTTTCATCATTTATGACCATGGGGATGGGCTATAGCCCATGGTCTCGAACGGCATACTATAGCATGCCGTTTTCCATCATTTTTGAGGATTTGAAAAAAAGACGAAAATCACTCCGAGTCGAGACCATGGGCTATAGCCCATCGTCTTTGAGTCATTTTCGTCTTTTTTTCAAATCCTCGTTTTTCATAATTTATGACCATGGCGATGGGCAGCCCAGTATCACAATTAAAAGTCAAACCTCGACTTTTTGACAGACCCCGGGAAAAGTCACCGTTTGACTTTTCAAAAGTCAAATACTGACTTTGCGATGGGCTATAGCCCATGGTCTCGAACGGCATACTATAGCATGCCGTTTTCCATCATTTTTGAGGATTTGAAAAAAAGACGAAAATGACTCCGAGACCATGGGCTATAGCCCATGGTCTCGGAGTCATTTTCGTCTTTTTTTCAAATCCTCGTTTTTCATAATTTATGACCATGGCGATGGGCTATAGCCCATGGTCTCGAACGGCATGCTATAGTATTCCGTTTTGCATCATTTTTGAGGATTTGAAAAAAAGACGAAAATCACTCCGAGACCATGGGCTATAGCCCATCGTCTCGGAGTCATTTTCGTCTTTTTTTCAAATCCTTGTTTTTCATAATTTATGACCATGGCGATGGGCTATAGCCCATGGTCTCGAACGGCATACTATAGCATGCCGTTTTGCATCATCTTTGAGGATTTGAAAAAAAGACAAAAAATCACTCCGAGACCATGGGCTATAGCCCATCGTCTCGGAGTCATTTTCGTCTTTTTTTCAAATCCTCGTTTTTCATAATTTATGACCATGGCGATGGGCTATAGCCCATGGTCTCGAACGGCATACTATAGCATGCCGTTTTCCATCATTTTTGAGGATTTGAAAAAAAGACGAAAATGACTCCGAGACCATGGGCTATAGCCCATCGTCTCGGAGTCATTTTCGTCTTTTTTTCAAATCCTCGTTTTTCATAATTTATGACCATGGCGATGGGCTATAGCCCATGGTCTCGAACGGCATGCTATAGTATTCCGTTTTGCATCATTTTTGAGGATTTGAAAAAAAGACGAAAATCACTCCGAGACCATGGGCTATAGCCCATCGTCTCGGAGTCATTTTCGTCTTTTTTTCAAATCCTTGTTTTTCATAATTTATGACCATGGCGATGGGCTATAGCCCATGGTCTCGAACGGCATACTATAGCATGCCGTTTTGCATCATCTTTGAGGATTTGAAAAAAAGACAAAAAATCACTCCGAGACCATGGGCTATAGCCCATCGTCTCGGAGTCATTTTCGTCTTTTTTTCAAATCCTCGTTTTTCATAATTTATGACCATGGCGATGGGCTATAGCCCATGGTCTCGAACGGCATACTATAGCATGCCGTTTTCCATCATTTTTGAGGATTTGAAAAAAAGACGAAAATCACTCCGAGACCATGGGCTATATATAGCCCATCGTCTCGGAGTCATTTTCGTCTTTTTTTCAAATCCTCGTTTTTCATCATTTATGACCATGGGGATGGGCTATAGCCCATGG
This sequence comes from Electrona antarctica, assembly GCF_951216825.1. Lineage (NCBI taxonomy): Eukaryota > Metazoa > Chordata > Actinopteri > Myctophiformes > Myctophidae > Electrona > Electrona antarctica. The sequence continues at coordinate 45,692,161 of NC_136791.1, forward strand.
TCTCGAACGGCATACTATAGCATGCCGTTTTCCATCATTTTTGAGGATTTGAAAAAAAGACGAAAATCACTCCGAGTCGAGACCATGGGCTATAGCCCATCGTCTTGGAGTCATTTTCGTCTTTTTTTCAAATCCTCGTTTTTCATAATTTATGACCATGGCGATGGGCAGCCCAGTATCACAATTAAAAGTCAAACCTCGACTTTTTGACAGACCCCGGGAAAAGTCACCGTTTGACTTTTCAAAAGTCAAATACTGACTTTGCGATGGGCTATAGCCCATGGTCTCGAACGGCATACTATAGCATGCCGTTTTCCATCATTTTTGAGGATTTGAAAAAAAGACGAAAATGACTCCGAGACCATGGGCTATAGCCCATCGTCTCGGAGTCATTTTCGTCTTTTTTTCAAATCCTCGTTTTTCATAATTTATGACCATGGCGATGGGCTATAGCCCATGGTCTCGAACGGCATGCTATAGTATTCCGTTTTGCATCATTTTTGAGGATTTGAAAAAAATACGAAAATCACTCCGAGACCATGGGCTATAGCCCATCGTCTCGGAGTCATTTTCGTCTTTTTTTCAAATCCTTGTTTTTCATAATTTATGACCATGGCGATGGGCTATAGCCCATGGTCTCGAACGGCATACTATAGCATGCCGTTTTGCATCATCTTTGAGGATTTGAAAAAAAGACAAAAAATCACTCCGAGACCATGGGCTATAGCCCATCGTCTCGGAGTCATTTTCGTCTTTTTTTCAAATCCTCGTTTTTCATAATTTATGACCATGGCGATGGGCTATAGCCCATGGTCTCGAACGGCATACTATAGCATGCCGTTTTCCATCATTTTTGAGGATTTGAAAAAAAGACGAAAATGACTCCGAGACCATGGGCTATAGCCCATCGTCTCGGAGTCATTTTCGTCTTTTTTTCAAATCCTCGTTTTTCATAATTTATGACCATGGCGATGGGCTATAGCCCATGGTCTCGAACGGCATGCTATAGTATTCCGTTTTGCATCATTTTTGAGGATTTGAAAAAAAGACGAAAATCACTCCGAGACCATGGGCTATAGCCCATCGTCTCGGAGTCATTTTCTTCTTTTTTTCAAATCCTTGTTTTTCATAATTTATGACCATGGCGATGGGCTATAGCCCATGGTCTCGAACGGCATACTATAGCATGCCGTTTTGCATCATCTTTGAGGATTTGAAAAAAAGACAAAAAATCACTCCGAGACCATGGGCTATAGCCCATCGTCTCGGAGTCATTTTCGTCTTTTTTTCAAATCCTCGTTTTTCATAATTTATGACCATGGCGATGGGCTATAGCCCATGGTCTCGAACGGCATACTATAGCATGCCGTTTTCCATCATTTTTGAGGATTTGAAAAAAAGACGAAAATCACTCCGAGACCATGGGCTATATATAGCCCATCGTCTCGGAGTCATTTTCGTCTTTTTTTCAAATCCTCGTTTTTCATCATTTATGACCATGGGGATGGGCTATAGCCCATGGTCTCGAACGGCATACTATAGCATGCCGTTTTCCATCATTTTTGAGGATTTGAAAAAAAGACGAAAATCACTCCGAGTCGAGACCATGGGCTATAGCCCATCGTCTTGGAGTCATTTTCGTCTTTTTTTCAAATCCTCGTTTTTCATAATTTATGACCATGGCGATGGGCAGCCCAGTATCACAATTAAAAGTCAAACCTCGACTTTTTGACAGACCCCGGGAAAAGTCACCGTTTGACTTTTCAAAAGTCAAATACTGACTTTGCGATGGGCTATAGCCCATGGTCTCGAACGGCATACTATAGCATGCCGTTTTCCATCATTTTTGAGGATTTGAAAAAAAGACGAAAATGACTCCGAGACCATGGGCTATAGCCCATCGTCTCGGAGTCATTTTCGTCTTTTTTTCAAATCCTCGTTTTTCATAATTTATGACCATGGCGATGGGCTATAGCCCATGGTCTCGAACGGCATGCTATAGTATTCCGTTTTGCATCATTTTTGAGGATTTGAAAAAAAGACGAAAATCACTCCGAGACCATGGGCTATAGCCCATCGTCTCGGAGTCATTTTCTTCTTTTTTTCAAATCCTTGTTTTTCATAATTTATGACCATGGCGATGGGCTATAGCCCATGGTCTCGAACGGCATACTATAGCATGCCGTTTTGCATCATCTTTGAGGATTTGAAAAAAAGACAAAAAATCACTCCGAGACCATGGGCTATAGCCCATCGTCTCGGAGTCATTTTCGTCTTTTTTTCAAATCCTCGTTTTTCATAATTTATGACCATGGCGATGGGCTATAGCCCATGGTCTCGAACGGCATACTATAGCATGCCGTTTTCCATCATTTTTGAGGATTTGAAAAAAAGACGAAAATCACTCCGAGACCATGGGCTATATATAGCCCATCGTCTCGGAGTCATTTTCGTCTTTTTTTCAAATCCTCGTTTTTCATCATTTATGACCATGGGGATGGGCTATAGCCCATGGTCTCGAACGGCATACTATAGCATGCCGTTTTCCATCATTTTTGAGGATTTGAAAAAAAGACGAAAATCACTCCGAGTCGAGACCATGGGCTATAGCCCATCGTCTTGGAGTCATTTTCGTCTTTTTTTCAAATCCTCGATTTTCATAATTTATGACCATGGCGATGGGCAGCCCAGTATCACAATTAAAAGTCAAACCTCGACTTTTTGACAGACCCCGGGAAAAGTCACCGTTTGACTTTTCAAAAGTCAAATACTGACTTTGCGATGGGCTATAGCCCATGGTCTCGAACGGCATACTATAGCATGCCGTTTTCCATCATTTTTGAGGATTTGAAAAAAAGACGAAAATGACTCCGAGACCATGGGCTATAGCCCATCGTCTCGGAGTCATTTTCGTCTTTTTTTCAAATCCTCGTTTTTCATAATTTATGACCATGGCGATGGGCTATAGCCCATGGTCTCGAACGGCATACTATAGCATGCCGTTTTCCATCATTTTTGAGGATTTGATAAAAAGGCGAAAATCACTCCGAGACCATGGGCTATAGCCCATCGTCTCGGAGTCATTTTCGTCTTTTTTTCAAATCCTTGTTTTTCATAATTTATGACCATGGCGATGGGCTATAGCCCATGGTCTCGAACGGCATACTATAGCATGCCGTTTTGCATCATCTTTGAGGATTTGAAAAAAAGACAAAAAATCACTCCGAGACCATGGGCTATAGCCCATCGTCTCGGAGTCATTTTCGTCTTTTTTTCAAATCCTCGTTTTTCATAATTTATGACCATGGCGATGGGCTATAGCCCATGGTCTCGAACGGCATACTATAGCATGCCGTTTTCCATCATTTTTGAGGATTTGAAAAAAAGACGAAAATGACTCCGAGACCATGGGCTATAGCCCATCGTCTCGGAGTCATTTTCGTCTTTTTTTCAAATCCTCGTTTTTCATAATTTATGACCATGGCGATGGGCTATAGCCCATGGTCTCGAACGGCATGCTATAGTATTCCGTTTTGCATCATTTTTGAGGATTTGAAAAAAAGACGAAAATCACTCCGAGACCATGGGCTATAGCCCATCGTCTCGGAGTCATTTTCGTCTTTTTTTCAAATCCTTGTTTTTCATAATTTATGACCATGGCGATGGGCTATAGCCCATGGTCTCGAACGGCATACTATAGCATGCCGTTTTGCATCATCTTTGAGGATTTGAAAAAAAGACAAAAAATCACTCCGAGACCATGGGCTATAGCCCATCGTCTCGGAGTCATTTTCGTCTTTTTTTCAAATCCTCGTTTTTCATAATTTATGACCATGGCGATGGGCTATAGCCCATGGTCTCGAACGGCATACTATAGCATGCCGTTTTCCATCATTTTTGAGGATTTGAAAAAAAGACGAAAATCACTCCGAGACCATGGGCTATATATAGCCCATCGTCTCGGAGTCATTTTCGTCTTTTTTTCAAATCCTCGTTTTTCATCATTTATGACCATGGGGATGGGCTATAGCCCATGGTCTCGAACGGCATACTATAGCATGCCGTTTTCCATCATTTTTGAGGATTTGAAAAAAAGACGAAAATCACTCCGAGTCGAGACCATGGGCTATAGCCCATCGTCTTGGAGTCATTTTCGTCTTTTTTTCAAATCCTCGTTTTTCATAATTTATGACCATGGCGATGGGCAGCCCAGTATCACAATTAAAAGTCAAACCTCGACTTTTTGACAGACCCCGGGAAAAGTCACCGTTTGACTTTTCAAAAGTCAAATACTGACTTTGCGATGGGCTATAGCCCATGGTCTCGAACGGCATACTATAGCATGCCGTTTTCCATCATTTTTGAGGATTTGAAAAAAAGACGAAAATGACTCCGAGACCATGGGCTATAGCCCATCGTCTCGGAGTCATTTTCGTCTTTTTTTCAAATCCTCGTTTTTCATAATTTATGACCATGGCGATGGGCTATAGCCCATGGTCTCGAACGGCATGCTATAGTATTCCGTTTTGCATCATTTTTGAGGATTTGAAAAAAATACGAAAATCACTCCGAGACCATGGGCTATAGCCCATCGTCTCGGAGTCATTTTCGTCTTTTTTTCAAATCCTTGTTTTTCATAATTTATGACCATGGCGATGGGCTATAGCCCATGGTCTCGAACGGCATACTATAGCATGCCGTTTTGCATCATCTTTGAGGATTTGAAAAAAAGACAAAAAATCACTCCGAGACCATGGGCTATAGCCCATCGTCTCGGAGTCATTTTCGTCTTTTTTTCAAATCCTCGTTTTTCATAATTTATGACCATGGCGATGGGCTATAGCCCATGGTCTCGAACGGCATACTATAGCATGCCGTTTTCCATCATTTTTGAGGATTTGAAAAAAAGACGAAAATGACTCCGAGACCATGGGCTATAGCCCATCGTCTCGGAGTCATTTTCGTCTTTTTTTCAAATCCTCGTTTTTCATAATTTATGACCATGGCGATGGGCTATAGCCCATGGTCTCGAACGGCATGCTATAGTATTCCGTTTTGCATCATTTTTGAGGATTTGAAAAAAAGACGAAAATCACTCCGAGACCATGGGCTATAGCCCATCGTCTCGGAGTCATTTTCTTCTTTTTTTCAAATCCTTGTTTTTCATAATTTATGACCATGGCGATGGGCTATAGCCCATGGTCTCGAACGGCATACTATAGCATGCCGTTTTGCATCATCTTTGAGGATTTGAAAAAAAGACAAAAAATCACTCCGAGACCATGGGCTATAGCCCATCGTCTCGGAGTCATTTTCGTCTTTTTTTCAAATCCTCGTTTTTCATAATTTATGACCATGGCGATGGGCTATAGCCCATGGTCTCGAACGGCATACTATAGCATGCCGTTTTCCATCATTTTTGAGGATTTGAAAAAAAGACGAAAATCACTCCGAGACCATGGGCTATATATAGCCCATCGTCTCGGAGTCATTTTCGTCTTTTTTTCAAATCCTCGTTTTTCATCATTTATGACCATGGGGATGGGCTATAGCCCATGGTCTCGAACGGCATACTATAGCATGCCGTTTTCCATCATTTTTGAGGATTTGAAAAAAAGACGAAAATCACTCCGAGTCGAGACCATGGGCTATAGCCCATCGTCTTGGAGTCATTTTCGTCTTTTTTTCAAATCCTCGTTTTTCATAATTTATGACCATGGCGATGGGCAGCCCAGTATCACAATTAAAAGTCAAACCTCGACTTTTTGACAGACCCCGGGAAAAGTCACCGTTTGACTTTTCAAAAGTCAAATACTGACTTTGCGATGGGCTATAGCCCATGGTCTCGAACGGCATACTATAGCATGCCGTTTTCCATCATTTTTGAGGATTTGAAAAAAAGACGAAAATGACTCCGAGACCATGGGCTATAGCCCATCGTCTCGGAGTCATTTTCGTCTTTTTTTCAAATCCTCGTTTTTCATAATTTATGACCATGGCGATGGGCTATAGCCCATGGTCTCGAACGGCATGCTATAGTATTCCGTTTTGCATCATTTTTGAGGATTTGAAAAAAAGACGAAAATCACTCCGAGACCATGGGCTATAGCCCATCGTCTCGGAGTCATTTTCTTCTTTTTTTCAAATCCTTGTTTTTCATAATTTATGACCATGGCGATGGGCTATAGCCCATGGTCTCGAACGGCATACTATAGCATGCCGTTTTGCATCATCTTTGAGGATTTGAAAAAAAGACAAAAAATCACTCCGAGACCATGGGCTATAGCCCATCGTCTCGGAGTCATTTTCGTCTTTTTTTCAAATCCTCGTTTTTCATAATTTATGACCATGGCGATGGGCTATAGCCCATGGTCTCGAACGGCATACTATAGCATGCCGTTTTCCATCATTTTTGAGGATTTGAAAAAAAGACGAAAATCACTCCGAGACCATGGGCTATATATAGCCCATCGTCTCGGAGTCATTTTCGTCTTTTTTTCAAATCCTCGTTTTTCATCATTTATGACCATGGGGATGGGCTATAGCCCATGGTCTCGAACGGCATACTATAGCATGCCGTTTTCCATCATTTTTGAGGATTTGAAAAAAAGACGAAAATCACTCCGAGTCGAGACCATGGGCTATAGCCCATCGTCTTGGAGTCATTTTCGTCTTTTTTTCAAATCCTCGTTTTTCATAATTTATGACCATGGCGATGGGCAGCCCAGTATCACAATTAAAAGTCAAACCTCGACTTTTTGACAGACCCCGGGAAAAGTCACCGTTTGACTTTTCAAAAGTCAAATACTGACTTTGCGATGGGCTATAGCCCATGGTCTCGAACGGCATACTATAGCATGCCGTTTTCCATCATTTTTGAGGATTTGAAAAAAAGACGAAAATGACTCCGAGACCATGGGCTATAGCCCATCGTCTCGGAGTCATTTTCGTCTTTTTTTCAAATCCTCGTTTTTCATAATTTATGACCATGGCGATGGGCTATAGCCCATGGTCTCGAACGGCATGCTATAGTATTCCGTTTTGCATCATTTTTGAGGATTTGAAAAAAAGACGAAAATCACTCCGAGACCATGGGCTATAGCCCATCGTCTCGGAGTCATTTTCTTCTTTTTTTCAAATCCTTGTTTTTCATAATTTATGACCATGGCGATGGGCTATAGCCCATGGTCTCGAACGGCATACTATAGCATGCCGTTTTGCATCATCTTTGAGGATTTGAAAAAAAGACAAAAAATCACTCCGAGACCATGGGCTATAGCCCATCGTCTCGGAGTCATTTTCGTCTTTTTTTCAAATCCTCGTTTTTCATAATTTATGACCATGGCGATGGGCTATAGCCCATGGTCTCGAACGGCATACTATAGCATGCCGTTTTCCATCATTTTTGAGGATTTGAAAAAAAGACGAAAATCACTCCGAGACCATGGGCTATATATAGCCCATCGTCTCGGAGTCATTTTCGTCTTTTTTTCAAATCCTCGTTTTTCATCATTTATGACCATGGGGATGGGCTATAGCCCATGGTCTCGAACGGCATACTATAGCATGCCGTTTTCCATCATTTTTGAGGATTTGAAAAAAAGACGAAAATCACTCCGAGTCGAGACCATGGGCTATAGCCCATCGTCTTGGAGTCATTTTCGTCTTTTTTTCAAATCCTCGATTTTCATAATTTATGACCATGGCGATGGGCAGCCCAGTATCACAATTAAAAGTCAAACCTCGACTTTTTGACAGACCCCGGGAAAAGTCACCGTTTGACTTTTCAAAAGTCAAATACTGACTTTGCGATGGGCTATAGCCCATGGTCTCGAACGGCATACTATAGCATGCCGTTTTCCATCATTTTTGAGGATTTGAAAAAAAGACGAAAATGACTCCGAGACCATGGGCTATAGCCCATCGTCTCGGAGTCATTTTCGTCTTTTTTTCAAATCCTCGTTTTTCATAATTTATGACCATGGCGATGGGCTATAGCCCATGGTCTCGAACGGCATACTATAGCATGCCGTTTTCCATCATTTTTGAGGATTTGATAAAAAGGCGAAAATCACTCCGAGACCATGGGCTATAGCCCATCGTCTCGGAGTCATTTTCGTCTTTTTTTCAAATCCTTGTTTTTCATAATTTATGACCATGGCGATGGGCTATAGCCCATGGTCTCGAACGGCATACTATAGCATGCCGTTTTGCATCATCTTTGAGGATTTGAAAAAAAGACAAAAAATCACTCCGAGGCCATGGGCTATAGCCCATCGTCTCGGAGTCATTTTCGTCTTTTTTTCAAATCCTCGTTTTTCATAATTTATGACCATGGCGATGGGCTATAGCCCATGGTCTCGAACGGCATACTATAGCATGCCGTTTTCCATCATTTTTGAGGATTTGAAAAAAAGACGAAAATCACTCCGAGACCATGGGCTATATATAGCCCATCGTCTCGGAGTCATTTTCGTCTTTTTTTCAAATCCTCGTTTTTCATCATTTATGACCATGGGGATGGGCTATAGCCCATGGTCTCGAACGGCATACTATAGCATGCCGTTTTCAATCATTTTTGAGGATTTGAAAAAAAGACGAAAATCACTCCGAGTCGAGACCATGGGCTATAGCCCATCGTCTTGGAGTCATTTTCGTCTTTTTTTCAAATCCTCGTTTTTCATAATTTATGACCATGGCGATGGGCAGCCCAGTATCACAATTAAAAGTCAAACCTCGACTTTTTGACAGACCCCGGGAAAAGTCACCGTTTGACTTTTCAAAAGTCAAATACTGACTTTGCGATGGGCTATAGCCCATGGTCTCGAACGGCATACTATAGCATGCCGTTTTCCATCATTTTTGAGGATTTGAAAAAAAGACGAAAATGACTCCGAGACCATGGGCTATAGCCCATCGTCTCGGAGTCATTTTCGTCTTTTTTTCAAATCCTCGTTTTTCATAATTTATGACCATGGCGATGGGCTATAGCCCATGGTCTCGAACGGCATACTATAGCATGCCGTTTTCCATCATTTTTGAGGATTTGAAAAAAAGACGAAAATCACTCCGAGACCATGGGCTATAGCCCATCGTCTCGTAGTCATTTTCGTCTTTTTTTCAAATCCTTGTTTTTCATCATTTATGGCCATGGCGATGGGCTATAGCCCATGGTCTCGAACGGCATGCTATAGTATTCCGTTTTGCATCATTTTTGAGGATTTGAAAAAAAGACGAAAATCACTCCGAGACCATGGGCTATAGCCCATCGTCTCGGAGTCATTTTCGTCTTTTTTTCAAATCCTTGTTTTTCATAATTTATGACCATGGCGATGGGCTATAGCCCATGGTCTCGAACGGCATACTATAGCATGCCGTTTTGCATCATCTTTGAGGATTTGAAAAAAAGACAAAAAATCACTCCGAGACCATGGGCTATAGCCCATCGTCTCGGAGTCATTTTCGTCTTTTTTTCAAATCCTCGTTTTTCATAATTTATGACCATGGCGATGGGCTATAGCCCATGGTCTCGAACGGCATACTATAGCATGCCGTTTTCCATCATTTTTGAGGATTTGAAAAAAAGACGAAAATCACTCCGAGACCATGGGCTATATATAGCCCATCGTCTCGGAGTCATTTTCGTCTTTTTTTCAAATCCTCGTTTTTCATCATTTATGACCATGGGGATGGGCTATAGCCCATGGTCTCGAACGGCATACTATAGCATGCCGTTTTCCATCATTTTTGAGGATTTGAAAAAAAGACGAAAATCACTCCGAGTCGAGACCATGGGCTATAGCCCATCGTCTTGGAGTCATTTTCGTCTTTTTTTCAAATCCTCGTTTTTCATAATTTATGACCATGGCGATGGGCAGCCCAGTATCACAATTAAAAGTCAAACCTCGACTTTTTGACAGACCCCGGGAAAAGTCACCGTTTGACTTTTCAAAAGTCAAATACTGACTTTGCGATGGGCTATAGCCCATGGTCTCGAACGGTATACTATAGCATGCCGTTTTCCATCATTTTTGAGGATTTGAAAAAAAGACGAAAATGACTCCGAGACCATGGGCTATAGCCCATCGTCTCGGAGTCATTTTCGTCTTTTTTTCAAATCCTCGTTTTTCATAATTTATGACCATGGCGATGGGCTATAGCCCATGGTCTCGAACGGCATACTATAGCATGCCGTTTTCCATCATTTTTGAGGATTTGAAAAAAAGACGAAAATCACTCCGAGACCATGGGCTATAGCCCATCGTCTCGTAGTCATTTTCGTCTTTTTTTCAAATCCTTGTTTTTCATCATTTATGGCCATGGCGATGGGCTATAGCCCATGGTCTCGAACGGCATGCTATAGTATTCCGTTTTGCATCATTTTTGAGGATTTGAAAAAAAGACGAAAATCACTCCGAGACCATGGGCTATAGCCCATCGTCTCGGAGTCATTTTCGTCTTTTTTTCAAATCCTTGTTTTTCATAATTTATGACCATGGCGATGGGCTATAGCCCATGGTCTCGAACGGCATACTATAGCATGCCGTTTTGCATCATCTTTGAGGATTTGAAAAAAAGACAAAAAATCACTCCGAGACCATGGGCTATAGCCCATCGTCTCGGAGTCATTTTCGTCTTTTTTTCAAATCCTCGTTTTTCATAATTTATGACCATGGCGATGGGCTATAGCCCATGGTCTCGAACGGCATACTATAGCATGCCGTTTTCCATCATTTTTGAGGATTTGAAAAAAAGACGAAAATCACTCCGAGACCATGGGCTATATATAGCCCATCGTCTCGGAGTCATTTTCGTCTTTTTTTCAAATCCTCGTTTTTCATCATTTATGACCATGGGGATGGGCTATAGCCCATGGTCTCGAACGGCATACTATAGCATGCCGTTTTCCATCATTTTTGAGGATTTGAAAAAAAGACGAAAATCACTCCGAGTCGAGACCATGGGCTATAGCCCATCGTCTTGGAGTCATTTTCGTCTTTTTTTCAAATCCTCGTTTTTCATAATTTATGACCATGGCGATGGGCAGCCCAGTATCACAATTAAAAGTCAAACCTCGACTTTTTGACAGACCCCGGGAAAAGTCACCGTTTGACTTTTCAAAAGTCAAATACTGACTTTGCGATGGGCTATAGCCCATGGTCTCGAACGGCATACTATAGCATGCCGTTTTCCATCATTTTTGAGGATTTGAAAAAAAGACGAAAATGACTCCGAGACCATGGGCTATAGCCCATCGTCTCGGAGTCATTTTCGTCTTTTTTTCAAATCCTCGTTTTTCATAATTTATGACCATGGCGATGGGCTATAGCCCATGGTCTCGAACGGCATACTATAGCATGCCGTTTTCCATCATTTTTGAGGATTTGATAAAAAGGCGAAAATCACTCCGAGACCATGGGCTATAGCCCATCGTCTCGTAGTCATTTTCGTCTTTTTTTCAAATCCTTGTTTTTCATCATTTATGGCCATGGCGATGGGCTATAGCCCATGGTCTCGAACGGCATGCTATAGTATTCCGTTTTGCATCATTTTTGAGGATTTGAAAAAAAGACGAAAATCACTCCGAGACCATGGGCTATAGCCCATCGTCTCGGAGTCATTTTCGTCTTTTTTTCAAATCCTTGTTTTTCATAATTTATGACCATGGCGATGGGCTATAGCCCATGGTCTCGAACGGCATACTATAGCATGCCGTTTTGCATCATCTTTGAGGATTTGAAAAAAAGACAAAAAATCACTCCGAGACCATGGGCTATAGCCCATCGTCTCGGAGTCATTTTCGTCTTTTTTTCAAATCCTCGTTTTTCATAATTTATGACCATGGCGATGGGCTATAGCCCATGGTCTCGAACGGCATACTATAGCATGCCGTTTTCCATCATTTTTGAGGATTTGAAAAAAAGACGAAAATCACTCCGAGACCATGGGCTATATATAGCCCATCGTCTCGGAGTCATTTTCGTCTTTTTTTAAAATCCTTGTTTTTCATCATTTATGACCATGGGGATGGGCTATAGCCCATGGTCTCGAACGGCATACTATAGTATGCCGTTTTCCATCATTTTTGAGGATTTGAAAAAAAGACGAAAATCACTCCGAGTCGAGACCATGGGCTATAGCCCATCGTCTTGGAGTCATTTTCGTCTTTTTTTCAAATCCTCGTTTTTCATAATTTATGACCATGGCGATGGGCAGCCCAGTATCACAATTAAAAGTCAAACCTCGACTTTTTGACAGACCCCGGGAAAAGTCACCGTTTGACTTTTCAAAAGTCAAATACTGACTTTGCGATGGGCTATAGCCCATGGTCTCGAACGGCATACTATAGCATGCCGTTTTCCATCATTTTTGAGGATTTGAAAAAAAGACGAAAATGACTCCGAGACCATGGGCTATAGCCCATCGTCTCGGAGTCATTTTCGTCTTTTTTTCAAATCCTCGTTTTTCATAATTTATGACCATGGCGATGGGCTATAGCCCATGGTCTCGAACGGCATACTATAGCATGCCGTTTTCCATCATTTTTGAGGATTTGATAAAAAGGCGAAAATCACTCCGAGACCATGGGCTATAGCCCATCGTCTCGTAGTCATTTTCGTCTTTTTTTCAAATCCTTGTTTTTCATCATTTATGGCCATGGCGATGGGCTATAGCCCATGGTCTCGAACGGCATGCTATAGTATTCCGTTTTGCATCATTTTTGAGGATTTGAAAAAAAGACGAAAATCACTCCGAGACCATGGGCTATAGCCCATCGTCTCGGAGTCATTTTCGTCTTTTTTTCAAATCCTTGTTTTTCATAATTTATGACCATGGCGATGGGCTATAGCCCATGGTCTCGAACGGCATACTATAGCATGCCGTTTTGCATCATCTTTGAGGATTTGAAAAAAAGACAAAAAATCACTCCGAGACCATGGGCTATAGCCCATCGTCTCGGAGTAATTTTCGTCTTTTTCTCAAATCCTCGTTTTTCATAATTTATGACCATGGCGATGGGCTATAGCCCATGGTCTCGAACGGCATACTATAGCATGCCGTTTTCCATCATTTTTGAGGATTTGAAAAAAAGACGAAAATCACTCCGAGACCATGGGCTATATATAGCCCATCGTCTCGGAGTCATTTTCGTCTTTTTTTCAAATCCTCGTTTTTCATCATTTATGACCATGGGGATGGGCTATAGCCCATGGTCTCGAACGGCATACTATAGCATGCCGTTTTCCATCATTTTTGAGGATTTGAAAAAAAGACGAAAATCACTCCGAGTCGAGACCATGGGCTATAGCCCATCGTCTTGGAGTCATTTTCGTCTTTTTTTCAAATCCTCGTTTTTCATAATTTATGACCATGGCGATGGGCAGCCCAGTATCACAATTAAAAGTCAAACCTCGACTTTTTGACAGACCCCGGGAAAAGTCACCGTTTGACTTTTCAAAAGTCAAATACTGACTTTGCGATGGGCTATAGCCCATGGTCTCGAACGGCATACTATAGCATGCCGTTTTCCATCATTTTTGAGGATTTGAAAAAAAGACGAAAATTACTCCGAGACCATGGGCTATAGCCCATCGTCTCGGAGTCATTTTCGTCTTTTTTTCAAATCCTCGTTTTTCATCATTTATGACCATGGCGATGGGCTATAGCCCATGGTCTCGAACGGCATACTATAGCATGCCGTTTTCCATCATTTTTGAGGATTTGATAAAAAGGCGAAAATCACTCCGAGACCATGGGCTATAGCCCATCGTCTCGTAGTCATTTTCGTCTTTTTTTCAAATCCTTGTTTTTCATCATTTATGGCCATGGCGATGGGCTATAGCCCATGGTCTCGAACGGCATGCTATAGTATTCCGTTTTGCATCATTTTTGAGGATTTGAAAAAAAGACGAAAATCACTCCGAGACCATGGGCTATAGCCCATCGTCTCGGAGTCATTTTCGTCTTTTTTTCAAATCCTTGTTTTTCATAATTTATGACCATGGCGATGGGCTATAGCCCATGGTCTCGAACGGCATACTATAGCATGCCGTTTTGCATCATCTTTGAGGATTTGAAAAAAAGACAAAAAATCACTCCGAGACCATGGGCTATAGCCCATCGTCTCGGAGTCATTTTCGTCTTTTTTTCAAATCCTCGTTTTTCATCATTTATGACCATGGCGATGGGCTATAGCCCATGGTCTCGAACGGCATACTATAGCATGCCGTTTTCCATCATTTTTGAGGATTTGATAAAAAGGCGAAAATCACTCCGAGACCATGGGCTATAGCCCATCGTCTCGTAGTCATTTTCGTCTTTTTTTCAAATCCTTGTTTTTCATCATTTATGGCCATGGCGATGGGCTATAGCCCATGGTCTCGAACGGCATGCTATAGTATTCCGTTTTGCATCATTTTTGAGGATTTGAAAAAAAGACGAAAATCACTCCGAGACCATGGGCTATAGCCCATCGTCTCGGAGTCATTTTCGTCTTTTTTTCAAATCCTTGTTTTTCATAATTTATGACCATGGCGATGGGCTATAGCCCATGGTCTCGAACGGCATACTATAGCATGCCGTTTTGCATCATCTTTGAGGATTTGAAAAAAAGACAAAAAATCACTCCGAGACCATGGGCTATAGCCCATCGTCTCGGAGTCATTTTCGTCTTTTTTTCAAATCCTCGTTTTTCATAATTTATGACCATGGCGATGGGCTATAGCCCATGGTCTCGAACGGCATACTATAGCATGCCGTTTTCCATCATTTTTGAGGATTTGAAAAAAAGACGAAAATCACTCCGAGTCGAGACCATGGGCTATAGCCCATCGTCTTGGAGTCATTTTCGTCTTTTTTTCAAATCCTCGTTTTTCATAATTTATGACCATGGCGATGGGCAGCCCAGTATCACAATTAAAAGTCAAACCTCGACTTTTTGACAGACCCCGGGAAAAGTCACCGTTTGACTTTTCAAAAGTCAAATACTGACTTTGCGATGGGCTATAGCCCATGGTCTCGAACGGCATACTATAGCATGCCGTTTTCCATCATTTTTGAGGATTTGAAAAAAAGACGAAAATGACTCCGAGACCATGGGCTATAGCCCATCGTCTCGGAGTCATTTTCGTCTTTTTTTCAAATCCTCGTTTTTCATCATTTATGACCATGGCGATGGGCTATAGCCCATGGTCTCGAACGGCATACTATAGCATGCCGTTTTCCATCATTTTTGAGGATTTGAAAAAAAGACGAAAATGACTCCGAGACCATGGGCTATAGCCCATCGTCTCGGAGTCATTTTCGTCTTTTTTTCAAATCCTCGTTTTTCATCATTTATGACCATGGCGATGGGCTATAGCCCATGGTCTCGAACGGCATACTATAGCATGCCGTTTTCCATCATTTTTGAGGATTTGATAAAAAGGCGAAAATCACTCCGAGACCATGGGCTATAGCCCATCGTCTCGTAGTCATTTTCGTCTTTTTTTCAAATCCTTGTTTTTCATCATTTATGGCCATGGCGATGGGCTATAGCCCATGGTCTCGAACGGCATGCTATAGTATTCCGTTTTGCATCATTTTTGAGGATTTGAAAAAAAGACGAAAATCACTCCGAGACCATGGGCTATAGCCCATCGTCTCGGAGTCATTTTCGTCTTTTTTTCAAATCCTTGTTTTTCATAATTTATGACCATGGCGATGGGCTATAGCCCATGGTCTCGAACGGCATACTATAGCATGCCGTTTTGCATCATCTTTGAGGATTTGAAAAAAAGACAAAAAATCACTCCGAGACCATGGGCTATAGCCCATCGTCTCGGAGTCATTTTCGTCTTTTTTTCAAATCCTCGTTTTTCATAATTTATGACCATGGCGATGGGCTATAGCCCATGGTCTCGAACGGCATACTATAACATGCCGTTTTCCATCATTTTTGAGGATTTGAAAAAAAGACGAAAATCACTCCGAGACCATGGGCTATATATAGCCCATCGTCTCGGAGTCATTTTCGTCTTTTTTTCAAATCCTCGTTTTTCATCATTTATGACCATGGGGATGGGCTATAGCCCATGGTCTCGAACGGCATACTATAGCATGCCGTTTTCCATCATTTTTGAGGATTTGAAAAAAAGACGAAAATCACTCCGAGTCGAGACCATGGGCTATAGCCCATCGTCTCGGAGTCATTTTCGTCTTTTTTTCAAATCCTTGTTTTTCATCATTTATGACCATGGCGATGGGCTATAGCCCATGGTCTCGAACGGCATACTATAGCATGCCGTTTTCCATAATTTTTGAGGATTTGAAAAAAAGACGAAAATGACTCCGAGACCATGGGCTATAGCCCATCGTCTCGGAGTCATTTTCGTCTTTTTTTCAAATCCTTGTTTTTCATAATTTATGACCATGGCGATGGGCTATAGCCCATGGTCTCGAACGGCATACTATAGCATGCCGTTTTGCATCATCTTTGAGGATTTGAAAAAAAGACACAAAATCACTCCGAGACCATGGGCTATAGCCCATCGTCTCGGAGTCATTTTCGTCTTTTTTTCAAATCCTCGTTTTTCATAATTTATGACCATGGCGATGGGCTATAGCCCATGGTCTCGAACGGCATACTATAGCATGCCGTTTTCCATCATTTTTGAGGATTTGAAAAAAAGACGAAAATGAATCCGAGACCATGGGCTATAGCCCATCGTCTCGGAGTCATTTTCGTCTTTTTTTCAAATCCTCGTTTTTCATAATTTATGACCATGGCGATGGGCTATAGCCCATGGTCTCGAACGGCATACTATAGCATGCCGTTTTCCATCATTTTTGAGGATTTGATAAAAAGGCGAAAATCACTCCGAGACCATGGGCTATAGCCCATCGTCTCGTAGTCATTTTCGTCTTTTTTTCAAATCCTTGTTTTTCATCATTTATGGCCATGGCGATGGGCTATAGCCCATGGTCTCGAACGGCATGCTATAGTATTCCGTTTTGCATCATTTTTGAGGATTTGAAAAAAAGACGAAAATCACTCCGAGACCATGGGCTATAGCCCATCGTCTCGGAGTCATTTTCGTCTTTTTTTCAAATCCTTGTTTTTCATAATTTATGACCATGGCGATGGGCTATAGCCCATGGTCTCGAACGGCATACTATAGCATGCCGTTTTGCATCATCTTTGAGGATTTGAAAAAAAGACAAAAAATCACTCCGAGACCATGGGCTATAGCCCATCGTCTCGGAGTCATTTTCGTCTTTTTTTCAAATCCTCGTTTTTCATAATTTATGACCATGGCGATGGGCTATAGCCCATGGTCTCGAACGGCATACTATAGCATGCCGTTTTCCATCATTTTTGAGGATTTGAAAAAAAGACGAAAATCACTCCGAGACCATGGGCTATATATAGCCCATCGTCTCGGAGTCATTTTCGTCTTTTTTTCAAATCCTTGTTTTTCATCATTTATGACCATGGGGATGGGCTATAGCCCATGGTCTCGAACGGCATACTATAGCATGCCGTTTTCCATCATTTTTGAGGATTTGAAAAAAAGACGAAAATCACTCCGAGTCGAGACCATGGGCTATAGCCTATCGTCTTGGAGTCATTTTCGTCTTTTTTTCAAATCCTCGTTTTTCATAATTTATGACCATGGCGATGGGCAGCCCAGTATCACAATTAAAAGTCAAACCTCGACTTTTTGACAGACCCCGGGAAAAGTCACCGTTTGACTTTTCAAAAGTCAAATAC
Source organism: Electrona antarctica (assembly GCF_951216825.1). Lineage (NCBI taxonomy): Eukaryota > Metazoa > Chordata > Actinopteri > Myctophiformes > Myctophidae > Electrona > Electrona antarctica. The sequence continues at coordinate 45,709,913 of NC_136791.1, forward strand.
TGACTTTGCGATGGGCTATAGCCCATGGTCTCGAACGGCATACTATAGCATGCCGTTTTCCATCATTTTTGAGGATTTGAAAAAAAGACGAAAATGACTCCGAGACCATGGGCTATAGCCCATCGTCTCGGAGTCATTTTCGTCTTTTTTTCAAATCCTCGTTTTTCATAATTTATGACCATGGCGATGGGCTATAGCCCATGGTCTCGAACGGCATACTATAGCATGCCGTTTTCCATCATTTTTGAGGATTTGATAAAAAGGCGAAAATCACTCCGAGACCATGGGCTATAGCCCATCGTCTCGTAGTCATTTTCGTCTTTTTTTCAAATCCTTGTTTTTCATCATTTATGGCCATGGCGATGGGCTATAGCCCATGGTCTCGAACGGCATGCTATAGTATTCCGTTTTGCATCATTTTTGAGGATTTGAAAAAAAGACGAAAATCACTCCGAGACCATGGGCTATAGCCCATCGTCTCAGGGGCATTTTCGTCTTTTTTTCAAATCCTTGTTTTTCATAATTTATGACCATGGCGATGGGCTATAGCCCATGGTCTCGAACGGCATACTATAGCATGCCGTTTTGCATCATCTTTGAGGATTTGAAAAAAAGACAAAAAATCACTCCGAGACCATGGGCTATAGCCCATCGTCTCGGAGTAATTTTCGTCTTTTTTTCAAATCCTCGTTTTTCATAATTTATGACCATGGCGATGGGCTATAGCCCATGGTCTCGAACGGCATACTATAGCATGCCGTTTTCCATCATTTTTGAGGATTTGAAAAAAAGACGAAAATCACTCCGAGACCATGGGCTATATATAGCCCATCGTCTCGGAGTCATTTTCGTCTTTTTTTCAAATCCTCGTTTTTCATCATTTATGACCATGGGGATGGGCTATAGCCCATGGTCTCGAACGGCATACTATAGCATGCCGTTTTCCATCATTTTTGAGGATTTGAAAAAAAGACGAAAATCACTCCGAGTCGAGACCATGGGCTATAGCCCATCGTCTTGGAGTCATTTTCGTCTTTTTTTCAAATCCTCGTTTTTCATAATTTATGACCATGGCGATGGGCAGCCCAGTATCACAATTAAAAGTCAAACCTCGACTTTTTGACAGACCCCGGGAAAAGTCACCGTTTGACTTTTCAAAAGTCAAATACTGACTTTGCGATGGGCTATAGCCCATGGTCTCGAACGGCATACTATAGCATGCCGTTTTCCATCATTTTTGAGGATTTGAAAAAAAGACGAAAATGACTCCGAGACCATGGGCTATAGCCCATCGTCTCGGAGTCATTTTCGTCTTTTTTTCAAATCCTCGTTTTTCATCATTTATGGCCATGGCGATGGGCTATAGCCCATGGTCTCGAACGGCATGCTATAGTATTCCGTTTTGCATCATTTTTGAGGATTTGAAAAAAAGACGAAAATCACTCCGAGACCATGGGCTATAGCCCATCGTCTCGGAGTCATTTTCGTCTTTTTTTCAAATCCTCGTTTTTCATAATTTATGACCATGGCGATGGGCTATAGCCCATGGTCTCGAACGGCATACTATAGCATGCCGTTTTCCATCATTTTTGAGGATTTGAAAAAAAGACGAAAATCACTCCGAGTCGAGACCATGGGCTATAGCCTATCGTCTTGGAGTCATTTTCGTCTTTTTTTCAAATCCTCGTTTTTCATAATTTATGACCATGGCGATGGGCAGCCCAGTATCACAATTAAAAGTCAAACCTCGACTTTTTGACAGACCCCGGGAAAAGTCACCGTTTGACTTTTCAAAAGTCAAATACTGACTTTGCGATGGGCTATAGCCCATGGTCTCGAACGGCATACTATAGCATGCCGTTTTCCATCATTTTTGAGGATTTGAAAAAAAGACGAAAATGACTCCGAGACCATGGGCTATAGCCCATCGTCTCGGAGTCATTTTCGTCTTTTTTTCAAATCCTCGTTTTTCATAATTTATGACCATGGCGATGGGCTATAGCCCATGGTCTCGAACGGCATACTATAGCATGCCGTTTTCCATCATTTTTGAGGATTTGATAAAAAGGCGAAAATCACTCCGAGACCATGGGCTATAGCCCATCGTCTCGTAGTCATTTTCGTCTTTTTTTCAAATCCTTGTTTTTCATCATTTATGGCCATGGCGATGGGCTATAGCCCATGGTCTCGAACGGCATGCTATAGTATTCCGTTTTGCATCATTTTTGAGGATTTGAAAAAAAGACGAAAATCACTCCGAGACCATGGGCTATAGCCCATCGTCTCAGGGGCATTTTCGTCTTTTTTTCAAATCCTTGTTTTTCATAATTTATGACCATGGCGATGGGCTATAGCCCATGGTCTCGAACGGCATACTATAGCATGCCGTTTTGCATCATCTTTGAGGATTTGAAAAAAAGACAAAAAATCACTCCGAGACCATGGGCTATAGCCCATCGTCTCGGAGTAATTTTCGTCTTTTTTTCAAATCCTCGTTTTTCATAATTTATGACCATGGCGATGGGCTATAGCCCATGGTCTCGAACGGCATACTATAGCATGCCGTTTTCCATCATTTTTGAGGATTTGAAAAAAAGACGAAAATCACTCCGAGACCATGGGCTATATATAGCCCATCGTCTCGGAGTCATTTTCGTCTTTTTTTCAAATCCTCGTTTTTCATCATTTATGACCATGGGGATGGGCTATAGCCCATGGTCTCGAACGGCATACTATAGCATGCCGTTTTCCATCATTTTTGAGGATTTGAAAAAAAGACGAAAATCACTCCGAGTCGAGACCATGGGCTATAGCCCATCGTCTTGGAGTCATTTTCGTCTTTTTTTCAAATCCTCGTTTTTCATAATTTATGACCATGGCGATGGGCAGCCCAGTATCACAATTAAAAGTCAAACCTCGACTTTTTGACAGACCCCGGGAAAAGTCACCGTTTGACTTTTCAAAAGTCAAATACTGACTTTGCGATGGGCTATAGCCCATGGTCTCGAACGGCATACTATAGCATGCCGTTTTCCATCATTTTTGAGGATTTGAAAAAAAGACGAAAATGACTCCGAGACCATGGGCTATAGCCCATCGTCTCGGAGTCATTTTCGTCTTTTTTTCAAATCCTCGTTTTTCATCATTTATGGCCATGGCGATGGGCTATAGCCCATGGTCTCGAACGGCATGCTATAGTATTCCGTTTTGCATCATTTTTGAGGATTTGAAAAAAAGACGAAAATCACTCCGAGACCATGGGCTATAGCCCATCGTCTCGGAGTCATTTTCGTCTTTTTTTCAAATCCTCGTTTTTCATAATTTATGACCATGGCGATGGGCTATAGCCCATGGTCTCGAACGGCATACTATAGCATGCCGTTTTCCATCATTTTTGAGGATTTGAAAAAAAGACGAAAATCACTCCGAGTCGAGACCATGGGCTATAGCCCATCGTCTTGGAGTAATTTTCGTCTTTTTTTCAAATCCTCGTTTTTCATAATTTATGACCATGGCGATGGGCAGCCCAGTATCACAATTAAAAGTCAAACCTCGACTTTTTGACAGACCCCGGGAAAAGTCACCGTTTGACTTTTCAAAAGTAAAATACTGACTTTGCGATGGGCTATAGCCCATGGTCTCGAACGGCATACTATAGCATGCCGTTTTCCATCATTTTTGAGGATTTGAAAAAAAGACGAAAATGACTCCGAGACCATGGGCTATAGCCCATCGTCTCGGAGTCATTTTCGTCTTTTTTTCAAATCCTCGTTTTTCATCATTTATGACCATGGCGATGGGCTATAGCCCATGGTCTCGAACGGCATACTATAGCATGCCGTTTTCCATCATTTTTGAGGATTTGATAAAAAGGCGAAAATCACTCCGAGACCATGGGCTATAGCCCATCGTCTCGTAGTCATTTTCGTCTTTTTTTCAAATCCTTGTTTTTCATCATTTATGGCCATGGCGATGGGCTATAGCCCATGGTCTCGAACGGCATGCTATAGTATTCCGTTTTGCATCATTTTTGAGGATTTGAAAAAAAGACGAAAATCACTCCGAGACCATGGGCTATAGCCCATCGTCTCGGAGTCATTTTCGTCTTTTTTTCAAATCCTTGTTTTTCATAATTTATGACCATGGCGATGGGCTATAGCCCATGGTCTCGAACGGCATACTATAGCATGCCGTTTTGCATCATCTTTGAGGATTTGAAAAAAAGACACAAAATCACTCCGAGACCATGGGCTATATATAGCCCATCGTCTCGGAGTCATTTTCGTCTTTTTTTCAAATCCTCGTTTTTCATCATTTATGACCATGGGGATGGGCTATAGCCCATGGTCTCGAACGGCATACTATAGCATGCCGTTTTCCATCATTTTTGAGGATTTGAAAAAAAGACGAAAATCACTCCGAGTCGAGACCATGGGCTATAGCCCATCGTCTCGGAGTCATTTTCGTCTTTTTTTCAAATCCTTGTTTTTCATCATTTATGACCATGGCGATGGGCTATAGCCCATGGTCTCGAACGGCATACTATAGCATGCCGTTTTCCATAATTTTTGAGGATTTGAAAAAAAGACGAAAATGACTCCGAGACCATGGGCTATAGCCCATCGTCTCGGAGTCATTTTCGTCTTTTTTTCAAATCCTTGTTTTTCATAATTTATGACCATGGCGATGGGCTATAGCCCATGGTCTCGAACGGCATACTATAGCATGCCGTTTTGCATCATCTTTGAGGATTTGAAAAAAAGACACAAAATCACTCCGAGACCATGGGCTATAGCCCATCGTCTCGGAGTCATTTTCGTCTTTTTTTCAAATCCTCGTTTTTCATAATTTATGACCATGGCGATGGGCTATAGCCCATGGTCTCGAACGGCATACTATAGCATGCCGTTTTCCATAATTTTTGAGGATTTGAAAAAAAGACGAAAATGACTCCGAGACCATGGGCTATAGCCCATCGTCTCGGAGTCATTTTCGTCTTTTTTTCAAATCCTCGTTTTTCATCATTTATGACCATGGCGATGGGCTATAGCCCATGGTCTCGAACGGCATACTATAGCATGCCGTTTTCCATCATTTTTGAGGATTTGTTAAAAAGACGAAAATCACTCCGAGACCATGGGCTATAGCCCATCGTCTCGGAGTCATTTTCGTCTTTTTTTCAAATCCTCGTTTTTCATAATGACCATGGCGATGGGCTATAGCCCATGGTCTCGAACGGCATACTATAGCATGCCGTTTTGCATCATCTTTGAGGATTTGAAAAAAAGACACAAAATCACTCCGAGACCATGGGCTATAGCCCATCGTCTCGGAGTCATTTTCGTCTTTTTTTCAAATCCTCGTTTTTCATAATGACCATGGCGATGGGCTATAGCCCATGGTCTCGAACGGCATACTATAGCATGCCGTTTTCCATAATTTTTGAGGATTTGAAAAAAAGACGAAAATGACTCCGAGACCATGGGCTATAGCCCATCGTCTCGGAGTCATTTTCGTCTTTTTTTCAAATCCTTGTTTTTCATAATTTATGACCATGGCGATGGGCTATAGCCCATGGTCTCGAACGGCATACTATAGCATGCCGTTTTGCATCATCTTTGAGGATTTGAAAAAAAGACACAAAATCACTCCGAGACCATGGGCTATAGCCCATCGTCTCGGAGTCATTTTCGTCTTTTTTTCAAATCCTCGTTTTTCATAATTTATGACCATGGCGATGGGCTATAGCCCATGGTCTCGAACGGCATACTATAGCATGCCGTTTTCCATCATTTTTGAGGATTTGTTAAAAAGACGAAAATCACTCCGAGACCATGGGCTATAGCCCATCGTCTCGGAGTCATTTTCGTCTTTTTTTCAAATCCTTGTTTTTCATAAATTATGACCATGGCGATGGGCTATAGCCCATGGTCTCGAACGGCATACTATAGCATGCCGTTTTGCATCATCTTTGAGGATTTGAAAAAAAGACACAAAATCACTCCGAGACCATGGGCTATAGCCCATCGTCTCGGAGTCATTTTCGTCTTTTTTTCAAATCCTCGTTTTTCATAATGACCATGGCGATGGGCTATAGCCCATGGTCTCGAACGGCATACTATAGCATGCCGTTTTCCATCATTTTTGAGGATTTGAAAAAAAAGACGAAAATCACTCCGAGACCATGGGCTATATATAGCCCATCGTCTTGGAGTCATTTTCGTCTTTTTTTCAAATCCTCGTTTTTCATAATTTATGACCATGGCGATGGGCTATAGCCCATGGTCTCGAACGGCATACTATAGTATTGCGTTTTGCATCATTTTTGAGGATTTGAAAAAAAGACGAAAATCACTCCGAGACCATGGGCTATAGCCCATCGTCTCGGAGTCATTTTCGTCTTTTTTTTCAAATCCTCGTTTTTCATCATTTATGACCATGGGGATGGGCTATAGCCCATGGTCTCGAACGGCATACTATAGCATGCCGTTTTCCATCATTTTTGAGGATTTGAAAAAAAGACGAAAATCACTCCGAGTCGAGACCATGGGCTATAGCCCATCGTCTCGGAGTCGTTTTCGTCTTTTTTTCAAATCCTCGTTTTTCATCATTTATGACCATGGGGATGGGCTATAGCCCATGGTCTCGAACGGCATACTATAGCATGCCGTTTTCCATCATTTTTGAGGATTTGAAAAAAAGACGAAAATCACTCCGAGACCATGGGCTATAGCCCATCGTCTCGGAGTCATTTTCGTCTTTTTTTCAAATCCTCGTTTTTCATCATTTATGACCATGGCGATGGGCTATAGCCCATGGTCTCGAACGGCATACTATAGCATGCCGTTTTCCATCATTTTTGAGGATTTGATAAAAAGGCGAAAATCACTCCGAGACCATGGGCTTTAGCCCATCGTCTCGTAGTCATTTTCGTCTTTTTTTCAAATCCTTGTTTTTCATCATTTATGACCATGGCGATGGGCTATAGCCCATGGTCTCGAACGGCATACTATAGCATGCCGTTTTCCATCATTTTTGAGGATTTGATAAAAAGGCGAAAATCACTCCGAGACTATGGGCTTTAGCCCATCGTCTCGTAGTCATTTACGTCTTTTTTTCAAAATCCTTGTTTTTCATCATTTATGGCCATGGCGATGGGCTATAGCCCATGGTCTCGAACGGCATGCTATAGTATTCCGTTTTGCATCATTTTTGAGGATTTGAAAAAAAGACGAAAATCACTCCGAGACCATGGGCTATAGCCCATCGTCTCGGAGTCATTTTCGTCTTTTTTTCAAATCCTTGTTTTTCATAATTTATGACCATGGCGATGGGCTATAGCCCATGGTCTCGAACGGCATACTATAGCATGCCGTTTTGCATCATCTTTGAGGATTTGAAAAAAAGACAAAAAATCACTCCGAGACCATGGGCTATAGCCCATCGTCTCGGAGTCATTTTCGTCTTTTTTTCAAATCCTCGTTTTTCATAATTTATGACCATGGCGATGGGCTATAGCCCATGGTCTCGAACGGCATACTATAGCATGCCGTTTTCCATCATTTTTGAGGATTTGAAAAAAAGACGAAAATCACTCCGAGACCATGGGCTATATATAGCCCATCGTCTCGGAGTCATTTTCGTCTTTTTTTCAAATCCTCGTTTTTCATCATTTATGACCATGGGGATGGGCTATAGCCCATGGTCTCGAACGGCATACTATAGCATGCCGTTTTCCATCATTTTTGAGGATTTGAAAAAAAGACGAAAATCACTCCGAGTCGAGACCATGGGCTATAGCCCATCGTCTCGGAGTCATTTTCGTCTTTTTTTCAAATCCTTGTTTTTCATCATTTATGACCATGGCGATGGGCTATAGCCCATGGTCTCGAACGGCATACTATAGCATGCCGTTTTCCATAATTTTTGAGGATTTGAAAAAAAGACGAAAATGACTCCGAGACCATGGGCTATAGCCCATCGTCTCGGAGTCATTTTCGTCTTTTTTTCAAATCCTTGTTTTTCATAATTTATGACCATGGCGATGGGCTATAGCCCATGGTCTCGAACGGCATACTATAGCATGCCGTTTTGCATCATCTTTGAGGATTTGAAAAAAAGACACAAAATCACTCCGAGACCATGGGCTATAGCCCATCGTCTCGGAGTCATTTTCGTCTTTTTTTCAAATCCTCGTTTTTCATAATTTATGACCATGGCGATGGGCTATAGCCCATGGTCTCGAACGGCATACTATAGTATTCCGTTTTGCATCATTTTTGAGGATTTGAAAAAAAGACGAAAATCACTCCGAGACCATGGGCTATAGCCCATCGTCTCGGAGTCATTTTCGTCTATTTTTCAAATCCTCGCTTTTCATAATTTATGACCATGGCGATGGGCTATAGCCCATGGTCTCGAACGGCATACTATAGCATGCCGTTTTCCATCATTTTTGAGGATTTGAAAAAAAGATGAAAATCACTCCGAGACCATGGGCTATAGCCCATCGTCTCGGAGTCATTTTCGTCTTTTTTTCAAATCCTCGTTTTTCATCATTTATGACCATGGGGATGGGCTATAGCCCATGGTCTCGAACGGCATACTATAGCATGCCGTTTTCCATCATTTTTGAGGATTTGAAAAAAAGACGAAAATCACTCCGAGTCGAGACCATGGGCTATAGCCCATCGTCTCGGAGTCGTTTTCGTCTTTTTTTCAAATCCTCGTTTTTCATCATTTATGACCATGGGGATGGGCTATAGCCCATGGTCTCGAACGGCATACTATAGCATGCCGTTTTCCATCATTTTTGAGGATTTGAAAAAAAGACGAAAATCACTCCGAGACCATGGGCTATAGCCCATCGTCTCGGAGTCATTTTCGTCTTTTTTTCAAATCCTCGTTTTTCATCATTTATGACCATGGCGATGGGCTATAGCCCATGGTCTCGAACGGCATACTATAGCATGCCGTTTTCCATCATTTTTGAGGATTTGATAAAAAGGCGAAAATCACTCCGAGACCATGGGCTATAGCCCATCGTCTCGTAGTCATTTTCGTCTTTTTTTCAAATCCTTGTTTTTCATCATTTATGGCCATGGCGATGGGCTATAGCCCATGGTCTCGAACGGCATGCTATAGTATTCCGTTTTGCATCATTTTTGAGGATTTGAAAAAAAGACGAAAATCACTCCGAGACCATGGGCTATAGCCCATCGTCTCGGAGTCATTTTCGTCTTTTTTTCAAATCCTTGTTTTTCATAATTTATGACCATGGCGATGGGCTATAGCCCATGGTCTCGAACGGCATACTATAGCATGCCGTTTTGCATCATCTTTGAGGATTTGAAAAAAAGACAAAAAATCACTCCGAGACCATGGGCTATAGCCCATCGTCTCGGAGTCATTTTCGTCTTTTTTTCAAATCCTCGTTTTTCATAATGTATGACCATGGCGATGGGCTATAGCCCATGGTCTCGAACGGCATACTATAGCATGCCGTTTTCCATAATTTTTGAGGATTTGAAAAAAAGACGAAAATGACTCCGAGACCATGGGCTATATATAGCCCATCGTCTCGGAGTCATTTTCGTCTTTTTTTCAAATTCTCGTTTTTCATCATTTATGACCATGGGGATGGGCTATAGCCCATGGTCTCGAACGGCATACTATAGCATGCCGTTTTCCATCATTTTTGAGGATTTGAAAAAAAGACGAAAATCACTCCGAGTCGAGACCATGGGCTATAGCCCATCGTCTCGGAGTCATTTTCGTCTTTTTTTCAAATCCTTGTTTTTCATCATTTATGACCATGGCGATGGGCTATAGCCCATGGTCTCGAACGGCATACTATAGCATGCCGTTTTCCATAATTTTTGAGGATTTGAAAAAAAGACGAAAATGACTCCGAGACCATGGGCTATAGCCCATCGTCTCGGAGTCATTTTCGTATTTTTTTCAAATCCTTGTTTTTCATAATTTATGACCATGGCGATGGGCTATAGCCCATGGTCTCGAACGGCATACTATAGCATGCCGTTTTGCATCATCTTTGAGGATTTGAAAAAAAGACAAAAAATCACTCCGAGACCATGGGCTATAGCCCATCGTCTCGGAGTCATTTTTGTCTTTTTTTCAAATCCTTGTTTTTCATCATTTATGACCATGGCATGGGCTATAGCCCATGGTCTCGAACGGCATACTATAGCATGCCGTTTTCCATCATTTTTGAGGATTTTAAAAAAAGACGAAAATCACTCCGAGACCATGGGCTATAGCCCATGAACTCGGAGTAATTTTCGTCTTTTTTTCAAATCCTCGTTTTTCATCATTTATGACCATGGCGATGGGCTATAGCCCATGGTCTCGAACGGCATACTATAGCATGCCGTTTTTCATCATTTTTGAGGATTTGAAAAAAAGACGAAAATCACTCCGAGACCATGGGCTATAGCCCATCGTCTCGGAGTCATTTTCGTCTTTTTTTCAAATCCTTGATTTTCATAATTTATGACCATGGCGATGGGCTATAGCCCATGGTCTCGAACGGCATACTATAGCATGCCGTTTTGCATCATTTTTGAGGATTTGAAAAAAAGACGAAAATCACTCCGAGACCATGGGCTATAGCCCATCGTCTCGGAGTCATTTTCTTTTTTTTTTCAAATCCTCGTTTTTCATCATTTATGACCATGGCGATGGGCTATAGCCCATGGTCTCGAACGGCATACTATAGCATGCCGTTTTCCATCATTTTTGAGGATTTGAAAAAAAGACGAAAATGACTCCGAGACCATGGGCTATAGCCCATCGTCTCGGAGTCATTTTCGTCTTTTTTTCAAATCCTCGTTTTTCATAATTTATGACCATGGCGATGGGCTATAGCCCATGGTCTCGAACGGCATACTATAGCATGCCGTTTTCCATCATTTTTGAGGATTTGAAAAAAAGACGAAAATGACTCCGAGACCATGGGCTATAGCCCATCGTCTCGGAGTCATTTTCGTCTTTTTTTCAAATCCTCGTTTTTCATCATTTATGACCATGGGGATGGGCTATAGCCCATGGTCTCGAACGGCATACTATAGCATGCCGTTTTCCATCATTTTTGAGGATTTGAAAAAAAGACGAAAATCACTCCGAGTCGAGACCATGGGCTATAGCCCATCGTCTCGGAGTCGTTTTCGTCTTTTTTTCAAATCCTCGTTTTTCATCATTTATGACCATGGGGATGGGCTATAGCCCATGGTCTCGAACGGCATACTATAGCATGCCGTTTTCCATCATTTTTGAGGATTTGAAAAAAAGACGAAAATCACTCCGAGACCATGGGCTATAGCCCATCGTCTCGGAGTCATTTTCGTCTTTTTTCCAAATCCTCGTTTTTCATCATTTATGACCATAAATCGTCTCGGAGCCCATCGTCTCGGAGTCATTTTCTTTTTTTTTTCAAATCCTCGTTTTTCATCATTTATGACCATGGCGATGGGCTATAGCCCATGGTCTCGAACGGCATACTATAGCATGCCGTTTTCCATCATTTTTGAGGATTTGAAAAAAAGACGAAAATGACTCCGAGACCATGGGCTATAGCCCATCGTCTCGGAGTCATTTTCGTCTTTTTTTCAAATCCTCGTTTTTCATAATTTATGACCATGGCGATGGGCTATAGCCTATGGTCTCGAACGGCATACTATAGCATGCCGTTTTCCATCATTTTTGAGGATTTGAAAAAAAGATGAAAATCACTCCGAGACCATGGGCTATAGCCCATCGTCTCGGAGTCATTTTCGTCTTTTTTTCAAATCCTCGTTTTTCATCATTTATGACCATGGGGATGGGCTATAGCCCATGGTCTCGAACGGCATACTATAGCATGCCGTTTTCCATCATTTTTGAGGATTTGAAAAAAAGACGAAAATCACTCCGAGTCGAGACCATGGGCTATAGCCCATCGTCTCGGAGTCGTTTTCGTCTTTTTTTCAAATCCTCGTTTTTCATCATTTATGACCATGGGGATGGGCTATAGCCCATGGTCTCGAACGGCATACTATAGCATGCCGTTTTCCATCATTTTTGAGGATTTGAAAAAAAGACGAAAATCACTCCGAGACCATGGGCTATAGCCCATCGTCTCGGAGTCATTTTCGTCTTTTTTTCAAATCCTCGTTTTTCATCATTTATGACCATGGCGATGGGCTATAGCCCATGGTCTCGAACGGCATACTATAGCATGCCGTTTTCCATCATTTTTGAGGATTTGATAAAAAGGCGAAAATCACTCCGAGACCATGGGCTATAGCCCATCGTCTCGGAGTCATTTTCGTCTTTTTTTCAAATCCTTGTTTTTCATCATTTATGGCCATGGCGATGGGCTATAGCCCATGGTCTCGAACGGCATACTATAGCATGCCGTTTTGCATCATCTTTGAGGATTTGAAAAAAAGACACAAAATCACTCCGAGACCATGGGCTATAGCCCATCGTCTCGGAGTCATTTTCGTCTTTTTTTCAAATCCTCGTTTTTCATAATTTATGACCATGGCGATGGGCTATAGCCCATGGTCTCGAACGGCATACTATAGTATTGCGTTTTGCATCATTTTTGAGGATTTGAAAAAAAGACGAAAATCACTCCGAGACCATGGGCTATAGCCCATCGTCTCGGAGTCATTTTCGTCTTTTTTTCAAATCCTCGTTTTTCATAATTTATGACCATGGCGATGGGCTATAGCCCATGGTCTCGAACGGCATACTATAGCATGCCGTTTTCCATCATTTTTGAGGATTTGAAAAAAATATGAAAATCACTCCGAGACCATGGGCTATAGCCCATCGTCTCGGAGTCATTTTCGTCTTTTTTTTCAAATCCTCGTTTTTCATCATTTATGACCATGGGGATGGGCTATAGCCCATGGTCTCGAACGGCATACTATAGCATGCCGTTTTCCATCATTTTTGAGGATTTGAAAAAAAGACGAAAATCACTCCGAGTCGAGACCATGGGCTATAGCCCATCGTCTCGGAGTCGTTTTCGTCTTTTTTTCAAATCCTCGTTTTTCATCATTTATGACCATGGGGATGGGCTATAGCCCATGGTCTCGAACGGCATACTATAGCATGCCGTTTTCCATCATTTTTGAGGATTTGAAAAAAAGACGAAAATCACTCCGAGACCATGGGCTATAGCCCATCGTCTCGGAGTCATTTTCGTCTTTTTTTCAAATCCTCGTTTTTCATCATTTATGACCATGGCGATGGGCTATAGCCCATGGTCTCGAACGGCATACTATAGCATGCCGTTTTCCATCATTTTTGAGGATTTGATAAAAAGGCGAAAATCACTCCGAGACCATGGGCTTTAGCCCATCGTCTCGTAGTCATTTTCGTCTTTTTTTCAAATCCTTGTTTTTCATCATTTATGACCATGGCGATGGGCTATAGCCCATGGTCTCGAACGGCATACTATAGCATGCCGTTTTCCATCATTTTTGAGGATTTGATAAAAAGGCGAAAATCACTCCGAGACTATGGGCTTTAGCCCATCGTCTCGTAGTCATTTACGTCTTTTTTTCAAAATCCTTGTTTTTCATCATTTATGGCCATGGCGATGGGCTATAGCCCATGGTCTCGAACGGCATGCTATAGTATTCCGTTTTGCATCATTTTTGAGGATTTGAAAAAAAGACGAAAATCACTCCGAGACCATGGGCTATAGCCCATCGTCTCGGAGTCATTTTCGTCTTTTTTTCAAATCCTTGTTTTTCATAATTTATGACCATGGCGATGGGCTATAGCCCATGGTCTCGAACGGCATACTATAGCATGCCGTTTTGCATCATCTTTGAGGATTTGAAAAAAAGACAAAAAATCACTCCGAGACCATGGGCTATAGCCCATCGTCTCGGAGTCATTTTCGTCTTTTTTTCAAATCCTCGTTTTTCATAATTTATGACCATGGCGATGGGCTATAGCCCATGGTCTCGAACGGCATACTATAGCATGCCGTTTTCCATCATTTTTGAGGATTTGAAAAAAAGACGAAAATCACTCCGAGACCATGGGCTATATATAGCCCATCGTCTCGGAGTCATTTTCGTCTTTTTTTCAAATCCTCGTTTTTCATCATTTATGACCATGGGGATGGGCTATAGCCCATGGTCTCGAACGGCATACTATAGCATGCCGTTTTCCATCATTTTTGAGGATTTGAAAAAAAGACGAAAATCACTCCGAGTCGAGACCATGGGCTATAGCCCATCGTCTCGGAGTCATTTTCGTCTTTTTTTCAAATCCTTGTTTTTCATCATTTATGACCATGGCGATGGGCTATAGCCCATGGTCTCGAACGGCATACTATAGCATGCCGTTTTCCATAATTTTTGAGGATTTGAAAAAAAGACGAAAATGACTCCGAGACCATGGGCTATAGCCCATCGTCTCGGAGTCATTTTCGTCTTTTTTTCAAATCCTTGTTTTTCATAATTTATGACCATGGCGATGGGCTATAGCCCATGGTCTCGAACGGCATACTATAGCATGCCGTTTTGCATCATCTTTGAGGATTTGAAAAAAAGACACAAAATCACTCCGAGACCATGGGCTATAGCCCATCGTCTCGGAGTCATTTTCGTCTTTTTTTCAAATCCTCGTTTTTCATAATTTATGACCATGGCGATGGGCTATAGCCCATGGTCTCGAACGGCATACTATAGTATTCCGTTTTGCATCATTTTTGAGGATTTGAAAAAAAGACGAAAATCACTCCGAGACCATGGGCTATAGCCCATCGTCTCGGAGTCATTTTCGTCTATTTTTCAAATCCTCGTTTTTCATAATTTATGACCATGGCGATGGGCTATAGCCCATGGTCTCGAACGGCATACTATAGCATGCCGTTTTCCATCATTTTTGAGGATTTGAAAAAAAGATGAAAATCACTCCGAGACCATGGGCTATATATAGCCCATCGTCTCGGAGTCATTTTCGTCTTTTTTTCAAATCCTCGTTTTTCATCATTTATGACCATGGGGATGGGCTATAGCCCATGGTCTCGAACGGCATACTATAGCATGCCGTTTTCCATCATTTTTGAGGATTTGAAAAAAAGACGAAAATCACTCCGAGTCGAGACCATGGGCTATAGCCCATCGTCTCGGAGTCGTTTTCGTCTTTTTTTCAAATCCTCGTTTTTCATCATTTATGACCATGGGGATGGGCTATAGCCCATGGTCTCGAACGGCATACTATAGCATGCCGTTTTCCATCATTTTTGAGGATTTGAAAAAAAGACGAAAATCACTCCGAGACCATGGGCTATAGCCCATCGTCTCGGAGTCATTTTCGTCTTTTTTTCAAATCCTCGTTTTTCATCATTTATGACCATGGCGATGGGCTATAGCCCATGGTCTCGAACGGCATACTATAGCATGCCGTTTTCCATCATTTTTGAGGATTTGATAAAAAGGCGAAAATCACTCCGAGACCATGGGCTATAGCCCATCGTCTCGTAGTCATTTTCGTCTTTTTTTCAAATCCTTGTTTTTCATCATTTATGGCCATGGCGATGGGCTATAGCCCATGGTCTCGAACGGCATGCTATAGTATTCCGTTTTGCATCATTTTTGAGGATTTGAAAAAAAGACGAAAATCACTCCGAGACCATGGGCTATAGCCCATCGTCTCGGAGTCATTTTCGTCTTTTTTTCAAATCCTTGTTTTTCATAATTTATGACCATGGCGATGGGCTATAGCCCATGGTCTCGAACGGCATACTATAGCATGCCGTTTTGCATCATCTTTGAGGATTTGAAAAAAAGACAAAAAATCACTCCGAGACCATGGGCTATAGCCCATCGTCTCGGAGTCATTTTCGTCTTTTTTTCAAATCCTCGTTTTTCATAATGTATGACCATGGCGATGGGCTATAGCCCATGGTCTCGAACGGCATACTATAGCATGCCGTTTTCCATAATTTTTGAGGATTTGAAAAAAAGACGAAAATGACTCCGAGACCATGGGCTATATATAGCCCATCGTCTCGGAGTCATTTTCGTCTTTTTTTCAAATTCTCGTTTTTCATCATTTATGACCATGGGGATGGGCTATAGCCCATGGTCTCGAACGGCATACTATAGCATGCCGTTTTCCATCATTTTTGAGGATTTGAAAAAAAGACGAAAATCACTCCGAGTCGAGACCATGGGCTATAGCCCATCGTCTCGGAGTCATTTTCGTCTTTTTTTCAAATCCTTGTTTTTCATCATTTATGACCATGGCGATGGGCTATAGCCCATGGTCTCGAACGGCATACTATAGCATGCCGTTTTCCATAATTTTTGAGGATTTGAAAAAAAGACGAAAATGACTCCGAGACCATGGGCTATAGCCCATCGTCTCGGAGTCATTTTCGTATTTTTTTCAAATCCTTGTTTTTCATAATTTATGACCATGGCGATGGGCTATAGCCCATGGTCTCGAACGGCATACTATAGCATGCCGTTTTGCATCATCTTTGAGGATTTGAAAAAAAGACAAAAAATCACTCCGAGACCATGGGCTATAGCCCATCGTCTCGGAGTCATTTTTGTCTTTTTTTCAAATCCTTGTTTTTCATCATTTATGACCATGGCATGGGCTATAGCCCATGGTCTCGAACGGCATACTATAGCATGCCGTTTTCCATCATTTTTGAGGATTTTAAAAAAAGACGAAAATCACTCCGAGACCATGGGCTATAGCCCATGAACTCGGAGTAATTTTCGTCTTTTTTTCAAATCCTCGTTTTTCATCATTTATGACCATGGCGATGGGCTATAGCCCATGGTCTCGAACGGCATACTATAGCATGCCGTTTTTCATCATTTTTGAGGATTTGAAAAAAAGACGAAAATCACTCCGAGACCATGGGCTATAGCCCATCGTCTCGGAGTCATTTTCGTCTTTTTTTCAAATCCTTGATTTTCATAATTTATGACCATGGCGATGGGCTATAGCCCATGGTCTCGAACGGCATACTATAGCATGCCGTTTTGCATCATTTTTGAGGATTTGAAAAAAAGACGAAAATCACTCCGAGACCATGGGCTATAGCCCATCGTCTCGGAGTCATTTTCTTTTTTTTTTCAAATCCTCGTTTTTCATCATTTATGACCATGGCGATGGGCTATAGCCCATGGTCTCGAACGGCATACTATAGCATGCCGTTTTCCATCATTTTTGAGGATTTGAAAAAAAGACGAAAATGACTCCGAGACCATGGGCTATAGCCCATCGTCTCGGAGTCATTTTCGTCTTTTTTTCAAATCCTCGTTTTTCATAATTTATGACCATGGCGATGGGCTATAGCCCATGGTCTCGAACGGCATACTATAGCATGCCGTTTTCCATCATTTTTGAGGATTTGAAAAAAAGACGAAAATGACTCCGAGACCATGGGCTATAGCCCATCGTCTCGGAGTCATTTTCGTCTTTTTTTCAAATCCTCGTTTTTCATCATTTATGACCATGGGGATGGGCTATAGCCCATGGTCTCGAACGGCATACTA
This sequence comes from Electrona antarctica, assembly GCF_951216825.1. Classification (NCBI taxonomy): domain Eukaryota; kingdom Metazoa; phylum Chordata; class Actinopteri; order Myctophiformes; family Myctophidae; genus Electrona; species Electrona antarctica. Next base: position 45,727,462 of record NC_136791.1, read on the forward strand.
TAGCATGCCGTTTTCCATCATTTTTGAGGATTTGAAAAAAAGACGAAAATCACTCCGAGTCGAGACCATGGGCTATAGCCCATCGTCTCGGAGTCGTTTTCGTCTTTTTTTCAAATCCTCGTTTTTCATCATTTATGACCATGGGGATGGGCTATAGCCCATGGTCTCGAACGGCATACTATAGCATGCCGTTTTCCATCATTTTTGAGGATTTGAAAAAAAGACGAAAATCACTCCGAGACCATGGGCTATAGCCCATCGTCTCGGAGTCATTTTCGTCTTTTTTTCAAATCCTCGTTTTTCATCATTTATGACCATAAATCGTCTCGGAGCCCATCGTCTCGGAGTCATTTTCTTTTTTTTTTCAAATCCTCGTTTTTCATCATTTATGACCATGGCGATGGGCTATAGCCCATGGTCTCGAACGGCATACTATAGCATGCCGTTTTCCATCATTTTTGAGGATTTGAAAAAAAGACGAAAATGACTCCGAGACCATGGGCTATAGCCCATCGTCTCGGAGTCATTTTCGTCTTTTTTTCAAATCCTCGTTTTTCATAATTTATGACCATGGCGATGGGCTATAGCCTATGGTCTCGAACGGCATACTATAGCATGCCGTTTTCCATCATTTTTGAGGATTTGAAAAAAAGATGAAAATCACTCCGAGACCATGGGCTATAGCCCATCGTCTCGGAGTCATTTTCGTCTTTTTTTCAAATCCTCGTTTTTCATCATTTATGACCATGGGGATGGGCTATAGCCCATGGTCTCGAACGGCATACTATAGCATGCCGTTTTCCATCATTTTTGAGGATTTGAAAAAAAGACGAAAATCACTCCGAGTCGAGACCATGGGCTATAGCCCATCGTCTCGGAGTCGTTTTCGTCTTTTTTTCAAATCCTCGTTTTTCATCATTTATGACCATGGGGATGGGCTATAGCCCATGGTCTCGAACGGCATACTATAGCATGCCGTTTTCCATCATTTTTGAGGATTTGAAAAAAAGACGAAAATCACTCCGAGACCATGGGCTATAGCCCATCGTCTCGGAGTCATTTTCGTCTTTTTTTCAAATCCTCGTTTTTCATCATTTATGACCATGGCGATGGGCTATAGCCCATGGTCTCGAACGGCATACTATAGCATGCCGTTTTCCATCATTTTTGAGGATTTGATAAAAAGGCGAAAATCACTCCGAGACCATGGGCTATAGCCCATCGTCTCGGAGTCATTTTCGTCTTTTTTTCAAATCCTTGTTTTTCATCATTTATGGCCATGGCGATGGGCTATAGCCCATGGTCTCGAACGGCATGCTATAGTATTCCGTTTTGCATCATTTTTGAGGATTTGAAAAAAAGACGAAAATCACTCCGAGACCATGGGCTATAGCCCATCGTCTCGGAGTCATTTTCGTCTTTTTTTCAAATCCTTGTTTTTCATAATTTATGACCATGGCGATGGGCTATAGCCCATGGTCTCGAACGGCATACTATAGCATGCCGTTTTGCATCATCTTTGAGGATTTGAAAAAAAGACAAAAAATCACTCCGAGACCATGGGCTATAGCCCATCGTCTCGGAGTCATTTTCGTCTTTTTTTCAAATCCTCGTTTTTCATAATGTATGACCATGGCGATGGGCTATAGCCCATGGTCTCGAACGGCATACTATAGCATGCCGTTTTCCATAATTTTTGAGGATTTGAAAAAAAGACGAAAATGACTCCGAGACCATGGGCTATATATAGCCCATCGTCTCGGAGTCATTTTCGTCTTTTTTTCAAATCCTCGTTTTTCATCATTTATGACCATGGGGATGGGCTATAGCCCATGGTCTCGAACGGCATACTATAGCATGCCGTTTTCCATCATTTTTGAGGATTTGAAAAAAAGACGAAAATCACTCCGAGTCGAGACCATGGGCTATAGCCCATCGTCTCGGAGTCATTTTCGTCTTTTTTTCAAATCCTTGTTTTTCATCATTTATGACCATGGCGATGGGCTATAGCCCATGGTCTCGAACGGCATACTATAGCATGCCGTTTTCCATAATTTTTGAGGATTTGAAAAAAAGACGAAAATGACTCCGAGACCATGGGCTATAGCCCATCGTCTCGGAGTCATTTTCGTCTTTTTTTCAAATCCTTGTTTTTCATAATTTATGACCATGGCGATGGGCTATAGCCCATGGTCTCGAACGGCATACTATAGCATGCCGTTTTGCATCATCTTTGAGGATTTGAAAAAAAGACAAAAAATCACTCCGAGACCTTGGGCTATAGCCCATCGTCTCGGAGTCATTTTCGTCTTTTTTTCAAATCCTTGTTTTTCATCATTTATGACCATGGCATGGGCTATAGCCCATGGTCTCGAACGGCATACTATAGCATGCCGTTTTCCATCATTTTTGAGGATTTTAAAAAAAGACGAAAATCACTCCGAGACCATGGGCTATAGCCCATGAACTCGGAGTAATTTTCGTCTTTTTTTCAAATCCTCGTTTTTCATCATTTATGACCATGGCGATGGGCTATAGCCCATGGTCTCGAACGGCATACTATAGCATGCCGTTTTTCATCATTTTTGAGGATTTGAAAAAAAGACGAAAATCACTCCGAGACCATGGGCTATAGCCCATCGTCTCGGAGTCATTTTCGTCTTTTTTTCAAATCCTTGTTTTTCATAATTTATGACCATGGCGATGGGCTATAGCCCATGGTCTCGAACGGCATACTATAGCATGCCGTTTTGCATCATTTTTGAGGATTTGAAAAAAAGACGAAAATCACTCCGAGACCATGGGCTATAGCCCATCGTCTCGGAGTCATTTTCTTTTTTTTTTCAAATCCTCGTTTTTCATCATTTATGACCATGGCGATGGGCTATAGCCCATGGTCTCGAACGGCATACTATAGCATGCCGTTTTCCATCATTTTTGAGGATTTGAAAAAAAGACGAAAATGACTCCGAGACCATGGGCTATAGCCCATCGTCTCGGAGTCATTTTCGTCTTTTTTTCAAATCCTCGTTTTTCATCATTTATGACCATGGCGATGGGCTATAGCCCATGGTCTCGAACGGCATACTATAGCATGCCGTTTTCCATCATTTTTGAGGATTTGATAAAAAGGCGAAAATCACTCCGAGACCATGGGCTATAGCCCATCGTCTCGTAGTCATTTTCGTCTTTTTTTCAAATCCTTGTTTTTCATCATTTATGGCCATGGCGATGGGCTATAGCCCATGGTCTCGAACGGCATGCTATAGTATTCCGTTTTGCATCATTTTTGAGGATTTGAAAAAAAGACGAAAATCACTCCGAGACCATGGGCTATAGCCCATCGTCTCGGAGTCATTTTCGTCTTTTTTTCAAATCCTTGTTTTTCATAATTTATGACCATGGCGATGGGCTATAGCCCATGGTCTCGAACGGCATACTATAGCATGCCGTTTTGCATCATCTTTGAGGATTTGAAAAAAAGACAAAAAATCACTCCGAGACCATGGGCTATAGCCCATCGTCTCGGAGTCATTTTCGTCTTTTTTTCAAATCCTCGTTTTTCATAATGTATGTCCATGGCGATGGGCTATAGCCCATGGTCTCGAACGGCATACTATAGCATGCCGTTTTCCATAATTTTTGAGGATTAGAAAAAAAGACGAAAATGACTCCGAGACCATGGGCTATATATAGCCCATCGTTTCGGAGTCATTTTCGTCTTTTTTTCAAATCCTCGTTTTTCATCATTTATGACCATGGGGATGGGCTATAGCCCATGGTCTCGAACGGCATACTATAGCATGCCGTTTTCCATCATTTTTGAGGATTTGAAAAAAAGACGAAAATCACTCCGAGTCGAGACCATGGGCTATAGCCCATCGTCTCGGAGTCATTTTCGTCTTTTTTTCAAATCCTTGTTTTTCATCATTTATGACCATGGCGATGGGCTATAGCCCATGGTCTCGAACGGCATACTATAGCATGCCGTTTTCCATAATTTTTGAGGATTTGAAAAAAAGACGAAAATGACTCCGAGACCATGGGCTATAGCCCATCGTCTCGGAGTCATTTTCGTCTTTTTTTCAAATCCTTGTTTTTCATAATTTATGACCATGGCGATGGGCTATAGCCCATGGTCTCGAACGGCATACTATAGCATGCCGTTTTGCATCATCTTTGAGGATTTGAAAAAAAGACAAAAAATCACTCCGAGACCATGGGCTATAGCCCATCGTCTCGGAGTCATTTTCGTCTTTTTTTCAAATCCTTGTTTTTCATCATTTATGACCATGGCATGGGCTATAGCCCATGGTCTCGAACGGCATACTATAGCATGCCGTTTTCCATCATTTTTGAGGATTTTAAAAAAAGACGAAAATCACTCCGAGACCATGGGCTATAGCCCATGAACTCGGAGTAATTTTCGTCTTTTTTTCAAATCCTCGTTTTTCATCATTTATGACCATGGCGATGGGCTATAGCCCATGGTCTCGAACGGCATACTATAGCATGCCGTTTTTCATCATTTTTGAGGATTTGAAAAAAAGACGAAAATCACTCCGAGACCATGGGCTATAGCCCATCGTCTCGGAGTCATTTTCGTCTTTTTTTCAAATCCTTGTTTTTCATAATTTATGACCATGGCGATGGGCTATAGCCCATGGTCTCGAACGGCATACTATAGCATGCCGTTTTGCATCATTTTTGAGGATTTGAAAAAAAGACGAAAATCACTCCGAGACCATGGGCTATAGCCCATCGTCTCGGAGTCATTTTCTTTTTTTTTTCAAATCCTCGTTTTTCATCATTTATGACCATGGTGATGGGCTATAGCCCATGGTCTCGAACGGCATACTATAGCATGCCGTTTTCCATCATTTTTGAGGATTTGAAAAAAAGACGAAAATGACTCCGAGACCATGGGCTATAGCCCATCGTCTCGGAGTCATTTTCGTCTTTTTTTCAAATCCTCGTTTTTCATAATTTATGACCATGGCGATGGGCTATAGCCTATGGTCTCGAACGGCATACTATAGCATGCCGTTTTCCATCATTTTTGAGGATTTGAAAAAAAGACGAAAATCACTCCGAGACCATGGGCTATAGCCCATCGTCTCGGAGTCATTTTCGTCTTTTTTTCAAATCCTTGTTTTTCATAATTTATGACCATGGCGATGGGCTATAGCCCATGGTCTCGAACGGCATACTATAGCATGCCGTTTTGCATCATTTTTGAGGATTTGAAATAAAGACGAAAATCACTCCGAGACCATGGGCTATAGCCCATCGTCTCGTAGTCATTTTCGTCTTTTTTTCAAATCCTTGTTTTTCATCATTTATGGCCATGGCGATGGGCTATAGCCCATGGTCTCGAACGGCATGCTATAGTATTCCGTTTTGCATCATTTTTGAGGATTTGAAAAAAAGACGAAAATCACTCCGAGACCATGGGCTATAGCCCATCGTCTCGTAGTCATTTTCGTCTTTTTTTCAAATCCTTGTTTTTCATCATTTATGGCCATGGCGAATCTGGGCTATAGCCCATGGTCTCGAACGGCATACTATAGCATGCCGTTTTCCATCATTTTTGAGGATTTTAAAAAAAGACGAAAATCACTCCGAGACCATGGGCTATAGCCCATGAACTCGGAGTCATTTTCGTCTTTTTTTCAAATCCTTGTTTTTCATAATTTATGACCATGGCGATGGGCTATAGCCCATGGTCTCGAACGGCATACTATAGCATGCCGTTTTGCATCATTTTTGAGGATTTGAAAAAAAGACGAAAATCACTCCGAGACCATGGGCTATAGCCCATCGTCTCGGAGTCATTTTCTTTTTTTTTTCAAATCCTCGTTTTTCATCATTTATGACCATGGCGATGGGCTATAGCCCATGGTCTCGAACGGCATACTATAGCATGCCGTTTTCCATCATTTTTGAGGATTTGAAAAAAAGACGAAAATGACTCCGAGACCATGGGCTATAGCCCATCGTCTCGGAGTCATTTTCGTCTTTTTTTCAAATCCTCGTTTTTCATCATTTATGACCATGGCGATGGGCTATAGCCCATGGTCTCGAACGGCATACTATAGCATGCCGTTTTCCATCATTTTTGAGGATTTGATAAAAAGGCGAAAATCACTCCGAGACCATGGGCTATAGCCCATCGTCTCGTAGTCATTTTCGTCTTTTTTTCAAATCCTTGTTTTTCATCATTTATGGCCATGGCGATGGGCTATAGCCCATGGTCTCGAACGGCATGCTATAGTATTCCGTTTTGCATCATTTTTGAGGATTTGAAAAAAAGACGAAAATCACTCCGAGACCATGGGCTATAGCCCATCGTCTCGGAGTCATTTTCGTCTTTTTTTCAAATCCTCGTTTTTCATAATTTATGACCATGGCGATGGGCTATAGCCCATGGTCTCGAACGGCATACTATAGCATGCCGTTTTCCATCATTTTTGAGGATTTGAAAAAAAGACGAAAATCACTCCGAGACCATGGGCTATATATAGCCCATCGTCTCGGAGTCATTTTCGTCTTTTTTTCAAATCCTCGTTTTTCATCATTTATGACCATGGGGATGGGCTATAGCCCATGGTCTCGAACGGCATACTATAGCATGCCGTTTTCCATCATTTTTGAGGATTTGAAAAAAAGACGAAAATCACTCCGAGACCATGGGCTATAGCCCATCGTCTCGGAGTCATTTTCGTCTTTTTTTCAAATCCTTGTTTTTCATAATTTATGACCATGGCGATGGGCTATAGCCCATGGTCTCGAACGGCATACTATAGCATGCCGTTTTGCATCATCTTTGAGGATTTGAAAAAAATACACAAAATCACTCCGAGACCATGGGCTATAGCCCATCGTCTCGGAGTCATTTTCGTCTTTTTTTCAAATCCTCGTTTTTCATAATTTATGACCATGGCGATGGGCTATAGCCCATGGTCTCGAACGGCATACTATAGCATGCCGTTTTCCATCATTTTTGAGGATTTGAAAAAAAGACGAAAATCACACTGAGACCATGGGCTATATATAGCCCATCGTCTCGGAGTCATTTTCGTCTTTTTTTCAAATCCTCGTTTTTCATAATTTATGACCATGGCGATGGGCTATAGCCCATGGTCTCGAACGGCATACTATAGCATGCCGTTTTCCATCATTTTTGAGGATTTGAAAAAAAGACGAAAATGACTCCGAGACCATGGGCTATAGCCCATCGTCTCGGAGTCATTTTCGTCTTTTTTTCAAATCCTCGTTTTTCATCATTTATGACCATGGGGATGGGCTATAGCCCATGGTCTCGAACGGCATACTATAGCATGCCGTTTTCCATCATTTTTGAGGATTTGAAAAAAAGACGAAAATCACTCCGAGTCGAGACCATGGGCTATAGCCCATCGTCTCGGAGTCGTTTTCGTCTTTTTTTCAAATCCTCGTTTTTCATCATTTATGACCATGGGGATGGGCTATAGCCCATGGTCTCGAACGGCATACTATAGCATGCCGTTTTCCATCATTTTTGAGGATTTGAAAAAAAGACGAAAATCACTCCGAGACCATGGGCTATAGCCCATCGTCTCGGAGTCATTTTCGTCTTTTTTTCAAATCCTCGTTTTTCATCATTTATGACCATAAATCGTCTCGGAGCCCATCGTCTCGGAGTCATTTTCTTTTTTTTTTCAAATCCTCGTTTTTCATCATTTATGACCATGGCGATGGGCTATAGCCCATGGTCTCGAACGGCATACTATAGCATGCCGTTTTCCATCATTTTTGAGGATTTGAAAAAAAGACGAAAATGACTCCGAGACCATGGGCTATAGCCCATCGTCTCGGAGTCATTTTCGTCTTTTTTTCAAATCCTCGTTTTTCATAATTTATGACCATGGCGATGGGCTATAGCCTATGGTCTCGAACGGCATACTATAGCATGCCGTTTTCCATCATTTTTGAGGATTTGAAAAAAAGATGAAAATCACTCCGAGACCATGGGCTATAGCCCATCGTCTCGGAGTCATTTTCGTCTTTTTTTCAAATCCTCGTTTTTCATCATTTATGACCATGGGGATGGGCTATAGCCCATGGTCTCGAACGGCATACTATAGCATGCCGTTTTCCATCATTTTTGAGGATTTGAAAAAAAGACGAAAATCACTCCGAGTCGAGACCATGGGCTATAGCCCATCGTCTCGGAGTCGTTTTCGTCTTTTTTTCAAATCCTCGTTTTTCATCATTTATGACCATGGGGATGGGCTATAGCCCATGGTCTCGAACGGCATACTATAGCATGCCGTTTTCCATCATTTTTGAGGATTTGAAAAAAAGACGAAAATCACTCCGAGACCATGGGCTATAGCCCATCGTCTCGGAGTCATTTTCGTCTTTTTTTCAAATCCTCGTTTTTCATCATTTATGACCATGGCGATGGGCTATAGCCCATGGTCTCGAACGGCATACTATAGCATGCCGTTTTCCATCATTTTTGAGGATTTGATAAAAAGGCGAAAATCACTCCGAGACCATGGGCTATAGCCCATCGTCTCGGAGTCATTTTCGTCTTTTTTTCAAATCCTTGTTTTTCATCATTTATGGCCATGGCGATGGGCTATAGCCCATGGTCTCGAACGGCATACTATAGCATGCCGTTTTGCATCATCTTTGAGGATTTGAAAAAAAGACACAAAATCACTCCGAGACCATGGGCTATAGCCCATCGTCTCGGAGTCATTTTCGTCTTTTTTTCAAATCCTCGTTTTTCATAATTTATGACCATGGCGATGGGCTATAGCCCATGGTCTCGAACGGCATACTATAGTATTGCGTTTTGCATCATTTTTGAGGATTTGAAAAAAAGACGAAAATCACTCCGAGACCATGGGCTATAGCCCATCGTCTCGGAGTCATTTTCGTCTTTTTTTCAAATCCTCGTTTTTCATAATTTATGACCATGGCGATGGGCTATAGCCCATGGTCTCGAACGGCATACTATAGCATGCCGTTTTCCATCATTTTTGAGGATTTGAAAAAAATATGAAAATCACTCCGAGACCATGGGCTATAGCCCATCGTCTCGGAGTCATTTTCGTCTTTTTTTTCAAATCCTCGTTTTTCATCATTTATGACCATGGGGATGGGCTATAGCCCATGGTCTCGAACGGCATACTATAGCATGCCGTTTTCCATCATTTTTGAGGATTTGAAAAAAAGACGAAAATCACTCCGAGTCGAGACCATGGGCTATAGCCCATCGTCTCGGAGTCGTTTTCGTCTTTTTTTCAAATCCTCGTTTTTCATCATTTATGACCATGGGGATGGGCTATAGCCCATGGTCTCGAACGGCATACTATAGCATGCCGTTTTCCATCATTTTTGAGGATTTGAAAAAAAGACGAAAATCACTCCGAGACCATGGGCTATAGCCCATCGTCTCGGAGTCATTTTCGTCTTTTTTTCAAATCCTCGTTTTTCATCATTTATGACCATGGCGATGGGCTATAGCCCATGGTCTCGAACGGCATACTATAGCATGCCGTTTTCCATCATTTTTGAGGATTTGATAAAAAGGCGAAAATCACTCCGAGACCATGGGCTTTAGCCCATCGTCTCGTAGTCATTTTCGTCTTTTTTTCAAATCCTTGTTTTTCATCATTTATGACCATGGCGATGGGCTATAGCCCATGGTCTCGAACGGCATACTATAGCATGCCGTTTTCCATCATTTTTGAGGATTTGATAAAAAGGCGAAAATCACTCCGAGACTATGGGCTTTAGCCCATCGTCTCGTAGTCATTTACGTCTTTTTTTCAAAATCCTTGTTTTTCATCATTTATGGCCATGGCGATGGGCTATAGCCCATGGTCTCGAACGGCATGCTATAGTATTCCGTTTTGCATCATTTTTGAGGATTTGAAAAAAAGACGAAAATCACTCCGAGACCATGGGCTATAGCCCATCGTCTCGGAGTCATTTTCGTCTTTTTTTCAAATCCTTGTTTTTCATAATTTATGACCATGGCGATGGGCTATAGCCCATGGTCTCGAACGGCATACTATAGCATGCCGTTTTGCATCATCTTTGAGGATTTGAAAAAAAGACAAAAAATCACTCCGAGACCATGGGCTATAGCCCATCGTCTCGGAGTCATTTTCGTCTTTTTTTCAAATCCTCGTTTTTCATAATTTATGACCATGGCGATGGGCTATAGCCCATGGTCTCGAACGGCATACTATAGCATGCCGTTTTCCATCATTTTTGAGGATTTGAAAAAAAGACGAAAATCACTCCGAGACCATGGGCTATATATAGCCCATCGTCTCGGAGTCATTTTCGTCTTTTTTTCAAATCCTCGTTTTTCATCATTTATGACCATGGGGATGGGCTATAGCCCATGGTCTCGAACGGCATACTATAGCATGCCGTTTTCCATCATTTTTGAGGATTTGAAAAAAAGACGAAAATCACTCCGAGTCGAGACCATGGGCTATAGCCCATCGTCTCGGAGTCATTTTCGTCTTTTTTTCAAATCCTTGTTTTTCATCATTTATGACCATGGCGATGGGCTATAGCCCATGGTCTCGAACGGCATACTATAGCATGCCGTTTTCCATAATTTTTGAGGATTTGAAAAAAAGACGAAAATGACTCCGAGACCATGGGCTATAGCCCATCGTCTCGGAGTCATTTTCGTCTTTTTTTCAAATCCTTGTTTTTCATAATTTATGACCATGGCGATGGGCTATAGCCCATGGTCTCGAACGGCATACTATAGCATGCCGTTTTGCATCATCTTTGAGGATTTGAAAAAAAGACACAAAATCACTCCGAGACCATGGGCTATAGCCCATCGTCTCGGAGTCATTTTCGTCTTTTTTTCAAATCCTCGTTTTTCATAATTTATGACCATGGCGATGGGCTATAGCCCATGGTCTCGAACGGCATACTATAGTATTCCGTTTTGCATCATTTTTGAGGATTTGAAAAAAAGACGAAAATCACTCCGAGACCATGGGCTATAGCCCATCGTCTCGGAGTCATTTTCGTCTATTTTTCAAATCCTCGTTTTTCATAATTTATGACCATGGCGATGGGCTATAGCCCATGGTCTCGAACGGCATACTATAGCATGCCGTTTTCCATCATTTTTGAGGATTTGAAAAAAAGATGAAAATCACTCCGAGACCATGGGCTATAGCCCATCGTCTCGGAGTCATTTTCGTCTTTTTTTCAAATCCTCGTTTTTCATCATTTATGACCATGGGGATGGGCTATAGCCCATGGTCTCGAACGGCATACTATAGCATGCCGTTTTCCATCATTTTTGAGGATTTGAAAAAAAGACGAAAATCACTCCGAGTCGAGACCATGGGCTATAGCCCATCGTCTCGGAGTCGTTTTCGTCTTTTTTTCAAATCCTCGTTTTTCATCATTTATGACCATGGGGATGGGCTATAGCCCATGGTCTCGAACGGCATACTATAGCATGCCGTTTTCCATCATTTTTGAGGATTTGAAAAAAAGACGAAAATCACTCCGAGACCATGGGCTATAGCCCATGAACTCGGAGTAATTTTCGTCTTTTTTTCAAATCCTCGTTTTTCATCATTTATGACCATGGCGATGGGCTATAGCCCATGGTCTCGAACGGCATACTATAGCATGCCGTTTTTCATCATTTTTGAGGATTTGAAAAAAAGACGAAAATCACTCCGAGACCATGGGCTATAGCCCATCGTCTCGGAGTCATTTTCGTCTTTTTTTCAAATCCTTGATTTTCATAATTTATGACCATGGCGATGGGCTATAGCCCATGGTCTCGAACGGCATACTATAGCATGCCGTTTTGCATCATTTTTGAGGATTTGAAAAAAAGACGAAAATCACTCCGAGACCATGGGCTATAGCCCATCGTCTCGGAGTCATTTTCTTTTTTTTTTCAAATCCTCGTTTTTCATCATTTATGACCATGGCGATGGGCTATAGCCCATGGTCTCGAACGGCATACTATAGCATGCCGTTTTCCATCATTTTTGAGGATTTGAAAAAAAGACGAAAATGACTCCGAGACCATGGGCTATAGCCCATCGTCTCGGAGTCATTTTCGTCTTTTTTTCAAATCCTCGTTTTTCATAATTTATGACCATGGCGATGGGCTATAGCCCATGGTCTCGAACGGCATACTATAGCATGCCGTTTTCCATCATTTTTGAGGATTTGAAAAAAAGACGAAAATGACTCCGAGACCATGGGCTATAGCCCATCGTCTCGGAGTCATTTTCGTCTTTTTTTCAAATCCTCGTTTTTCATCATTTATGACCATGGGGATGGGCTATAGCCCATGGTCTCGAACGGCATACTATAGCATGCCGTTTTCCATCATTTTTGAGGATTTGAAAAAAAGACGAAAATCACTCCGAGTCGAGACCATGGGCTATAGCCCATCGTCTCGGAGTCGTTTTCGTCTTTTTTTCAAATCCTCGTTTTTCATCATTTATGACCATGGGGATGGGCTATAGCCCATGGTCTCGAACGGCATACTATAGCATGCCGTTTTCCATCATTTTTGAGGATTTGAAAAAAAGACGAAAATCACTCCGAGACCATGGGCTATAGCCCATCGTCTCGGAGTCATTTTCGTCTTTTTTTCAAATCCTCGTTTTTCATCATTTATGACCATAAATCGTCTCGGAGCCCATCGTCTCGGAGTCATTTTCTTTTTTTTTTCAAATCCTCGTTTTTCATCATTTATGACCATGGCGATGGGCTATAGCCCATGGTCTCGAACGGCATACTATAGCATGCCGTTTTCCATCATTTTTGAGGATTTGAAAAAAAGACGAAAATGACTCCGAGACCATGGGCTATAGCCCATCGTCTCGGAGTCATTTTCGTCTTTTTTTCAAATCCTCGTTTTTCATAATTTATGACCATGGCGATGGGCTATAGCCTATGGTCTCGAACGGCATACTATAGCATGCCGTTTTCCATCATTTTTGAGGATTTGAAAAAAAGATGAAAATCACTCCGAGACCATGGGCTATAGCCCATCGTCTCGGAGTCATTTTCGTCTTTTTTTCAAATCCTCGTTTTTCATCATTTATGACCATGGGGATGGGCTATAGCCCATGGTCTCGAACGGCATACTATAGCATGCCGTTTTCCATCATTTTTGAGGATTTGAAAAAAAGACGAAAATCACTCCGAGTCGAGACCATGGGCTATAGCCCATCGTCTCGGAGTCGTTTTCGTCTTTTTTTCAAATCCTCGTTTTTCATCATTTATGACCATGGGGATGGGCTATAGCCCATGGTCTCGAACGGCATACTATAGCATGCCGTTTTCCATCATTTTTGAGGATTTGAAAAAAAGACGAAAATCACTCCGAGACCATGGGCTATAGCCCATCGTCTCGGAGTCATTTTCGTCTTTTTTTCAAATCCTCGTTTTTCATCATTTATGACCATGGCGATGGGCTATAGCCCATGGTCTCGAACGGCATACTATAGCATGCCGTTTTCCATCATTTTTGAGGATTTGATAAAAAGGCGAAAATCACTCCGAGACCATGGGCTATAGCCCATCGTCTCGGAGTCATTTTCGTCTTTTTTTCAAATCCTTGTTTTTCATCATTTATGGCCATGGCGATGGGCTATAGCCCATGGTCTCGAACGGCATGCTATAGTATTCCGTTTTGCATCATTTTTGAGGATTTGAAAAAAAGACGAAAATCACTCCGAGACCATGGGCTATAGCCCATCGTCTCGGAGTCATTTTCGTCTTTTTTTCAAATCCTTGTTTTTCATAATTTATGACCATGGCGATGGGCTATAGCCCATGGTCTCGAACGGCATACTATAGCATGCCGTTTTGCATCATCTTTGAGGATTTGAAAAAAAGACAAAAAATCACTCCGAGACCATGGGCTATAGCCCATCGTCTCGGAGTCATTTTCGTCTTTTTTTCAAATCCTCGTTTTTCATAATGTATGACCATGGCGATGGGCTATAGCCCATGGTCTCGAACGGCATACTATAGCATGCCGTTTTCCATAATTTTTGAGGATTTGAAAAAAAGACGAAAATGACTCCGAGACCATGGGCTATATATAGCCCATCGTCTCGGAGTCATTTTCGTCTTTTTTTCAAATCCTCGTTTTTCATCATTTATGACCATGGGGATGGGCTATAGCCCATGGTCTCGAACGGCATACTATAGCATGCCGTTTTCCATCATTTTTGAGGATTTGAAAAAAAGACGAAAATCACTCCGAGTCGAGACCATGGGCTATAGCCCATCGTCTCGGAGTCATTTTCGTCTTTTTTTCAAATCCTTGTTTTTCATCATTTATGACCATGGCGATGGGCTATAGCCCATGGTCTCGAACGGCATACTATAGCATGCCGTTTTCCATAATTTTTGAGGATTTGAAAAAAAGACGAAAATGACTCCGAGACCATGGGCTATAGCCCATCGTCTCGGAGTCATTTTCGTCTTTTTTTCAAATCCTTGTTTTTCATAATTTATGACCATGGCGATGGGCTATAGCCCATGGTCTCGAACGGCATACTATAGCATGCCGTTTTGCATCATCTTTGAGGATTTGAAAAAAAGACAAAAAATCACTCCGAGACCTTGGGCTATAGCCCATCGTCTCGGAGTCATTTTCGTCTTTTTTTCAAATCCTTGTTTTTCATCATTTATGACCATGGCATGGGCTATAGCCCATGGTCTCGAACGGCATACTATAGCATGCCGTTTTCCATCATTTTTGAGGATTTTAAAAAAAGACGAAAATCACTCCGAGACCATGGGCTATAGCCCATGAACTCGGAGTAATTTTCGTCTTTTTTTCAAATCCTCGTTTTTCATCATTTATGACCATGGCGATGGGCTATAGCCCATGGTCTAGAACGGCATACTATAGCATGCCGTTTTTCATCATTTTTGAGGATTTGAAAAAAAGACGAAAATCACTCCGAGACCATGGGCTATAGCCCATCGTCTCGGAGTCATTTTCGTCTTTTTTTCAAATCCTTGTTTTTCATAATTTATGACCATGGCGATGGGCTATAGCCCATGGTCTCGAACGGCATACTATAGCATGCCGTTTTGCATCATTTTTGAGGATTTGAAAAAAAGACGAAAATCACTCCGAGACCATGGGCTATAGCCCATCGTCTCGGAGTCATTTTCTTTTTTTTTTCAAATCCTCGTTTTTCATCATTTATGACCATGGCGATGGGCTATAGCCCATGGTCTCGAACGGCATACTATAGCATGCCGTTTTCCATCATTTTTGAGGATTTGAAAAAAAGACGAAAATGACTCCGAGACCATGGGCTATAGCCCATCGTCTCGGAGTCATTTTCGTCTTTTTTTCAAATCCTCGTTTTTCATCATTTATGACCATGGCGATGGGCTATAGCCCATGGTCTCGAACGGCATACTATAGCATGCCGTTTTCCATCATTTTTGAGGATTTGATAAAAAGGCGAAAATCACTCCGAGACCATGGGCTATAGCCCATCGTCTCGTAGTCATTTTCGTCTTTTTTTCAAATCCTTGTTTTTCATCATTTATGGCCATGGCGATGGGCTATAGCCCATGGTCTCGAACGGCATGCTATAGTATTCCGTTTTGCATCATTTTTGAGGATTTGAAAAAAAGACGAAAATCACTCCGAGACCATGGGCTATAGCCCATCGTCTCGGAGTCATTTTCGTCTTTTTTTCAAATCCTTGTTTTTCATAATTTATGACCATGGCGATGGGCTATAGCCCATGGTCTCGAACGGCATACTATAGCATGCCGTTTTGCATCATCTTTGAGGATTTGAAAAAAAGACAAAAAATCACTCCGAGACCATGGGCTATAGCCCATCGTCTCGGAGTCATTTTCGTCTTTTTTTCAAATCCTCGTTTTTCATAATGTATGACCATGGCGATGGGCTATAGCCCATGGTCTCGAACGGCATACTATAGCATGCCGTTTTCCATAATTTTTGAGGATTTGAAAAAAAGACGAAAATGACTCCGAGACCATGGGCTATATATAGCCCATCGTCTCGGAGTCATTTTCGTCTTTTTTTCAAATCCTCGTTTTTCATCATTTATGACCATGGGGATGGGCTATAGCCCATGGTCTCGAACGGCATACTATAGCATGCCGTTTTCCATCATTTTTGAGGATTTGAAAAAAAGACGAAAATCACTCCGAGTCGAGACCATGGGCTATAGCCCATCGTCTCGGAGTCGTTTTCGTCTTTTTTTCAAATCCTCGTTTTTCATCATTTATGACCATGGGGATGGGCTATAGCCCATGGTCTCGAACGGCATACTATAGCATGCCGTTTTCCATCATTTTTGAGGATTTGAAAAAAAGACGAAAATCACTCCGAGACCATGGGCTATAGCCCATGAACTCGGAGTAATTTTCGTCTTTTTTTCAAATCCTCGTTTTTCATCATTTATGACCATGGCGATGGGCTATAGCCCATGGTCTCGAACGGCATACTATAGCATGCCGTTTTTCATCATTTTTGAGGATTTGAAAAAAAGACGAAAATCACTCCGAGACCATGGGCTATAGCCCATCGTCTCGGAGTCATTTTCGTCTTTTTTTCAAATCCTTGATTTTCATAATTTATGACCATGGCGATGGGCTATAGCCCATGGTCTCGAACGGCATACTATAGCATGCCGTTTTGCATCATTTTTGAGGATTTGAAAAAAAGACGAAAATCACTCCGAGACCATGGGCTATAGCCCATCGTCTCGGAGTCATTTTCTTTTTTTTTTCAAATCCTCGTTTTTCATCATTTATGACCATGGCGATGGGCTATAGCCCATGGTCTCGAACGGCATACTATAGCATGCCGTTTTCCATCATTTTTGAGGATTTGAAAAAAAGACGAAAATGACTCCGAGACCATGGGCTATAGCCCATCGTCTCGGAGTCATTTTCGTCTTTTTTTCAAATCCTCGTTTTTCATAATTTATGACCATGGCGATGGGCTATAGCCCATGGTCTCGAACGGCATACTATAGCATGCCGTTTTCCATCATTTTTGAGGATTTGAAAAAAAGACGAAAATGACTCCGAGACCATGGGCTATAGCCCATCGTCTCGGAGTCATTTTCGTCTTTTTTTCAAATCCTCGTTTTTCATCATTTATGACCATGGGGATGGGCTATAGCCCATGGTCTCGAACGGCATACTATAGCATGCCGTTTTCCATCATTTTTGAGGATTTGAAAAAAAGACGAAAATCACTCCGAGTCGAGACCATGGGCTATAGCCCATCGTCTCGGAGTCGTTTTCGTCTTTTTTTCAAATCCTCGTTTTTCATCATTTATGACCATGGGGATGGGCTATAGCCCATGGTCTCGAACGGCATACTATAGCATGCCGTTTTCCATCATTTTTGAGGATTTGAAAAAAAGACGAAAATCACTCCGAGACCATGGGCTATAGCCCATCGTCTCGGAGTCATTTTCGTCTTTTTTTCAAATCCTCGTTTTTCATCATTTATGACCATAAATCGTCTCGGAGCCCATCGTCTCGGAGTCATTTTCTTTTTTTTTTCAAATCCTCGTTTTTCATCATTTATGACCATGGCGATGGGCTATAGCCCATGGTCTCGAACGGCATACTATAGCATGCCGTTTTCCATCATTTTTGAGGATTTGAAAAAAAGACGAAAATGACTCCGAGACCATGGGCTATAGCCCATCGTCTCGGAGTCATTTTCGTCTTTTTTTCAAATCCTCGTTTTTCATAATTTATGACCATGGCGATGGGCTATAGCCTATGGTCTCGAACGGCATACTATAGCATGCCGTTTTCCATCATTTTTGAGGATTTGAAAAAAAGATGAAAATCACTCCGAGACCATGGGCTATAGCCCATCGTCTCGGAGTCATTTTCGTCTTTTTTTCAAATCCTCGTTTTTCATCATTTATGACCATGGGGATGGGCTATAGCCCATGGTCTCGAACGGCATACTATAGCATGCCGTTTTCCATCATTTTTGAGGATTTGAAAAAAAGACGAAAATCACTCCGAGTCGAGACCATGGGCTATAGCCCATCGTCTCGGAGTCGTTTTCGTCTTTTTTTCAAATCCTCGTTTTTCATCATTTATGACCATGGGGATGGGCTATAGCCCATGGTCTCGAACGGCATACTATAGCATGCCGTTTTCCATCATTTTTGAGGATTTGAAAAAAAGACGAAAATCACTCCGAGACCATGGGCTATAGCCCATCGTCTCGGAGTCATTTTCGTCTTTTTTTCAAATCCTCGTTTTTCATCATTTATGACCATGGCGATGGGCTATAGCCCATGGTCTCGAACGGCATACTATAGCATGCCGTTTTCCATCATTTTTGAGGATTTGATAAAAAGGCGAAAATCACTCCGAGACCATGGGCTATAGCCCATCGTCTCGGAGTCATTTTCGTCTTTTTTTCAAATCCTTGTTTTTCATCATTTATGGCCATGGCGATGGGCTATAGCCCATGGTCTCGAACGGCATGCTATAGTATTCCGTTTTGCATCATTTTTGAGGATTTGAAAAAAAGACGAAAATCACTCCGAGACCATGGGCTATAGCCCATCGTCTCGGAGTCATTTTCGTCTTTTTTTCAAATCCTTGTTTTTCATAATTTATGACCATGGCGATGGGCTATAGCCCATGGTCTCGAACGGCATACTATAGCATGCCGTTTTGCATCATCTTTGAGGATTTGAAAAAAAGACAAAAAATCACTCCGAGACCATGGGCTATAGCCCATCGTCTCGGAGTCATTTTCGTCTTTTTTTCAAATCCTCGTTTTTCATAATGTATGACCATGGCGATGGGCTATAGCCCATGGTCTCGAACGGCATACTATAGCATGCCGTTTTCCATAATTTTTGAGGATTTGAAAAAAAGACGAAAATGACTCCGAGACCATGGGCTATATATAGCCCATCGTCTCGGAGTCATTTTCGTCTTTTTTTCAAATCCTCGTTTTTCATCATTTATGACCATGGGGATGGGCTATAGCCCATGGTCTCGAACGGCATACTATAGCATGCCGTTTTCCATCATTTTTGAGGATTTGAAAAAAAGACGAAAATCACTCCGAGTCGAGACCATGGGCTATAGCCCATCGTCTCGGAGTCATTTTCGTCTTTTTTTCAAATCCTTGTTTTTCATCATTTATGACCATGGCGATGGGCTATAGCCCATGGTCTCGAACGGCATACTATAGCATGCCGTTTTCCATAATTTTTGAGGATTTGAAAAAAAGACGAAAATGACTCCGAGACCATGGGCTATAGCCCATCGTCTCGGAGTCATTTTCGTCTTTTTTTCAAATCCTTGTTTTTCATAATTTATGACCATGGCGATGGGCTATAGCCCATGGTCTCGAACGGCATACTATAGCATGCCGTTTTGCATCATCTTTGAGGATTTGAAAAAAAGACAAAAAATCACTCCGAGACCTTGGGCTATAGCCCATCGTCTCGGAGTCATTTTCGTCTTTTTTTCAAATCCTTGTTTTTCATCATTTATGACCATGGCATGGGCTATAGCCCATGGTCTCGAACGGCATACTATAGCATGCCGTTTTCCATCATTTTTGAGGATTTTAAAAAAAGACGAAAATCACTCCGAGACCATGGGCTATAGCCCATGAACTCGGAGTAATTTTCGTCTTTTTTTCAAATCCTCGTTTTTCATCATTTATGACCATGGCGATGGGCTATAGCCCATGGTCTCGAACGGCATACTATAGCATGCCGTTTTTCATCATTTTTGAGGATTTGAAAAAAAGACGAAAATCACTCCGAGACCATGGGCTATAGCCCATCGTCTCGGAGTCATTTTCGTCTTTTTTTCAAATCCTTGTTTTTCATAATTTATGACCATGGCGATGGGCTATAGCCCATGGTCTCGAACGGCATACTATAGCATGCCGTTTTGCATCATTTTTGAGGATTTGAAAAAAAGACGAAAATCACTCCGAGACCATGGGCTATAGCCCATCGTCTCGGAGTCATTTTCTTTTTTTTTTCAAATCCTCGTTTTTCATCATTTATGACCATGGCGATGGGCTATAGCCCATGGTCTCGAACGGCATACTATAGCATGCCGTTTTCCATCATTTTTGAGGATTTGAAAAAAAGACGAAAATGACTCCGAGACCATGGGCTATAGCCCATCGTCTCGGAGTCATTTTCGTCTTTTTTTCAAATCCTCGTTTTTCATCATTTATGACCATGGCGATGGGCTATAGCCCATGGTCTCGAACGGCATACTATAGCATGCCGTTTTCCATCATTTTTGAGGATTTGATAAAAAGGCGAAAATCACTCCGAGACCATGGGCTATAGCCCATCGTCTCGTAGTCATTTTCGTCTTTTTTTCAAATCCTTGTTTTTCATCATTTATGGCCATGGCGATGGGCTATAGCCCATGGTCTCGAACGGCATGCTATAGTATTCCGTTTTGCATCATTTTTGAGGATTTGAAAAAAAGACGAAAATCACTCCGAGACCATGGGCTATAGCCCATCGTCTCGGAGTCATTTTCGTCTTTTTTTCAAATCCTTGTTTTTCATAATTTATGACCATGGCGATGGGCTATAGCCCATGGTCTCGAACGGCATACTATAGCATGCCGTTTTGCATCATCTTTGAGGATTTGAAAAAAAGACAAAAAATCACTCCGAGACCATGGGCTATAGCCCATCGTCTCGGAGTCATTTTCGTCTTTTTTTCAAATCCTCGTTTTTCATAATGTATGACCATGGCGATGGGCTATAGCCCATGGTCTCGAACGGCATACTATAGCATGCCGTTTTCCATAATTTTTGAGGATTTGAAAAAAAGACGAAAATGACTCCGAGACCATGGGCTATATATAGCCCATCGTCTCGGAGTCATTTTCGTCTTTTTTTCAAATCCTCGTTTTTCATCATTTATGACCATGGGGATGGGCTATAGCCCATGGTCTCGAACGGCATACTATAGCATGCCGTTTTCCATCATTTTTGAGGATTTGAAAAAAAGACGAAAATCACTCCGAGTCGAGACCATGGGCTATAGCCCATCGTCTCGGAGTCATTTTCGTCTTTTTTTCAAATCCTTGTTTTTCATCATTTATGACCATGGCGATGGGCTATAGCCCATGGTCTCGAACGGCATACTATAGCATGCCGTTTTCCATAATTTTTGAGGATTTGAAAAAAAGACGAAAATGACTCCGAGACCATGGGCTATAGCCCATCGTCTCGGAGTCATTTTCGTCTTTTTTTCAAATCCTTGTTTTTCATAATTTATGACCATGGCGATGGGCTATAGCCCATGGTCTCGAACGGCATACTATAGCATGCCGTTTTGCATCATCTTTGAGGATTTGAAAAAAAGACAAAAAATCACTCCGAGACCTTGGGCTATAGCCCATCGTCTCGGAGTCATTTTCGTCTTTTTTTCAAATCCTTGTTTTTCATCATTTATGACCATGGCATGGGCTATAGCCCATGGTCTCGAACGGCATACTATAGCATGCCGTTTTCCATCATTTTTGAGGATTTTAAAAAAAGACGAAAATCACTCCGAGACCATGGGCTATAGCCCATGAACTCGGAGTAATTTTCGTCTTTTTTTCAAATCCTCGTTTTTCATCATTTATGACCATGGCGATGGGCTATAGCCCATGGTCTCGAACGGCATACTATAGCATGCCGTTTTTCATCATTTTTGAGGATTTGAAAAAAAGACGAAAATCACTCCGAGACCATGGGCTATAGCCCATCGTCTCGGAGTCATTTTCGTCTTTTTTTCAAATCCTTGTTTTTCATAATTTATGACCATGGCGATGGGCTATAGCCCATGGTCTCGAACGGCATACTATAGCATGCCGTTTTGCATCATTTTTGAGGATTTGAAAAAAAGACGAAAATCACTCCGAGACCATGGGCTATAGCCCATCGTCTCGGAGTCATTTTCTTTTTTTTTTCAAATCCTCGTTTTTCATCATTTATGACCATGGCGATGGGCTATAGCCCATGGTCTCGAACGGCATACTATAGCATGCCGTTTTCCATCATTTTTGAGGATTTGAAAAAAAGACGAAAATGACTCCGAGACCATGGGCTATAGCCCATCGTCTCGGAGTCATTTTCGTCTTTTTTTCAAATCCTCGTTTTTCATCATTTATGACCATGGCGATGGGCTATAGCCCATGGTCTCGAACGGCATACTATAGCATGCCGTTTTCCATCATTTTTGAGGATTTGATAAAAAGGCGAAAATCACTCCGAGACCATGGGCTATAGCCCATCGTCTCGTAGTCATTTTCGTCTTTTTTTCAAATCCTTGTTTTTCATCATTTATGGCCATGGCGATGGGCTATAGCCCATGGTCTCGAACGGCATGCTATAGTATTCCGTTTTGCATCATTTTTGAGGATTTGAAAAAAAGACGAAAATCACTCCGAGACCATGGGCTATAGCCCATCGTCTCGGAGTCATTTTCGTCTTTTTTTCAAATCCTTGTTTTTCATAATTTATGACCATGGCGATGGGCTATAGCCCATGGTCTCGAACGGCATACTATAGCATGCCGTTTTGCATCATCTTTGAGGATTTGAAAAAAAGACAAAAAATCACTCCGAGACCATGGGCTATAGCCCATCGTCTCGGAGTCATTTTCGTCTTTTTTTCAAATCCTCGTTTTTCATAATGTATGTCCATGGCGATGGGCTATAGCCCATGGTCTCGAACGGCATACTATAGCATGCCGTTTTCCATAATTTTTGAGGATTAGAAAAAAAGACGAAAATGACTCCGAGACCATGGGCTATATATAGCCCATCGTTTCGGAGTCATTTTCGTCTTTTTTTCAAATCCTCGTTTTTCATCATTTATGACCATGGGGATGGGCTATAGCCCATGGTCTCGAACGGCATACTATAGCATGCCGTTTTCCATCATTTTTGAGGATTTGAAAAAAAGACGAAAATCACTCCGAGTCGAGACCATGGGCTATAGCCCATCGTCTCGGAGTCATTTTCGTCTTTTTTTCAAATCCTTGTTTTTCATCATTTATGACCATGGCGATGGGCTATAGCCCATGGTCTCGAACGGCATACTATAGCATGCCGTTTTCCATAATTTTTGAGGATTTGAAAAAAAGACGAAAATGACTCCGAGACCATGGGCTATAGCCCATCGTCTCGGAGTCATTTTCGTCTTTTTTTCAAATCCTTGTTTTTCATAATTTATGACCATGGCGATGGGCTATAGCCCATGGTCTCGAACGGCATACTATAGCATGCCGTTTTGCATCATCTTTGAGGATTTGAAAAAAAGACAAAAAATCACTCCGAGACCATGGGCTATAGCCCATCGTCTCGGAGTCATTTTCGTCTTTTTTTCAAATCCTTGTTTTTCATCATTTATGACCATGGCATGGGCTATAGCCCATGGTCTCGAACGGCATACTATAGCATGCCGTTTTCCATCATTTTTGAGGATTTTAAAAAAAGACGAAAATCACTCCGAGACCATGGGCTATAGCCCATGAACTCGGAGTAATTTTCGTCTTTTTTTCAAATCCTCGTTTTTCATCATTTATGACCATGGCGATGGGCTATAGCCCATGGTCTCGAACGGCATACTATAGCATGCCGTTTTTCATCATTTTTGAGGATTTGAAAAAAAGACGAAAATCACTCCGAGACCATGGGCTATAGCCCATCGTCTCGGAGTCATTTTCGTCTTTTTTTCAAATCCTTGTTTTTCATAATTTATGACCATGGCGATGGGCTATAGCCCATGGTCTCGAACGGCATACTATAGCATGCCGTTTTGCATCATTTTTGAGGATTTGAAAAAAAGACGAAAATCACTCCGAGACCATGGGCTATAGCCCATCGTCTCGGAGTCATTTTCGTCTTTTTTTCAAATCCTCGTTTTTCATAATTTATGACCATGGCGATGGGCTATAGCCTATGGTCTCGAACGGCATACTATAGCATGCCGTTTTCCATCATTTTTGAGGATTTGAAAAAAAGACGAAAATCACTCCGAGACCATGGGCTATAGCCCATCGTCTCGGAGTCATTTTCGTCTTTTTTTCAAATCCTTGTTTTTCATAATTTATGACCATGGCGATGGGCTATAGCCCATGGTCTCGAACGGCATACTATAGCATGCCGTTTTGCATCATTTTTGAGGATTTGAAATAAAGACGAAAATCACTCCGAGACCATGGGCTATAGCCCATCGTCTCGTAGTCATTTTCGTCTTTTTTTCAAATCCTTGTTTTTCATCATTTATGGCCATGGCGATGGGCTATAGCCCATGGTCTCGAACGGCATGCTATAGTATTCCGTTTTGCATCATTTTTGAGGATTTGAAAAAAAGACGAAAATCACTCCGAGACCATGGGCTATAGCCCATCGTCTCGTAGTCATTTTCGTCTTTTTTTCAAATCCTTGTTTTTCATCATTTATGGCCATGGCGAATCTGGGCTATAGCCCATGGTCTCGAACGGCATACTATAGCATGCCGTTTTCCATCATTTTTGAGGATTTTAAAAAAAGACGAAAATCACTCCGAGACCATGGGCTATAGCCCATGAACTCGGAGTCATTTTCGTCTTTTTTTCAAATCCTTGTTTTTCATAATTTATGACCATGGCGATGGGCTATAGCCCATGGTCTCGAACGGCATACTATAGCATGCCGTTTTGCATCATTTTTGAGGATTTGAAAAAAAGACGAAAATCACTCCGAGACCATGGGCTATAGCCCATCGTCTCGGAGTCATTTTCTTTTTTTTTTCAAATCCTCGTTTTTCATCATTTATGACCATGGCGATGGGCTATAGCCCATGGTCTCGAACGGCATACTATAGCATGCCGTTTTCCATCATTTTTGAGGATTTGAAAAAAAGACGAAAATGACTCCGAGACCATGGGCTATAGCCCATCGTCTCGGAGTCATTTTCGTCTTTTTTTCAAATCCTCGTTTTTCATCATTTATGACCATGGCGATGGGCTATAGCCCATGGTCTCGAACGGCATACTATAGCATGCCGTTTTCCATCATTTTTGAGGATTTGATAAAAAGGCGAAAATCACTCCGAGACCATGGGCTATAGCCCATCGTCTCGTAGTCATTTTCGTCTTTTTTTCAAATCCTTGTTTTTCATCATTTATGGCCATGGCGATGGGCTATAGCCCATGGTCTCGAACGGCATGCTATAGTATTCCGTTTTGCATCATTTTTGAGGATTTGAAAAAAAGACGAAAATCACTCCGAGACCATGGGCTATAGCCCATCGTCTCGGAGTCATTTTCGTCTTTTTTTCAAATCCTTGTTTTTCATAATTTATGACCATGGCGATGGGCTATAGCCCATGGTCTCGAACGGCATACTATAGCATGCCGTTTTGCATCATCTTTGAGGATTTGAAAAAAAGACAAAAAATCACTCCGAGACCATGGGCTATAGCCCATCGTCTCGGAGTCATTTTCGTCTTTTTTTCAAATCCTCGTTTTTCATAATTTATGACCATGGCGATGGGCTATAGCCCATGGTCTCGAACGGCATACTATAGCATGCCGTTTTCCATCATTTTTGAGGATTTGAAAAAAAGACGAAAATCACTCCGAGACCATGGGCTATATATAGCCCATCGTCTCGGAGTCATTTTCGTCTTTTTTTCAAATCCTCGTTTTTCATCATTTATGACCATGGGGATGGGCTATAGCCCATGGTCTCGAACGGCATACTATAGCATGCCGTTTTCCATCATTTTTGAGGATTTGAAAAAAAGACGAAAATCACTCCGAGACCATGGGCTATAGCCCATCGTCTCGGAGTCATTTTCGTCTTTTTTTCAAATCCTTGTTTTTCATAATTTATGACCATGGCGATGGGCTATAGCCCATGGTCTCGAACGGCATACTATAGCATGCCGTTTTGCATCATCTTTGAGGATTTGAAAAAAATACACAAAATCACTCCGAGACCATGGGCTATAGCCCATCGTCTCGGAGTCATTTTCGTCTTTTTTTCAAATCCTCGTTTTTCATAATTTATGACCATGGCGATGGGCTATAGCCCATGGTCTCGAACGGCATACTATAGCATGCCGTTTTCCATCATTTTTGAGGATTTGAAAAAAAGACGAAAATCACACTGAGACCATGGGCTATATATAGCCCATCGTCTCGGAGTCATTTTCGTCTTTTTTTCAAATCCTCGTTTTTCATAATTTATGACCATGGCGATGGGCAGCCCAGTATCACAATTAAAAGTCAAACCTCGACTTTTTGACAGACCCCGGGAAAAGTCACCGTTTGACTTTTCAAAAGTCAAATACTGACTTTGCGATGGGCTATAGCCCATGGTCTCGAACGGCATACTATAGCATGCCGTTTTCCATCCTTTTTGAGGATTTGAAAAAAAGACGAAAATGACACCGAGACCATGGGCTATAGCCCATCGTCTCGGAGTCATTTTCGTCTTTTTTTCAAATCCTCGTTTTTCATCATTTATGACCATGGCGATGGGCTATAGCCCATGGTCTCGAACGGCATACTATAGCATGCCGTTTTCCATCATTTTTGAGGATTTGTTAAAAAGACGAAAATCACTCCGAGACCATGGGCTATAGCCCATCGTCTCGTAGTCATTTTCGTCTTTTTTTCAAATCCTTGTTTTTCATCATTTATGGCCATGGCGAATCTGGGCTATAGCCCATGGTCTCGAACGGCATGCTATAGTATTCCGTTTTGCATCATTTTTGAGGATTTGAAAAAAAGACGAAAATCACTCCGAGACCATGGGCTATAGCCCATCGTCTCGGAGTCATTTTCCTCTTTTTTTCAAATCCTCGTTTTTCATAATTTATGACCATGGCGATGGGCTATAGCCCATGGTCTCGAACGGCATACTATAGCATGCCGTTTTCCATCATTTTTGAGGATTTGAAAAAAAGATGAAAATGACTCCGAGACCATGGGCTATAGCCCATCGTCTCGGACTCATTTTCGTCTTTTTTTCAAATCCTCGTTTTCATCATTTATGACCATGGGGATGGGCTATAGCCCATGGTTTCGAACGGCATACTATAGCATGCCGTTTTCCATCATTTTTGAGGATTTGAAAAAAAGACGAAAATCACTCCGAGTCGAGACCATGGGCTATAGCCCATCGTCTCGGAGTCATTTTCGTCTTTTTTTCAAATCCTTGTTTTTCATCATTTATGGCCATGGCGAATCTGGGCTATAGCCCATGGTCTCGAACGGCATGCTATAGTATTCCGTTTTGCATCATTTTTGAGGATTTGAAAAAAAGACGAAAATCACTCCGAGACCATGGGCTATAGCCCATCGTCTCGGAGTCATTTTCGTCTTTTTTTCAAATCCTCGTTTTTCATCATTTATGACCATGGGGATGGGCTATAGCCCATGGTCTCGAACGGCATACTATAGCATGCCATTTTCCATCATTTTTGAGGATTTGAAAAAAAGACGAAAATGACTCCGAGACCATGGGCTATAGCCCATCGTCTCGGAGTCATTTTCGTCTTTTTTTCAAATCCTCGTTTTTCATCATTTATGACCATGGCGATGGGCTATAGCCCATGGTCTCGAACGGCATACTATAGCATGCCGTTTTCCATCATTTTTGAGGATTTGATAAAAAGGCGAAAATCACTCCGAGACCATGGGCTATAGCCCATCGTCTCGTAGTCATTTTCGTCTTTTCTTCAAATCCTTGTTTTTCATCATTTATGGCCATGGCGATGGGCTATAGCCCATGGTCTCGAACGGCATGCTATAGTATTCCGTTTTGCATCATTTTTGAGGATTTGAAAAAAAGACGAAAATCACTCCGAGACCATGGGCTATAGCCCATCGTCTCGGAGTCATTTTCGTCTTTTTTTCAAATCCTCGTTTTTCATAATTTATGACCATGGCGATGGGCTATAGCCCATGGTCTCGAACGGCATACTATAGCATGCCGTTTTCCATCATTTTTGAGGATTTGAAAAAAAGACGAAAATCACTCCGAGACCATGGGCTATATATAGCCCATCGTCTCGGAGTCATTTTCGTCTTTTTTTCAAATCCTCGTTTTTCATCATTTATGACCATGGGGATGGGCTATAGCCCATGGTCTCGAACGGCATACTATAGCATGCCGTTTTCCATCATTTTTGAGGATTTGAAAAAAAGACGAAAATCACTCCGAGACCATGGGCTATAGCCCATCGTCTCGGAGTCATTTTCGTCTTTTTTTCAAATCCTTGTTTTTCATCATTTATGACCATGGCGATGGGCTATAGCCCATGGTCTCGAACGGCATACTATAGCATGCCGTTTTCCATAATTTTTGAGGATTTGAAAAAAAGACGAAAATGACTCCGAGACCATGGGCTATAGCCCATCGTCTCGGAGTCATTTTCGTCTATTTTTCAAATCCTCGTTTTTCATAATTTATGACCATGGCGATGGGCTATAGCCCATGGTCTCGAACGGCATACTATAGCATGCCGTTTTCCATCATTTTTGAGGATTTGAAAAAAAGACGAAAATCACACTGAGACCATGGGCTATATATAGCCCATTGTCTCGGAGTCATTTTCGTCTTTTTTTCAAATCCTCGTTTTTCATAATTTATGACCATGGCGATGGGCAGCCCAGTATCACAATTAAAAGTCAAACCTCGACTTTTTGACAGACCCCGGGAAAAGTCACCGTTTGACTTTTCAAAAGTCAAATACTGACTTTGCGATGGGCTATAGCCCATGGTCTCGAACGGCATACTATAGCATGCCGTTTTCCATCATTTTTGAGGATTTGAAAAAAAGACGAAAATGACTCCGAGACCATGGGCTATAGCCCATCGTCTCGGAGTCATTTTCGTCTTTTTTTCAAATCCTCGTTTTTCATCATTTATGACCATGGCGATGGGCTATAGCCCATGGTCTCGAACGGCATACTATAGCATGCCGTTTTCCATCATTTTTGAGGATTTGTTAAAAAGACGAAAATCACTCCGAGACCATGGGCTATAGCCCATCGTCTCGTAGTCATTTTCGTCTTTTTTTCAAATCCTTGTTTTTCATCATTTATGGCCATGGCGAATCTGGGCTATAGCCCATGGTCTCGAACGGCATGCTATAGTATTCCGTTTTGCATCATTTTTGAGGATTTGAAAAAAAGACGAAAATCACTCCGAGACCATGGGCTATAGCCCATCGTCTCGGAGTCATTTTCGTCTTTTTTTCAAATCCTCGTTTTTCATAATTTATGACCATGGCGATGGGCTATAGCCCATGGTCTCGAACGGCATACTATAGCATGCCGTTTTCCATCATTTTTGAGGATTTGAAAAAAAGATGAAAATGACTCCGAGACCATGGGCTATAGCCCATCGTCTCGGAGTCATTTTCGTCTTTTTTTCAAATCCTCGTTTTTCATCATTTATGACCATGGGGATGGGCTATAGCCCATGGTCTCGAACGGCATACTATAGCATGCCGTTTTCCATCATTTTTGAGGATTTGAAAAAAAGACGAAAATCACTCCGAGTCGAGACCATGGGCTATAGCCCATCGTCTCGGAGTCATTTTCGTCTTTTTTTCAAATCCTTGTTTTTCATCATTTATGACCATGGCGATGGGCTATAGCCCATGGTCTCGAACGGCATACTATAGCATGCCGTTTTCCATCATTTTTGAGGATTTGTTAAAAAGACGAAAATCACTCCGAGACCATGGGCTATAGCCCATCGTCTCGTAGTCATTTTCGTCTTTTTTTCAAATCCTTGTTTTTCATCATTTATGGCCATGGCGAATCTGGGCTATAGCCCATGGTCTCGAACGGCATGCTATAGTATTCCGTTTTGCATCATTTTTGAGGATTTGAAAAAAAGACGAAAATCACTCCGAGACCATGGGCTATAGCCCATCGTCTCGGAGTCATTTTCGTCTTTTTTTCAAATCCTCGTTTTTCATAATTTATGACCATGGCGATGGGCTATAGCCCATGGTCTCGAACGGCATACTATAGCATGCCGTTTTCCATCATTTTTGAGGATTTGAAAAAAAGATGAAAATGACTCCGAGACCATGGGCTATAGCCCATCGTCTCGGAGTCATTTTCGTCTTTTTTTTAAATCCTCGTTTTCATCATTTATGACCATGGGGATGGGCTATAGCCCATGGTTTCGAACGGCATACAATAGCATGCCGTTTTCCATCATTTTTGAGGATTTGAAAAAAAGACGAAAATCACTCCGAGTCGAGACCATGGGCTATAGCCCATCGTCTCGGAGTCATTTTCGTCTTTTTTTCAAATCCTTGTTTTTCATCATTTATGACCATGGCGATGGGCTATAGCCCATGGTCTCGAACGGCATACTATAGCATGCCGTTTTCCATAATTTTTGAGGATTTGTTAAAAAGACGAAAATCACTCCGAGACCATGGGCTATAGCCCATCGTCTCGTAGTCATTTTCGTCTTTTTTTCAAATCCTTGTTTTTCATCATTTATGGCCATGGCGAATCTGGGCTATAGCCCATGGTCTCGAACGGCATACTATAGCATGCCGTTTTCCATCATTTTTGAGGATTTGAAAAAAAGACGAAAATCACTCCGAGTCGAGACCATGGGCTATAGCCCATCGTCTCGGAGTCATTTTCGTCTTTTTTTCAAATCCTTGTTTTTCATCATTTATGACCATGGCGATGGGCTATAGCCCATGGTCTCGAACGGCATACTATAGCATGCCGTAATCCATCATTTTTGAGGATTTGAAAAAAAGACGAAAATCACTTCGAGTCGAGACCATGGGCTATAGCCCATCGTCTCGGAGTCATTTTCGTCTTTTTTTCAAATCCTTGTTTTTCATCATTTATGACCATGGCGATGGGCTATAGCCCATGGTCTCGAACGGCATACTATAGCATGCCGTTTTCCATCATTTTTGAGGATTTGAAAAAAAGACGAAAATCACTCCGAGACCATGGGCTATAGCCCATCGTCTCGGAGTCATTTTCGTCTTTTTTTCAAATCCTTGTTTTTCATCATTTATGACCATGGCATGGGCTATAGCCCATGGTCTCGAACGGCATACTATAGCATGCCGTTTTCCATCATTTTTGAGGATTTGAAAAAAAGATGAAAATGACTCCGAGACCATGGGCTATAGCCCATCGTCTCGGAGTCATTTTCGTCTTTTTTTCAAATCCTCGTTTTCATCATTTATGACCATGGGGATGGGCTATAGCCCATGGTTTCGAACGGCATACTATAGCATGCCGTTTTCCATCATTTTTGAGGATTTGAAAAAAAGACGAAAATCACTCCGAGTCGAGACCATGGGCTATAGCCCATCGTCTCGGAGTCATTTTCGTCTTTTTTTCAAATCCTTGTTTTTCATCATTTATGACCATGGCGATGGGCTATAGCCCATGGTCTCGAACGGCATACTATAGCATGCCGTTTTCCATAATTTTTGAGGATTTGTTAAAAAGACGAAAATCACTCCGAGACCATGGGCTATAGCCCATCGTCTCGTAGTCATTTTCGTCTTTTTTTCAAATCCTTGTTTTTCATCATTTATGGCCATGGCGAATCTGGGCTATAGCCCATGGTCTCGAACGGCATGCTATAGTATTCCGTTTTGCATCATTTTTGAGGATTTGAAAAAAAGACGAAAATCACTCCGAGACCATGGGCTATAGCCCATCGTCTCGGAGTCATTTTCGTCTTTTTTTCAAATCCTCGTTTTTCATAATTTATGACCATGGCGATGGGCTATAGCCCATGGTCTCGAACGGCATACTATAGCATGCCGTTTTCCATCATTTTTGAGGATTTGAAAAAAAGATGAAAATGACTCCGAGACCATGGGCTATAGCCCATCGTCTCGGAGTCATTTTCGACTTTTTTTCAAATCCTCGTTTTTCATCATTTATGACCATGGGGATGGGCTATAGCCCATGGTCTCGAACGGCATACTATAGCATGCCGTTTTCCATCATTTTTGAGGATTTGAAAAAAAGACGAAAATCACTCCGAGTCGAGACCATGGGCTATAGCCCATCGTCTCGGAGTCATTTTCGTCTTTTTTTCAAATCCTTGTTTTTCATCATTTATGACCATGGCGATGGGCTATAGCCCATGGTCTCGAACGGCATACTATAGCATGCCGTAATCCATCATTTTTGAGGATTTGAAAAAAAGACGAAAATCACTTCGAGTCGAGACCATGGGCTATAGCCCATCGTCTCGGAGTCATTTTCGTCTTTTTTTCAAATCCTTGTTTTTCATCATTTATGACCATGGCGATGGGCTATAGCCCATGGTCTCGAACGGCATACTATAGCATGCCGTTTTCCATCATTTTTGAGGATTTGAAAAAAAGACGAAAATCACTCCGAGACCATGGGCTATAGCCCATCGTCTCGGAGTCATTTTCGTCTTTTTTTCAAATCCTTGTTTTTCATCATTTATGACCATGGCATGGGCTATAGCCCATGGTCTCGAACGGCATACTATAGCATGCCGTTTTCCATCATTTTTGAGGATTTTAAAAAAAAGACGAAAATCACTCCGAGACCATGGGCTATAGCCCATGAACTCGGAGTCATTTTCGTCTTTTTTTCAAATCCTTGTTTTTCATAATTTATGACCATGGCGATGGGCTATAGCCCATGGTCTCGAACGGCATACTATAACATGCCGTTTTGCATCATTTTTGAGGATTTGAAAAAAAGACGAAAATCACTCCGAGACCATGGGCTATAGCCCATCGTCTCGTAGTCATTTTCGTCTTTTCTTCAAATCCTTGTTTTTCATCATTTATGGCCATGGCGATGGGCTATAGCCCATGGTCTCGAACGGCATGCTATAGTATTCCGTTTTGCATCATTTTTGAGGATTTGAAAAAAAGACGAAAATCACTCCGAGACCATGGGCTATAGCCCATCGTCTCGGAGTCATTTTCGTCTTTTTTTCAAATCCTTGTTTTTCATAATTTATGACCATGGCGATGGGCTATAGCCCATGGTCTCGAACGGCATACTATAGCATGCCGTTTTGCATCATCTTTGAGGATTTGAAAAAAAGACAAAAAATCACTCCGAGACCATGGGCTATAGCCCATCGTCTCGGAGTCATTTTCGTCTTTTTTTCAAATCCTCGTTTTTCATAATTTATGACCATGGCGATGGGCTATAGCCCATGGTCTCGAACGGCATACTATAGCATGCCGTTTTCCATAATTTTTGAGGATTTGAAAAAAAGACGAAAATCACTCCGAGACCATGGGCTATATATAGCCCATCGTCTCGGAGTCATTTTCGTCTTTTTTTCAAATCCTCGTTTTTCATCATTTATGACCATGGGGATGGGCTATAGCCCATGGTCTCGAACGGCATACTATAGCATGCCGTTTTGCATCATCTTTGAGGATTTGAAAAAAAGACAAAAAATCACTCCGAGACCATGGGCTATAGCCCATCGTCTCGGAGTCATTTTCGTCTTTTTTTCAAATCCTCGTTTTTCATAATTTATGACCATGGCGATGGGCTATAGCCCATGGTCTCGAACGGCATACTATAGCATGCCATTTTCCATCATTTTTGAGGATTTGAAAAAAAGACGAAAATCACTCCGAGACCATAAGCTATATATAGCCCATCGTCTCGGAGTCATTTTCGTCTTTTTTTCAAATCCTCGTTTTTCATCATTTATGACCATGGGGATGGGCTATAGCCCATGGTCTCGAACGGCATACTATAGCATGCCGTTTTCCATCATTTTTGAGGATTTGAAAAAAAGACGAAAATCACTCCGAGACCATGGGCTATAGCCCATCGTCTCGGAGTCATTTTCGTCTTTTTTTCAAATCCTTGTTTTTCATCATTTATGACCATGGCGATGGGCTATAGCCCATGGTCTCGAACGGCATACTATAGCATGCCGTCTTCCATAATTTTTGAGGATTTGAAAAAAAGACGAAAATGACTCCGAGACCATGGGCTATAGCCCATCGTCTCGGAGTCATTTTCGTCTTTTTTTCAAATCCTTGTTTTTCATAATTTATGACCATGGCGATGGGCTATAGCCCATGGTCTCGAACGGCATACTATAGCATGCCGTTTTGCATCATCTTTGAGGATTTGAAAAAAATACACAAAATCACTCCGAGACCATGGGCTATAGCCCATCGTCTCGGAGTCATTTTCGTCTATTTTTCAAATCCTCGTTTTTCATAATTTATGACCATGGCGATGGGCTATAGCCCATGGTCTCGAACGGCATACTATAGCATGCCGTTTTCCATCATTTTTGAGGATTTGAAAAAAAGACGAAAATCACACTGAGACCATGGGCTATATATAGCCCATCGTCTCGGAGTCATTTTCGTCTTTTTTTCAAATCCTCGTTTTTCATAATTTATGACCATGGCGATGGGCAGCCCAGTATCACAATTAAAAGTCAAACCTCGACTTTTTGACAGACCCCGGGAAAAGTCACCGTTTGACTTTTCAAAAGTCAAATACTGACTTTGCGATGGGCTATAGCCCATGGTCTCGAACGGCATACTATAGCATGCCGTTTTCCATCATTTTTGAGGATTTGAAAAAAAGACGAAAATGACTCCGAGACCATGGGCTATAGCCCATCGTCTCGGAGTCATTTTCGTCTTTTTTTCAAATCCTCGTTTTTCATCATTTATGACCATGGCGATGGGCTATAGCCCATGGTCTCGAACGGCATACTATAGCATGCCGTTTTCCATCATTTTTGAGGATTTGTTAAAAAGACGAAAATCACTCCGAGACCATGGGCTATAGCCCATCGTCTCGTAGTCATTTTCGTCTTTTTTTCAAATCCTTGTTTTTCATCATTTATGGCCATGGCGAATCTGGGCTATAGCCCATGGTCTCGAACGGCATGCTATAGTATTCCGTTTTGCATCATTTTTGAGGATTTGAAAAAAAGACGAAAATCACTCCGAGACCATGGGCTATAGCCCATCGTCTCGGAGTCATTTTCGTCTTTTTTTCAAATCCTCGTTTTTCATAATTTATGACCATGGCGATGGGCTATAGCCCATGGTCTCGAACGGCATACTATAGCATGCCGTTTTCCATCATTTTTGAGGATTTGAAAAAAAGATGAAAATGACTCCGAGACCATGGGCTATAGCCCATCGTCTCGGAGTCATTTTCGTCTTTTTTTCAAATCCTCGTTTTTCATCATTTATGACCATGGGGATGGGCTATAGCCCATGGTCTCGAACGGCATACTATAGCATGCCGTTTTCCATCATTTTTGAGGATTTGAAAAAAAGACGAAAATCACTCCGAGTCGAGACCATGGGCTATAGCCCATCGTCTCGGAGTCATTTTCGTCTTTTTTTCAAATCCTTGTTTTTCATCATTTATGACCATGGCGATGGGCTATAGCCCATGGTCTCGAACGGCATACTATAGCATGCCGTTTTCCATCATTTTTGAGGATTTGTTAAAAAGACGAAAATCACTCCGAGACCATGGGCTATAGCCCATCGTCTCGTAGTCATTTTCGTCTTTTTTTCAAATCCTTGTTTTTCATCATTTATGGCCATGGCGAATCTGGGCTATAGCCCATGGTCTCGAACGGCATGCTATAGTATTCCGTTTTGCATCATTTATGAGGATTTGAAAAAAAGACGAAAATCACTCCGAGACCATGGGCTATAGCCCATCGTCTCGGAGTCATTTTCGTCTTTTTTTCAAATCCTCGTTTTTCATAATTTATGACCATGGCGATGGGCTATAGCCCATGGTCTCGAACGGCATACTATAGCATGCCGTTTTCCATCATTTTTGAGGATTTGAAAAAAAGATGAAAATGACTCCGAGACCATGGGCTATAGCCCATCGTCTCGGAGTCATTTTCGACTTTTTTTCAAATCCTCGTTTTTCATCATTTATGACCATGGGGATGGGCTATAGCCCATGGTCTCGAACGGCATACCATAGCATGCCGTTTTCCATCATTTTTGAGGATTTGAAAAAAAGACGAAAATCACTCCGAGACCATGGGCTATAGCCCATCGTCTCGGAGTCATTTTCGTCTTTTTTTCAAATCCTTGTTTTTCATCATTTATGACCATGGCATGGGCTATAGCCCATGGTCTCGAACGGCATACTATAGCATGCCGTTTTCCATCATTTTTGAGGATTTTAAAAAAAGACGAAAATCACTCCGAGACCATGGGCTATAGCCCATGAACTCGGAGTAATTTTCGTCTTTTTTTCAAATCCTCGTTTTTCATCATGACCATGGCGATGGGCTATAGCCCATGGTCTCGAACGGCATACTATAGCATGCCGTTTTTCATCATTTTTGAGGATTTGAAAAAAAGACGAAAATCACTCCGAGACCATGGGCTATAGCCCATCGTCTCGGAGTCATTTTCGTCTTTTTTTCAAATCCTCGTTTTTCATCATTTATGACCATGGGGATGGGCTATAGCCCATGGTCTCGAACGGCATACTATAGCATGCCGTTTTCCATCATTTTTGAGGATTTGAAAAAAAGACGAAAATCACTCCGAGACCATGGGCTATAGCCCATCGTCTCGGAGTCATTTTCGTCTTTTTTTCAAATCCTTGTTTTTCATAATTTATGACCATGGCGATGGGCTATAGCCCATGGTCTCGAACGGCATACTATAGCATGCCGTTTTGCATCATCTTTGAGGATTTGAAAAAAAGACAAAAAATCACTCCGAGACCATGGGCTATAGCCCATCGTCTCGGAGTCATTTTCGTCTTTTTTTCAAATCCTCGTTTTTCATAATTTATGACCATGGCGATGGGCTATAGCCCATGGTCTCGAACGGCATACTATAGCATGCCGTTTTCCATCATTTTTGAGGATTTGAAAAAAAGACGAAAATCACTCCGAGACCATGGGCTATATATAGCCCATCGTCTCGGAGTCATTTTCGTCTTTTTTTCAAATCCTCGTTTTTCATCATTTATGACCATGGGGATGGGCTATAGCCCATGGTCTCGAACGGCATACTATAGCATGCCGTTTTCCATCATTTTTGAGGATTTGAAAAAAAGACGAAAATCACTCCGAGACCATGGGCTATAGCCCATCGTCTCGGAGTCATTTTCGTCTTTTTTTCAAATCCTTGTTTTTCATAATTTATGACCATGGCGATGGGCTATAGCCCATGGTCTCGAACGGCATACTATAGCATGCCGTTTTGCATCATCTTTGAGGATTTGAAAAAAATACACAAAATCACTCCGAGACCATGGGCTATAGCCCATCGTCTCGGAGTCATTTTCGTCTTTTTTTCAAATCCTCGTTTTTCATAATTTATGACCATGGCGATGGGCTATAGCCCATGGTCTCGAACGGCATACTATAGCATGCCGTTTTCCATCATTTTTGAGGATTTGAAAAAAAGATGAAAATGACTCCGAGACCATGGGCTATAGCCCATCGTCTCGGAGTCATTTTCGACTTTTTTTCAAATCCTCGTTTTTCATCATTTATGACCATGGGGATGGGCTATAGCCCATGGTCTCGAACGGCATACCATAGCATGCCGTTTTCCATCATTTTTGAGGATTTGAAAAAAAGACGAAAATCACTCCGAGTCGAGACCATGGGCTATAGCCCATCGTCTCGGAGTCATTTTCGTCTTTTTTTCAAATCCTTGTTTTTCATCATTTATGTCCATGGCGATGGGCTATAGCCCATGGTCTAGAACGGCATACTATAGCATGCCGTTTTCCATCATTTTTGAGGATTTGAAAAAAAGACGAAAATCACTCCGAGACCATGGGCTATAGCCCATCGTCTCGGAGTCATTTTCGTCTTTTTTTCAAATCCTTGTTTTTCATCATTTATGACCATGGCATGGGCTATAGCCCATGGTCTCGAACGGCATACTATAGCATGCCGTTTTCCATCATTTTTGAGGATTTTAAAAAAAGACGAAAATCACTCCGAGACCATGGGCTATAGCCCATGAACTCGGAGTAATTTTCGTCTTTTTTTCAAATCCTCGTTTTTCATCATGACCATGGCGATGGGCTATAGCCCATGGTCTCGAACGGCATACTATAGCATGCCGTTTTTCATCATTTTTGAGGATTTGAAAAAAAGACGAAAATCACTCCGAGACCATGGGCTATAGCCCATCGTCTCGGAGTCATTTTCGTCTTTTTTTCAAATCCTCGTTTTTCATCATTTATGACCATGGGGATGGGCTATAGCCCATGGTCTCGAACGGCATACTATAGCATGCCGTTTTCCATCATTTTTGAGGATTTGAAAAAAAGACGAAAATCACTCCGAGACCATGGGCTATATATAGCCCATCGTCTCGGAGTCATTTTCGTCTTTTTTTCAAATCCTCGTTTTTCATCATTTATGACCATGGGGATGGGCTATAGCCCATGGTCTCGAACGGCATACTATAGCATGCCGTTTTCCATCATTTTTGAGGATTTGAAAAAAAGACGAAAATCACTCCGAGACCATGGGCTATAGCCCATCGTCTCGGAGTCATTTTCGTCTTTTTTTCAAATCCTTGTTTTTCATAATTTATGACCATGGCGATGGGCTATAGCCCATGGTCTCGAACGGCATACTATAGCATGCCGTTTTGCATCATCTTTGAGGATTTGAAAAAAATACACAAAATCACTCCGAGACCATGGGCTATAGCCCATCGTCTCGGAGTCATTTTCGTCTATTTTTCAAATCCTCGTTTTTCATAATTTATGACCATGGCGATGGGCTATAGCCCATGGTCTCGAACGGCATACTATAGCATGCCGTTTTCCATCATTTTTGAGGATTTGAAAAAAAGACGAAAATCACACTGAGACCATGGGCTATATATAGCCCATCGTCTCGGAGTCATTTTCGTCTTTTTTTCAAATCCTCGTTTTTCATAATTTATGACCATGGCGATGGGCAGCCCAGTATCACAATTAAAAGTCAAACCTCGACTTTTTGACAGACCACGGGAAAAGTCACCGTTTGACTTTTCAAAAGTCAAATACTGACTTTGCGATGGGCTATAGCCCATGGTCTCGAACGGCATACTATAGCATGCCGTTTTCCATCATTTTTGAGGATTTGAAAAAAAGACGAAAATGACTCCGAGACCATGGGCTATAGCCCATCGTCTCGGAGTCATTTTCGTCTTTTTTTCAAATCCTCGTTTTTCATCATTTATGACCATGGCGATGGGCTATAGCCCATGGTCTCGAACGGCATACTATAGCATGCCGTTTTCCATCATTTTTGAGGATTTGTTAAAAAGACGAAAATCACTCCGAGACCATGGGCTATAGCCCATCGTCTCGTAGTCATTTTCGTCTTTTTTTCAAATCCTTGTTTTTCATCATTTATGGCCATGGCGAATCTGGGCTATAGCCCATGGTCTCGAACGGCATGCTATAGTATTCCGTTTTGCATCATTTTTGAGGATTTGAAAAAAAGACGAAAATCACTCCGAGACCATGGGCTATAGCCCATCGTCTCGGAGTCATTTTCGTCTTTTTTTCAAATCCTCGTTTTTCATAATTTATGACCATGGCGATGGGCTATAGCCCATGGTCTCGAACGGCATACTATAGCATGCCGTTTTCCATCATTTTTGAGGATTTGAAAAAAAGATGAAAATGACTCCGAGACCATGGGCTATAGCCCATCGTCTCGGAGTCATTTTCGTCTTTTTTTCAAATCCTCGTTTTTCATCATTTATGACCATGGGGATGGGCTATAGCCCATGGTCTCGAACGGCATACTATAGCATGCCGTTTTCCATCATTTTTGAGGATTTGTTAAAAAGACGAAAATCACTCCGAGACCATGGGCTATAGCCCATCGTCTCGTAGTCATTTTCGTCTTTTTTTCAAATCCTTGTTTTTCATCATTTATGGCCATGGCGAATCTGGGCTATAGCCCATGGTCTCGAACGGCATGCTATAGTATTCCGTTTTGCATCATTTATGAGGATTTGAAAAAAAGACGAAAATCACTCCGAGACCATGGGCTATAGCCCATCGTCTCGGAGTCATTTTCGTCTTTTTTTCAAATCCTCGTTTTTCATAATTTATGACCATGGCGATGGGCTATAGCCCATGGTCTCGAACGGCATACTATAGCATGCCGTTTTCCATCATTTTTGAGGATTTGAAAAAAAGATGAAAATGACTCCGA
This sequence comes from Electrona antarctica, assembly GCF_951216825.1. Taxonomy (NCBI): domain Eukaryota; kingdom Metazoa; phylum Chordata; class Actinopteri; order Myctophiformes; family Myctophidae; genus Electrona; species Electrona antarctica. Next base: position 45,767,755 of record NC_136791.1, read on the forward strand.
GACCATGGGCTATAGCCCATCGTCTCGGAGTCATTTTCGACTTTTTTTCAAATCCTCGTTTTTCATCATTTATGACCATGGGGATGGGCTATAGCCCATGGTCTCGAACGGCATACTATAGCATGCCGTTTTCCATCATTTTTGAGGATTTGAAAAAAAGACGAAAATCACTCCGAGTCGAGACCATGGGCTATAGCCCATCGTCTCGGAGTCATTTTCGTCTTTTTTTCAAATCCTTGTTTTTCATCATTTATGACCATGGCGATGGGCTATAGCCCATGGTCTAGAACGGCATACTATAGCATGCCGTTTTCCATCATTTTTGAGGATTTGAAAAAAAGACGAAAATCACTCCGAGACCATGGGCTATAGCCCATCGTCTCGGAGTCATTTTCGTCTTTTTTTCAAATCCTTGTTTTTCATCATTTATGACCATGGCATGGGCTATAGCCCATGGTCTCGAACGGCATACTATAGCATGCCGTTTTCCATCATTTTTGAGGATTTTAAAAAAAGACGAAAATCACTCCGAGACCATGGGCTATAGCCCATGAACTCGGAGTAATTTTCGTCTTTTTTTCAAATCCTCGTTTTTCATCATGACCATGGCGATGGGCTATAGCCCATGGTCTCGAACGGCATACTATAGCATGCCGTTTTTCATCATTTTTGAGGATTTGAAAAAAAGACGAAAATCACTCCGAGACCATGGGCTTTAGCCCATCGTCTCGGAGTCATTTTCGTCTTTTTTTTAAATCCTTGTTTTTCATAATTTATGACCATGGTGATGGGCTATAGCCCATGGTCTCGAACGGCATACTATAGCATGCCGTTTTGCATCATTTTTGAGGATTTGAAAAAAAGACGAAAATCACTCCGAGACCATGGGCTATAGCCCATCGTCTCGGAGTCATTTTCTTTTTTTTTTCAAATCCTTGTTTTTCATAATTTATGACCATGGCGATGGGCTATAGCCCATGGTCTCGAACGGCATACTATAGCATGCCGTTTTGCATCATTTTTGAGGATTTGAAAAAAAGACGAAAATCACTCCGAGACCATGGGCTATAGCCCATCGTCTCGGAGTCATTTTCGTCTTTTTTTCAAATCCTCGTTTTTCATAATTTATGACCATGGCGATGGGCTATAGCCTATGGTCTCGAACGGCATACTATAGCATGCCGTTTTCCATCATTTTTGAGGATTTGAAAAAAAGACGAAAATCACTCCGAGACCATGGGCTATAGCCCATCGTCTCGGAGTCATTTTCGTCTTTTTTTCAAATCCTTGTTTTTCATAATTTATGACCATGGCGATGGGCTATAGCCCATGGTCTCGAACGGCATACTATAGCATGCCGTTTTGCATCATTTTTGAGGATTTGAAATAAAGACGAAAATCACTCCGAGACCATGGGCTATAGCCCATCGTCTCGTAGTCATTTTCGTCTATTTTTCAAATCCTTGTTTTTCATCATTTATGGCCATGGCGATGGGCTATAGCCCATGGTCTCGAACGGCATGCTATAGTATTCCGTTTTGCATCATTTTTGAGGATTTGAAAAAAAGACGAAAATCACTCCGAGACCATGGGCTATAGCCCATCGTCTCGTAGTCATTTTCGTCTTTTTTTCAAATCCTTGTTTTTCATCATTTATGGCCATGGCGAATCTGGGCTATAGCCCATGGTCTCGAACGGCATGCTATAGTATTCCGTTTTGCATCATTTTTGAGGATTTGAAAAAAAGACGAAAATCACTCCGAGACCATGGGCTATAGCCCATCGTCTCGGAGTCATTTTCGTCTTTTTTTCAAATCCTCGTTTTTCATAATTTATGACCATGGCGATGGGCTATAGCCCATGGTCTCGAACGGCATACTATAGCATGCCGTTTTCCATCATTTTTGAGGATTTGTTAAAAAGACGAAAATCACTCCGAGACCATGGGCTATAGCCCATCGTCTCGTAGTCATTTTCGTCTTTTTTTCAAATCCTTGTTTTTCATCATTTATGGCCATGGCGAATCTGGGCTATAGCCCATGGTCTCGAACGGCATGCTATAGTATTCCGTTTTGCATCATTTTTGAGGATTTGAAAAAAAGACGAAAATCACTCCGAGACCATGGGCTATAGCCCATCGTCTCGGAGTCATTTTCGTCTTTTTTTCAAATCCTCGTTTTTCATAATTTATGACCATGGCGATGGGCTATAGCCCATGGTCTCGAACGGCATACTATAGCATGCCGTTTTCCATCATTTTTGAGGATTTGAAAAAAAGATGAAAATGACTCCGAGACCATGGGCTATAGCCCATCGTCTCGGAGTCATTTTCGTCTTTTTTTCAAATCCTCGTTTTTCATCATTTATGACCATGGGGATGGGCTATAGCCCATGGTCTCGAACGGCATACTATAGCATGCCGTTTTCCATCATTTTTGAGGATTTGAAAAAAAGACGAAAATCACTCCGATTCGAGACCATGGGCTATAGCCCATCGTCTCGGAGTCATTTTCGTCTTTTTTTCAAATCCTTGTTTTTCATCATTTATGACCATGGCGATGGGCTATAGCCCATGGTCTCGAACGGCATACTATAGCATGCCGTTTTCCATCATTTTTGAGGATTTGTTAAAAAGACGAAAATCACTCCGAGACCATGGGCTATAGCCCATCGTCTCGTAGTCATTTTCGTCTTTTTTTCAAATCCTTGTTTTTCATCATTTATGGCCATGGCGAATCTGGGCTATAGCCCATGGTCTCGAACGGCATGCTATAGTATTCCGTTTTGCATCATTTTTGAGGATTTGAAAAAAAGACGAAAATCACTCCGAGACCATGGGCTATAGCCCATCGTCTCGGAGTCATTTTCGTCTTTTTTTCAAATCCTCGTTTTTCATAATTTATGACCATGGCGATGGGCTATAGCCCATGGTCTCGAACGGCATACTATAGCATGCCGTTTTCCATCATTTTTGAGGATTTGAAAAAAAGATGAAAATGACTCCGAGACCATGGGCTATAGCCCATCGTCTCGGAGTCATTTTCGACTTTTTTTCAAATCCTCGTTTTTCATCATTTATGACCATGGTGATGGGCTATAGCTCATGGTCTCGAACGGCATACTATAGCATGCCGTTTTCCATCATTTTTGAGGATTTGAAAAAAAGACGAAAATCACTCCGAGTCGAGACCATGGGCTATAGCCCATCGTCTCGGAGTCATTTTCGTCTTTTTTTCAAATCCTTGTTTTTCATCATTTATGACCATGGCGATGGGCTATAGCCCATGGTCTCGAACGGCATACTATAGCATGCCGTTTTCCATCATTTTTGAGGATTTGAAAAAAAGACGAAAATCACTTCGAGTCGAGACCATGGGCTATAGCCCATCGTCTCGGAGTCATTTTCGTCTTTTTTTCAAATCCTTGTTTTTCATCATTTATGACCATGGCGATGGGCTATAGCCCATGGTCTCGAACGGCATACTATAGCATGCCGTTTTCCATAATTTTTGAGGATTTGAAAAAAAGACGAAAATGACTCCGAGACCATGGGCTATAGCCCATCGTCTCGGAGTCATTTTCGTCTTTTTTTCAAATCCTTGTTTTTCATAATTTATGACCATGGCGATGGGCTATAGCCCATGGTCTCGAACGGCATACTATAGCATGCCGTTTTCCATCATTTTTGAGGATTTGAAAAAAAGACGAAAATGACTCCGAGACCATGGGCTATAGCCCATCGTCTCGGAGTCATTTTCGTCTTTTTTTCAAATCCTCGTTTTTCATCATTTATGACCATGGCGATGGGCTATAGCCCATGGTCTCGAACGGCATACTATAGCATGCCGTTTTCCATCATTTTTGAGGATTTGTTAAAAAGACGAAAATCACTCCGAGTCGAGACCATGGGCTATAGCCCATCGTCTCGGAGTCATTTTCGACTTTTTTTCAAATCCTCGTTTTTCATCATTTATGACCATGGTGATGGGCTATAGCTCATGGTCTCGAACGGCATACTATAGCATGCCGTTTTCCATCATTTTTGAGGATTTGAAAAAAAGACGAAAATCACTCCGAGTCGAGACCATGGGCTATAGCCCATCGTCTCGGAGTCATTTTCGTCTTTTTTTCAAATCCTTGTTTTTCATCATTTATGACCATGGCGATGGGCTATAGCCCATGGTCTCGAACGGCATACTATAGCATGCCGTTTTCCATCATTTTTGAGGATTTGAAAAAAAGACGAAAATCACTTCGAGTCGAGACCATGGGCTATAGCCCATCGTCTCGGAGTCATTTTCGTCTTTTTTTCAAATCCTTGTTTTTCATCATTTATGACCATGGCGATGGGCTATAGCCCATGGTCTCGAACGGCATACTATAGCATGCCGTTTTCCATAATTTTTGAGGATTTGAAAAAAAGACGAAAATGACTCCGAGACCATGGGCTATAGCCCATCGTCTCGGAGTCATTTTCGTCTTTTTTTCAAATCCTTGTTTTTCATAATTTATGACCATGGCGATGGGCTATAGCCCATGGTCTCGAACGGCATACTATAGCATGCCGTTTTCCATCATTTTTGAGGATTTGAAAAAAAGACGAAAATGACTCCGAGACCATGGGCTATAGCCCATCGTCTCGGAGTCATTTTCGTCTTTTTTTCAAATCCTCGTTTTTCATCATTTATGACCATGGCGATGGGCTATAGCCCATGGTCTCGAACGGCATACTATAGCATGCCGTTTTCCATCATTTTTGAGGATTTGTTAAAAAGACGAAAATCACTCCGAGACCATGGGCTATAGCCCATCGTCTCGTAGTCATTTTCGTCTTTTTTTCAAATCCTTGTTTTTCATCATTTATGGCCATGGCGAATCTGGGCTATAGCCCATGGTCTCGAACGGCATGCTATAGTATTCCGTTTTGCATCATTTTTGAGGATTTGAAAAAAAGACGAAAATCACTCCGAGACCATGGGCTATAGCCCATCGTCTCGGAGTCATTTTCGTCTTTTTTTCAAATCCTCGTTTTTCATAATTTATGGCGATGGGCTATAGCCCATGGTCTCGAACGGCATACTATAGCATGCCGTTTTCCATCATTTTTGAGGATTTGAAAAAAAGATGAAAATGACTCCGAGACCATGGGCTATAGCCCATCGTCTCGGAGTCATTTTCGTCTTTTTTTCAAATCCTCGTTTTTCATCATTTATGACCATGGGGATGGGCTATAGCCCATGGTCTCGAACGGCATACTATAGCATGCCGTTTTCCATCATTTTTGAGGATTTGAAAAAAAGACGAAAATCACTCCGAGTCGAGACCATGGGCTATAGCCCATCGTCTCGGAGTCATTTTCGTCTTTTTTTCAAATCCTTGTTTTTCATCATTTATGACCATGGCGATGGGCTATAGCCCATGGTCTCGAACGGCATACTATAGCATGCCGTTTTCCATCATTTTTGAGGATTTGTTAAAAAGACGAAAATCACTCCGAGACCATGGGCTATAGCCCATCGTCTCGTAGTCATTTTCGTCTTTTTTTTTCAAATCCTTGTTTTTCATCATTTATGACCATGGCGATGGTCTATAGCCCATGGTCTCGAACGGGATACTATAGCATGCCGTTTTGCATCATCTTTGAGGATTTGAAAAAAAGACAAAAAATCACTCCGAGACCATGGGCTATAGCCCATCGTCTCGGAGTCATTTTCGTCTTTTTTTCAAATCCTCGTTTTTCATAATTTATGGCGATGGGCTATAGCCCATGGTCTCGAACGGCATACTATAGCATGCCGTTTTCCATCATTTTTGAGGATTTGAAAAAAAGATGAAAATGACTCCGAGACCATGGGCTATAGCCCATCGTCTCGGAGTCATTTTCGTCTTTTTTTCAAATCCTCGTTTTTCATCATTTATGACCATGGGGATGGGCTATAGCCCATGGTCTCGAACTGCATACTATAGCATGCCGTTTTCCATCATTTTTGAGGATTTGAAAAAAAGACGAAAATCACTCCGAGTCGAGACCATGGGCTATAGCCCATCGTCTCGGAGTCATTTTCGTCTTTTTTTCAAATCCTTGTTTTTCATCATTTATGACCATGGCGATGGGCTATAGCCCATGGTCTCGAACGGCATACTATAGCATGCCGTTTTCCATCATTTTTGAGGATTTGTTAAAAAGACGAAAATCACTCCGAGACCATGGGCTATAGCCCATCGTCTCGTAGTCATTTTCGTCTTTTTTTTTCAAATCCTTGTTTTTCATCATTTATGACCATGGCGATGGTCTATAGCCCATGGTCTCGAACGGGATACTATAGCATGCCGTTTTGCATCATCTTTGAGGATTTGAAAAAAAGACAAAAAATCACTCCGAGACCATGGGCTATAGCCCATCGTCTCGGAGTCATTTTCGTCTTTTTTTCAAATCCTTGTTTTTCATCATTTATGACCATGGCATGGGCTATAGCCCATGGTCTCGAACGGCATACTATAGCATGCCGTTTTCCATCATTTTTGAGGATTTTAAAAAAAGACGAAAATCACTCCGAGACCATGGGCTATAGCCCATGAACTCGGAGTAATTTTCGTCTTTTTTTCAAATCCTCGTTTTTCATCATTTATGACCATGGCGATGGGCTATAGCCCATGGTCTCGAACGGCATACTATAGCATGCCGTTTTTCATCATTTTTGAGGATTTGAAAAAAAGACGAAAATCACTCCGAGACCATGGGCTATAGCCCATCGTCTCGGAGTCATTTTCGTCTTTTTTTCAAATCCTTGTTTTTCATAATTTATGACCATGGCGATGGGCTATAGCCCATGGTCTCGAACGGCATACTATAGCATGCCGTTTTGCATCATTTTTGAGGATTTGAAAAAAAGACGAAAATCACTCCGAGACCATGGGCTATAGCCCATCGTCTCGGAGTCATTTTCTTTTTTTTTTCAAATCCTCGTTTTTCATAATTTATGACCATGGCGATGGGCTATAGCCTATGGTCTCGAACGGCATACTATAGCATGCCGTTTTCCATCATTTTTGAGGATTTGAAAAAAAGACGAAAATCACTCCGAGACCATGGGCTATAGCCCATCGTCTCGGAGTCATTTTCGTCTTTTTTTCAAATCCTTGTTTTTCATAATTTATGACCATGGCGAATCTGGGCTATAGCCCATGGTCTCGAACGGCATACTATAGCATGCCGTTTTCCATCATTTTTGAGGATTTGAAAAAAAGATGAAAATGACTCCGAGACCATGGGCTATAGCCCATCGTCTCGGAGTCATTTTCGTCTTTTTTTCAAATCCTCGTTTTTCATCATTTATGACCATGGGGATGGGCTATAGCCCATGGTCTCGAACGGCATACTATAGCATGCCGTTTTCCATCATTTTTGAGGATTTGAAAAAAAGACGAAAATCACTCCGAGTCGAGACCATGGGCTATAGCCCATCGTCTCGGAGTCATTTTCGTCTTTTTTTCAAATCCTTGTTTTTCATCATTTATGGCCATGGCGAATCTGGGCTATAGCCCATGGTCTCGAACGGCATGCTATAGTATTCCGTTTTGCATCATTTTTGAGGATTTGAAAAAAAGACGAAAATCACTCCGAGACCATGGGCTATAGCCCATCGTCTCGGAGTCATTTTCGTCTTTTTTTCAAATCCTCGTTTTTCATAATTTATGACCATGGCGATGGGCTATAGCCCATGGTCTCGAACGGCATACTATAGCATGCCGTTTTCCATCATTTTTGAGGATTTGAAAAAAAGATGAAAATGACTCCGAGACCATGGGCTATAGCCCATCGTCTCGGAGTCATTTTCGACTTTTTTTCAAATCCTCGTTTTTCATCATTTATGACCATGGGGATGGGCTATAGCCCATGGTCTCGAACGGCATACTATAGCATGCCGTTTTCCATCATTTTTGAGGATTTGAAAAAAAGACGAAAATCACTCCGAGTCGAGACCATGGGCTATAGCCCATCGTCTCGGAGTCATTTTCGTCTTTTTTTCAAATCCTTGTTTTTCATCATTTATGACCATGGCGATGGGCTATAGCCCATGGTCTCGAACGGCATACTATAGCATGCCGTTTTCCATCATTTTTGAGGATTTGAAAAAAAGACGAAAATCACTTCGAGTCGAGACCATGGGCTATAGCCCATCGTCTCGGAGTCATTTTCGTCTTTTTTTCAAATCCTTGTTTTTCATCATTTATGACCATGGCGATGGGCTATAGCCCATGGTCTCGAACGGCATACTATAGCATGCCGTTTTCCATAATTTTTGAGGATTTGAAAAAAAGACGAAAATGACTCCGAGACCATGGGCTATAGCCCATCGTCTCGGAGTCATTTTCGTCTTTTTTTCAAATCCTTGTTTTTCATAATTTATGACCATGGCGATGGGCTATAGCCCATGGTCTCGAACGGCATACTATAGCATGCCGTTTTCCATCATTTTTGAGGATTTGAAAAAAAGACGAAAATGACTCCGAGACCATGGGCTATAGCCCATCGTCTCGGAGTCATTTTCGTCTTTTTTTCAAATCCTCGTTTTTCATCATTTATGACCATGGCGATGGGCTATAGCCCATGGTCTCGAACGGCATACTATAGCATGCCGTTTTCCATCATTTTTGAGGATTTGTTAAAAAGACGAAAATCACTCCGAGACCATGGGCTATAGCCCATCGTCTCGTAGTCATTTTCGTCTTTTTTTCAAATCCTTGTTTTTCATCATTTATGGCCATGGCGAATCTGGGCTATAGCCCATGGTCTCGAACGGCATGCTATAGTATTCCGTTTTGCATCATTTTTGAGGATTTGAAAAAAAGACGAAAATCACTCCGAGACATCGTCTCGGAGTCATTTTCGTCTTTTTTTCAAATCCTCGTTTTTCATAATTTATGGCGATGGGCTATAGCCCATGGTCTCGAACGGCATACTATAGCATGCCGTTTTCCATAATTTTTGAGGATTTGAAAAAAAGATGAAAATGACTCCGAGACCATGGGCTATAGCCCATCGTCTCGGAGTCATTTTCGTCTTTTTTTCAAATCCTCGTTTTTCATCATTTATGACCATGGGGATGGGCTATAGCCCATGGTCTCGAACGGCATACTATAGCATGCCGTTTTCCATCATTTTTGAGGATTTGAAAAAAAGACGAAAATCACTCCGAGTCGAGACCATGGGCTATAGCCCATCGTCTCGGAGTCATTTTCGTCTTTTTTTCAAATCCTTGTTTTTCATCATTTATGACCATGGCGATGGGCTATAGCCCATGGTCTCGAACGGCATACTATAGCATGCCGTTTTCCATCATTTTTGAGGATTTGTTAAAAAGACGAAAATCACTCCGAGACCATGGGCTATAGCCCATCGTCTCGTAGTCATTTTCGTCTTTTTTTCAAATCCTTGTTTTTCATCATTTATGGCCATGGCGAATCTGGGCTATAGCCCATGGTCTCGAACGGCATGCTATAGTATTCCGTTTTGCATCATTTTTGAGGATTTGAAAAAAAGACGAAAATCACTCCGAGACCATGGGCTATAGCCCATCGTCTCGGAGTCATTTTCGTCTTTTTTTCAAATCCTCGTTTTTCATAATTTATGACCATGGCGATGGGCTATAGCCCATGGTCTCGAACGGCATACTATAGCATGCCGTTTTCCATCATTTTTGAGGATTTGGAAAAAAAGATGAAAATTACTCCGAGACCATGGGCTATAGCCCATCGTCTCGGAGTCATTTTCGACTTTTTTTCAAATCCTCGTTTTTCATCATTTATGACCATGGGGATGGGCTATAGCCCATGGTCTCGAACGGCATACTATAGCATGCCGTTTTCCATCATTTTTGAGGATTTGAAAAAAAGACGAAAATCACTCCGAGTCGAGACCATGGGCTATAGCCCATCGTCTCGGAGTCATTTTCGTCTTTTTTTCAAATCCTTGTTTTTCATCATTTATGACCATGGCGATGGGCTATAGCCCATGGTCTCGAACGGCATACTATAGCATGCCGTTTTCCATCATTTTTGAGGATTTGAAAAAAAGACGAAAATCACTCCGAGACCATGGGCTATAGCCCATCGTCTCGGAGTCATTTTCGTCTTTTTTTCAAATCCTTGTTTTTCATCATTTATGACCATGGCATGGGCTATAGCCCATGGTCTCGAACGGCATACTATAGCATGCCGTTTTCCATCATTTTTGAGGATTTTAAAAAAAGACGAAAATCACTCCGAGACCATGGGCTATAGCCCATGAACTCGGAGTAATTTTCGTCTTTTTTTCAAATCCTCGTTTTTCATCATTTATGACCATGGCGATGGGCTATAGCCCATGGTCTCGAACGGCATACTATAGCATGCCGTTTTTCATCATTTTTGAGGATTTGAAAAAAAGACGAAAATCACTCCGAGACCATGGGCTATAGCCCATGAACTCGGAGTAATTTTCGTCTTTTTTTCAAATCCTCGTTTTTCATCATTTATGACCATGGCGATGGGCTATAGCCCATGGTCTCGAACGGCATACTATAGCATGCCGTTTTCCATCATTTTTGAGGATTTGAAAAAAAGACGAAAATCACTTCGAGTCGAGACCATGGGCTATAGCCCATCGTCTCGGAGTCATTTTCGTCTTTTTTTCAAATCCTTGTTTTTCATCATTTATGACCATGGCGATGGGCTATAGCCCATGGTCTCGAACGGCATACTATAGCATGCCGTTTTCCATAATTTTTGAGGATTTGAAAAAAAGACGAAAATGACTCCGAGACCATGGGCTATAGCCCATCGTCTCGGAGTCATTTTCGTCTTTTTTTCAAATCCTTGTTTTTCATAATTTATGACCATGGCGATGGGCTATAGCCCATGGTCTCGAACGGCATACTATAGCATGCCGTTTTCCATCATTTTTGAGGATTTGAAAAAAAGACGAAAATGACTCCGAGACCATGGGCTATAGCCCATCGTCTCGGAGTCATTTTCGTCTTTTTTTCAAATCCTCGTTTTTCATCATTTATGACCATGGCGATGGGCTATAGCCCATGGTCTCGAACGGCATACTATAGCATGCCGTTTTCCATCATTTTTGAGGATTTGTTAAAAAGACGAAAATCACTCCGAGACCATGGGCTATAGCCCATCGTCTCGTAGTCATTTTCGTCTTTTTTTCAAATCCTTGTTTTTCATCATTTATGGCCATGGCGAATCTGGGCTATAGCCCATGGTCTCGAACGGCATGCTATAGTATTCCGTTTTGCATCATTTTTGAGGATTTGAAAAAAAGACGAAAATCACTCCGAGACATCGTCTCGGAGTCATTTTCGTCTTTTTTTCAAATCCTCGTTTTTCATAATTTATGGCGATGGGCTATAGCCCATGGTCTCGAACGGCATACTATAGCATGCCGTTTTCCATAATTTTTGAGGATTTGAAAAAAAGACGAAAATCACTCCGAGACCATGGGCTATAGCCCATCGTCTCGTAGTCATTTTCGTCTTTTTTTCAAATCCTTGTTTTTCATCATTTATGGCCATGGCGAATCTGGGCTATAGCCCATGGTCTCGAACGGCATGCTATAGTATTCCGTTTTGCATCATTTTTGAGGATTTGAAAAAAAGACGAAAATCACTCCGAGACCATGGGCTATAGCCCATCGTCTCGGAGTCATTTTCGTCTTTTTTTCAAATCCTCGTTTTTCATAATTTATGACCATGGCGATGGGCTATAGCCCATGGTCTCGAACGGCATACTATAGCATGCCGTTTTCCATCATTTTTGAGGATTTGAAAAAAAGATGAAAATGACTCCGAGACCATGGGCTATAGCCCATCGTCTCGGAGTCATTTTCGACTTTTTTTCAAATCCTCGTTTTTCATCATTTATGACCATGGGGATGGGCTATAGCCCATGGTCTCGAACGGCATACTATAGCATGCCGTTTTCCATCATTTTTGAGGATTTGAAAAAAAGACGAAAATCACTCCGAGTCGAGACCATGGGCTATAGCCCATCGTCTCGGAGTCATTTTCGTCTTTTTTTCAAATCCTTGTTTTTCATCATTTATGACCATGGCGATGGGCTATAACCCATGGTCTCGAACGGCATACTATAGCATGCCGTTTTCCATCATTTTTGAGGATTTGAAAAAAAGACGAAAATCACTTCGAGTCGAGACCATGGGCTATAGCCCATCGTCTCGGAGTCATTTTCGTCTTTTTTTCAAATCCTTGTTTTTCATCATTTATGACCATGGCGATGGGCTATAGCCCATGGTCTCGAACGGCATACTATAGCATGCCGTTTTCCATAATTTTTGAGGATTTGAAAAAAAGACGAAAATGACTCCGAGACCATGGGCTATAGCCCATCGTCTCGGAGTCATTTTCGTCTTTTTTTCAAATCCTTGTTTTTCATAATTTATGACCATGGCGATGGGCTATAGCCCATGGTCTCGAACGGCATACTATAGCATGCCGTTTTCCATCATTTTTGAGGATTTGAAAAAAAGACGAAAATGACTCCGAGACCATGGGCTATAGCCCATCGTCTCGGAGTCATTTTCGTCTTTTTTTCAAATCCTCGTTTTTCATCATTTATGACCATGGCGATGGGCTATAGCCCATGGTCTCGAACGGCATACTATAGCATGCCGTTTTCCATCATTTTTGAGGATTTGTTAAAAAGACGAAAATCACTCCGAGACCATGGGCTATAGCCCATCGTCTCGTAGTCATTTTCGTCTTTTTTTCAAATCCTTGTTTTTCATCATTTATGGCCATGGCGAATCTGGGCTATAGCCCATGGTCTCGAACGGCATGCTATAGTATTCCGTTTTGCATCATTTTTGAGGATTTGAAAAAAAGACGAAAATCACTCCGAGACATCGTCTCGGAGTCATTTTCGTCTTTTTTTCAAATCCTCGTTTTTCATAATTTATGGCGATGGGCTATAGCCCATGGTCTCGAACGGCATACTATAGCATGCCGTTTTCCATAATTTTTGAGGATTTGAAAAAAAGATGAAAATGACTCCGAGACCATGGGCTATAGCCCATCGTCTCGGAGTCATTTTCGTCTTTTTTTCAAATCCTCGTTTTTCATCATTTATGACCATGGGGATGGGCTATAGCCCATGGTCTCGAACGGCATACTATAGCATGCCGTTTTCCATCATTTTTGAGGATTTGAAAAAAAGACGAAAATCACTCCGAGTCGAGACCATGGGCTATAGCCCATCGTCTCGGAGTCATTTTCGTCTTTTTTTCAAATCCTTGTTTTTCATCATTTATGACCATGGCGATGGGCTATAGCCCATGGTCTCGAACGGCATACTATAGCATGCCGTTTTCCATCATTTTTGAGGATTTGTTAAAAAGACGAAAATCACTCCGAGACCATGGGCTATAGCCCATCGTCTCGTAGTCATTTTCGTCTTTTTTTCAAATCCTTGTTTTTCATCATTTATGGCCATGGCGAATCTGGGCTATAGCCCATGGTCTCGAACGGCATGCTATAGTATTCCGTTTTGCATCATTTTTGAGGATTTGAAAAAAAGACGAAAATCACTCCGAGACCATGGGCTATAGCCCATCGTCTCGGAGTCATTTTCGTCTTTTTTTCAAATCCTCGTTTTTCATAATTTATGACCATGGCGATGGGCTATAGCCCATGGTCTCGAACGGCATACTATAGCATGCCGTTTTCCATCATTTTTGAGGATTTGGAAAAAAAGATGAAAATTACTCCGAGACCATGGGCTATAGCCCATCGTCTCGGAGTCATTTTCGACTTTTTTTCAAATCCTCGTTTTTCATCATTTATGACCATGGGGATGGGCTATAGCCCATGGTCTCGAACGGCATACTATAGCATGCCGTTTTCCATCATTTTTGAGGATTTGAAAAAAAGACGAAAATCACTCCGAGTCGAGACCATGGGCTATAGCCCATCGTCTCGGAGTCATTTTCGTCTTTTTTTCAAATCCTTGTTTTTCATCATTTATGACCATGGCGATGGGCTATAGCCCATGGTCTCGAACGGCATACTATAGCATGCCGTTTTCCATCATTTTTGAGGATTTGAAAAAAAGACGAAAATCACTCCGAGACCATGGGCTATAGCCCATCGTCTCGGAGTCATTTTCGTCTTTTTTTCAAATCCTTGTTTTTCATCATTTATGACCATGGCATGGGCTATAGCCCATGGTCTCGAACGGCATACTATAGCATGCCGTTTTCCATCATTTTTGAGGATTTTAAAAAAAGACGAAAATCACTCCGAGACCATGGGCTATAGCCCATGAACTCGGAGTAATTTTCGTCTTTTTTTCAAATCCTCGTTTTTCATCATTTATGACCATGGCGATGGGCTATAGCCCATGGTCTCGAACGGCATACTATAGCATGCCGTTTTTCATCATTTTTGAGGATTTGAAAAAAAGACGAAAATCACTCCGAGACCATGGGCTATAGCCCATGAACTCGGAGTAATTTTCGTCTTTTTTTCAAATCCTCGTTTTTCATCATTTATGACCATGGCGATGGGCTATAGCCCATGGTCTCGAACGGCATACTATAGCATGCCGTTTTCCATCATTTTTGAGGATTTGAAAAAAAGACGAAAATCACTTCGAGTCGAGACCATGGGCTATAGCCCATCGTCTCGGAGTCATTTTCGTCTTTTTTTCAAATCCTTGTTTTTCATCATTTATGACCATGGCGATGGGCTATAGCCCATGGTCTCGAACGGCATACTATAGCATGCCGTTTTCCATAATTTTTGAGGATTTGAAAAAAAGACGAAAATGACTCCGAGACCATGGGCTATAGCCCATCGTCTCGGAGTCATTTTCGTCTTTTTTTCAAATCCTTGTTTTTCATAATTTATGACCATGGCGATGGGCTATAGCCCATGGTCTCGAACGGCATACTATAGCATGCCGTTTTCCATCATTTTTGAGGATTTGAAAAAAAGACGAAAATGACTCCGAGACCATGGGCTATAGCCCATCGTCTCGGAGTCATTTTCGTCTTTTTTTCAAATCCTCGTTTTTCATCATTTATGACCATGGCGATGGGCTATAGCCCATGGTCTCGAACGGCATACTATAGCATGCCGTTTTCCATCATTTTTGAGGATTTGTTAAAAAGACGAAAATCACTCCGAGACCATGGGCTATAGCCCATCGTCTCGTAGTCATTTTCGTCTTTTTTTCAAATCCTTGTTTTTCATCATTTATGGCCATGGCGAATCTGGGCTATAGCCCATGGTCTCGAACGGCATGCTATAGTATTCCGTTTTGCATCATTTTTGAGGATTTGAAAAAAAGACGAAAATCACTCCGAGACATCGTCTCGGAGTCATTTTCGTCTTTTTTTCAAATCCTCGTTTTTCATAATTTATGGCGATGGGCTATAGCCCATGGTCTCGAACGGCATACTATAGCATGCCGTTTTCCATAATTTTTGAGGATTTGAAAAAAAGATGAAAATGACTCCGAGACCATGGGCTATAGCCCATCGTCTCGGAGTCATTTTCGTCTTTTTTTCAAATCCTCGTTTTTCATCATTTATGACCATGGGGATGGGCTATAGCCCATGGTCTCGAACGGCATACTATAGCATGCCGTTTTCCATCATTTTTGAGGATTTGAAAAAAAGACGAAAATCACTCCGAGTCGAGACCATGGGCTATAGCCCATCGTCTCGGAGTCATTTTCGTCTTTTTTTCAAATCCTTGTTTTTCATCATTTATGACCATGGCGATGGGCTATAGCCCATGGTCTCGAACGGCATACTATAGCATGCCGTTTTCCATCATTTTTGAGGATTTGTTAAAAAGACGAAAATCACTCCGAGACCATGGGCTATAGCCCATCGTCTCGTAGTCATTTTCGTCTTTTTTTCAAATCCTTGTTTTTCATCATTTATGGCCATGGCGAATCTGGGCTATAGCCCATGGTCTCGAACGGCATGCTATAGTATTCCGTTTTGCATCATTTTTGAGGATTTGAAAAAAAGACGAAAATCACTCCGAGACCATGGGCTATAGCCCATCGTCTCGGAGTCATTTTCGTCTTTTTTTCAAATCCTCGTTTTTCATAATTTATGACCATGGCGATGGGCTATAGCCCATGGTCTCGAACGGCATACTATAGCATGCCGTTTTCCATCATTTTTGAGGATTTGGAAAAAAAGATGAAAATTACTCCGAGACCATGGGCTATAGCCCATCGTCTCGGAGTCATTTTCGACTTTTTTTCAAATCCTCGTTTTTCATCATTTATGACCATGGGGATGGGCTATAGCCCATGGTCTCGAACGGCATACTATAGCATGCCGTTTTCCATCATTTTTGAGGATTTGAAAAAAAGACGAAAATCACTCCGAGTCGAGACCATGGGCTATAGCCCATCGTCTCGGAGTCATTTTCGTCTTTTTTTCAAATCCTTGTTTTTCATCATTTATGACCATGGCGATGGGCTATAGCCCATGGTCTCGAACGGCATACTATAGCATGCCGTTTTCCATCATTTTTGAGGATTTGAAAAAAAGACGAAAATCACTCCGAGACCATGGGCTATAGCCCATCGTCTCGGAGTCATTTTCGTCTTTTTTTCAAATCCTTGTTTTTCATCATTTATGACCATGGCATGGGCTATAGCCCATGGTCTCGAACGGCATACTATAGCATGCCGTTTTCCATCATTTTTGAGGATTTTAAAAAAAGACGAAAATCACTCCGAGACCATGGGCTATAGCCCATGAACTCGGAGTAATTTTCGTCTTTTTTTCAAATCCTCGTTTTTCATCATTTATGACCATGGCGATGGGCTATAGCCCATGGTCTCGAACGGCATACTATAGCATGCCGTTTTTCATCATTTTTGAGGATTTGAAAAAAAGACGAAAATCACTCCGAGACCATGGGCTATAGCCCATGAACTCGGAGTAATTTTCGTCTTTTTTTCAAATCCTCGTTTTTCATCATTTATGACCATGGCGATGGGCTATAGCCCATGGTCTCGAACGGCATACTATAGCATGCCGTTTTGCATCATTTTTGAGGATTTGAAAAAAAGACGAAAATCACTCCGAGACCATGGGCTATAGCCCATCGTCTCGGAGTCATTTTCTTTTTTTTTTCAAATCCTCGTTTTTCATCATTTATGACCATGGCGATGGGCTATAGCCCATGGTCTCGAACGGCATACTATAGCATGCCGTTTTCCATCATTTTTGAGGATTTGAAAAAAAGACGAAAATGACTCCGAGACCATGGGCTATAGCCCATCGTCTCGGAGTCATTTTCGTCTTTTTTTCAAATCCTCGTTTTTCATAATTTATGACCATGGCGATGGGCTATAGCCTATGGTCTCGAACGGCATACTATAGCATGCCGTTTTCCATCATTTTTGAGGATTTGAAAAAAAGACGAAAATCACTCCGAGACCATGGGCTATAGCCCATCGTCTCGGAGTCATTTTCGTCTTTTTTTCAAATCCTTGTTTTTCATAATTTATGACCATGGCGATGGGCTATAGCCCATGGTCTCGAACGGCATACTATAGCATGCCGTTTTCCATCATTTTTGAGGATTTGAAAAAAAGACGAAAATGACTCCGAGACCATGGGCTATAGCCCATCGTCTCGGAGTCATTTTCGTCTTTTTTTCAAATCCTCGTTTTTCATCATTTATGACCATGGCGATGGGCTATAGCCCATGGTCTCGAACGGCATACTATAGCATGCCGTTTTCCATCATTTTTGAGGATTTGTTAAAAAGACGAAAATCACTCCGAGACCATGGGCTATAGCCCATCGTCTCGTAGTCATTTTCGTCTTTTTTTCAAATCCTTGTTTTTCATCATTTATGGCCATGGCGAATCTGGGCTATAGCCCATGGTCTCGAACGGCATGCTATAGTATTCCGTTTTGCATCATTTTTGAGGATTTGAAAAAAAGACGAAAATCACTCCGAGACCATGGGCTATAGCCCATCGTCTCGGAGTCATTTTCGTCTTTTTTTCAAATCCTCGTTTTTCATAATTTATGGCGATGGGCTATAGCCCATGGTCTCGAACGGCATACTATAGCATGCCGTTTTCCATCATTTTTGAGGATTTGAAAAAAAGATGAAAATGACTCCGAGACCATGGGCTATAGCCCATCGTCTCGGAGTCATTTTCGTCTTTTTTTCAAATCCTCGTTTTTCATCATTTATGACCATGGGGATGGGCTATAGCCCATGGTCTCGAACGGCATACTATAGCATGCCGTTTTCCATCATTTTTGAGGATTTGAAAAAAAGACGAAAATCACTCCGAGTCGAGACCATGGGCTATAGCCCATCGTCTCGGAGTCATTTTCGTCTTTTTTTCAAATCCTTGTTTTTCATCATTTATGACCATGGCGATGGGCTATAGCCCATGGTCTCGAACGGCATACTATAGCATGCCGTTTTCCATCATTTTTGAGGATTTGAAAAAAAGACGAAAATCACTCCGAGTCGAGACCATGGGCTATAGCCCATCGTCTCGGAGTCATTTTCGTCTTTTTTTCAAATCCTTGTTTTTCATCATTTATGACCATGGCGATGGGCTATAGCCCATGGTCTCGAACGGCATACTATAGCATGCCGTTTTCCATCATTTTTGAGGATTTGAAAAAAAGACGAAAATGACTCCGAGACCATGGGCTATAGCCCATCGTCTCGGAGTCATTTTCGTCTTTTTTTCAAATCCTCGTTTTTCATCATTTATGACCATGGCGATGGGCTATAGCCCATGGTCTCGAACGGCATACTATAGCATGCCGTTTTCCATCATTTTTGAGGATTTGTTAAAAAGACGAAAATCACTCCGAGACCATGGGCTATAGCCCATCGTCTCGTAGTCATTTTCGTCTTTTTTTCAAATCCTTGTTTTTCATCATTTATGGCCATGGCGAATCTGGGCTATAGCCCATGGTCTCGAACGGCATGCTATAGTATTCCGTTTTGCATCATTTTTGAGGATTTGAAAAAAAGACGAAAATCACTCCGAGACCATGGGCTATAGCCCATCGTCTCGGAGTCATTTTCGTCTTTTTTTCAAATCCTCGTTTTTCATAATTTATGGCGATGGGCTATAGCCCATGGTCTCGAACGGCATACTATAGCATGCCGTTTTCCATCATTTTTGAGGATTTGAAAAAAAGATGAAAATGACTCCGAGACCATGGGCTATAGCCCATCGTCTCGGAGTCATTTTCGTCTTTTTTTCAAATCCTCGTTTTTCATCATTTATGACCATGGGGATGGGCTATAGCCCATGGTCTCGAACGGCATACTATAGCATGCCGTTTTCCATCATTTTTGAGGATTTGAAAAAAAGACGAAAATCACTCCGAGTCGAGACCATGGGCTATAGCCCATCGTCTCGGAGTCATTTTCGTCTTTTTTTCAAATCCTTGTTTTTCATCATTTATGACCATGGCGATGGGCTATAGCCCATGGTCTCGAACGGCATACTATAGCATGCCGTTTTCCATCATTTTTGAGGATTTGTTAAAAAGACGAAAATCACTCCGAGACCATGGGCTATAGCCCATCGTCTCGTAGTCATTTTCGTCTTTTTTTCAAATCCTTGTTTTTCATAATTTATGACCATGGCGATGGGCTATAGCCCATGGTCTCGAACGGCATACTATAGCATGCCGTTTTCCATCATTTTTGAGGATTTGAAAAAAAGATGAAAATGACTCCGAGACCATGGGCTATAGCCCATCGTCTCGGAGTCATTTTCGTCTTTTTTTCAAATCCTTGTTTTTCATCATTTATGACCATGGCGATGGGCTATAGCCCATGGTCTCGAACGGCATACTATAGCATGCCGTTTTCCATCATTTTTGAGGATTTGAAAAAAAGACGAAAATCACTCCGAGACCATGGGCTATAGCCCATCGTCTCGGAGTCATTTTCGTCTTTTTTTTTCAAATCCTTGTTTTTCATCATTTATGACCATGGCGATGGGCTATAGCCCATGGTCTCGAACGGGATACTATAGCATGCCGTTTTGCATCATCTTTGAGGATTTGAAAAAAAGACAAAAAATCACTCCGAGACCATGGGCTATAGCCCATCGTCTCGGAGTCATTTTCGTCTTTTTTAAAAATCCTTGTTTTTCATCATTTATGACCATGGCATGGGCTATAGCCCATGGTCTCGAACGGCATACTATAGCATGCCGTTTTCCATCATTTTTGAGGATTTTAAAAAAAGACGAAAATCACTCCGAGACCATGGGCTATAGCCCATGAACTCGGAGTAATTTTCATCTTTTTTTCAAATCCTCGTTTTTCATCATTTATGACCATGGCGATGGGCTATAGCCCATGGTCTCGAACGGCATACTATAGCATGCCGTTTTTCATCATTTTTGAGGATTTGAAAAAAAGACGAAAATCACTCCGAGACCATGGGCTATAGCCCATCGTCTCGGAGTCATTTTCGTCTTTTTTTCAAATCCTTGTTTTTCATAATTTACAGTGGTGGAAAAAGTACAAAAATATTTTACTTAAGTAGAAGTACTGATTCTCTACTTGACAATTACTTAAGTAAAAGTACAAAGTACCCATTAAGAAAGTTACTTAAGTAAAAGTAAAAAAGTACCTCAAATTAAATGTACTTAAGTACAAAAAGTACCCGGTGTAAAAATGTACTTAAGTATAAAAGTAAAAATTACAAAGTACAAGTACAAAGTACAAAATACAAAGTACCCGGTGTAAAAATGTACTTAAGTATAAAAGTAAAATTACAAAGTAAAAGTACAAAGTACAAAATACAAAGTACCCGGTGTAACAATGTACTTAAGTATAAAAGTAAAAATTACAAAGTACAAGTACAAAGTACAAAATACAAAGTACCCGGTGTAAAAATGTACTTAAGTATAAAAGTAAAATTACAAAGTAAAAGTACAAAGTACAAAATACAAAGTACCCGGTGTAACAATGTACTTAAGTATAAAAGTAAAAATTACAAAGTACAAAATAAAAAGTACCCGGTGTAAAAATGTACTTAAGTATAAAAGTAAAAATTACAAAGTACAAAATACAAAATTATTTTCAAAATGAATACAAATAAATGAAGTCCTAAAATTGTCCTGTCAAAAGTGGCTTTATTCCAAAAAATGAAATGGCATACAAATAATTAAAATACAGAACCCCCAACAGCATACATCAATAACATACAGGACCAACATGCATAATTAATTAACACAAGAGCTCCATGTTGCGTTGCAAAACAGACGAAGCCCAGTTCCCCAGTGCTAGTTGAACCTCTGCATTCTTGTTTATGAAATGTGCAACTTTAATGCATTTGGGTTTGAATGGAACATGTCTCTGGACAAAGTGATGTCTCCAGACATCACTTTGAGAAACACTGCTGTACTATAATCACGAGCCGTGAATCCGTGAATCAAAAATTCAAACAAGAATTTGCCCACCCATTTCGTAATTAACGCGCAAATTAGGGGGGTCTGGCTCATGGACTAATAGTGCTCAGACCCAGCCAGCCAGCCAGCAATCCACACACACATAGTGCTCAGACCCAGCCAGCCAGCCAGCAAGCCACACACATAGTGCTCAGACCCAGCCAGCCAGCAATCCACACACATAGTGCTCAGACCCAGCCAGCCACACACATAGCTCCGTAAGGGAGTGGTTGCACCACTCAAAAAATCTTCAAAAAACTGAAGAGGCTACTGGAGATTGGAGAACCTGATTTGGACATGATCTGATGCAGGACAATGTCACTATGACAGAAAGAGAAGATGGGTCTGGCCACATTCATTCACCCCATAATCTCAGTGGAAATTGGGGAATATGTTGTGAAATAAAAAGTCAGAAAACTGGAATTTGGGAAAATGCCTTATTTTTAATTTCCCCATGCCCACACATCTGTGGTCTCTCTCTCTCTCTCTCTCCCCCCCCCCCCCCCCCCCCCCCTCTCTGAACAGAACTATAACGACAAGTTGCGATGCGGCCCCTCCCCCTTCACACACACACACACACACACATACACACACACACCCTATAATGTGCGTAGGCTACTGGCACCGTTCCTCATATCACGCAAGAGACGCCAGTCACGCCACACACCAGTATAGAAGAGAGATAGTCACTTGTGACTTACTCACTTAATGTTGTAACTTGTGGAGGCTATATTGTCTTCCATGAAAAATATTTCGATGCGATGTTAAACTCTGCATGGCTCATTTCCATGCGTCACAGTCAGGGACCCGGCTGACGATTTGGTGGTCCACTGCCTGGTTACCCTTTCTACTGCATATAACAGCGCTGCATGATCTCCTGCAGATCGGCTATTTTGCCGTTTGTGAGGACGCACACATGGGCGCGCGTTGTTATAAAATTGTTATGATGATAGCCGGCTTGGCTTTTTTGGCACATTTTATGCCCCCCTCGGCGTGCGTATTGTGCGTGCGTGAGAAATGAGAGGTGTGGCGTGGTGCGTGGTAAAAGGTCAAATTGCGTGACTCTCACTCTCAAAGCGTGAGACTTGGCAGCCCTGCGTTCATCCATGTTGAATGCGTGTGACAACGTGTGTGTGCGTCTTGCCGTCTTCAAGCAGGCCAGGCAGCAGAACACAACTCCGCCCCCCTATTATCTGAGAGTGGAGCGCAGCCCTGTTGTTCTGTTCTCAACTGCGCATTATTTAATTTGTAGCGAGTAACGAGGTGTCAGATTTTAAATATAGCGGATTAAAAGTACGATTTTTTCCTTGTAAATGTAACGAAGTAAAAGTAAAAATACAGCAAAAGAAAAGTAGTCAATAAAAGTACAAATTCTCCAAACTTGTACTTAAGTAAAGTAACGAAGTATTTGTACTTCGTTTTTTTCCACCACTGATAATTTATGACCATGGCGATGGGCTATAGCCCATGGTCTCGAACGGCATACTATAGCATGCCGTTTTGCATCATTTTTGAGGATTTGAAAAAAAGACGAAAATCACTCCGAGACCATGGGCTATAGCCCATCGTCTCGGAGTCATTTTCTCTTTTTTTTTCAAATCCTCGTTTTTCATCATTTATGACCATGGCGATGGGCTATAGCCCATGGTCTCGAACGGCATACTATAGCATGCCGTTTTCCATCATTTTTGAGGATTTGAAAAAAAGACGAAAATGACTCCGAGACCATGGGCTATAAGCCCATCGTCTCGGAGTCATTTTCGTCTTTTTTTCAAATCCTCGTTTTTCATAATTTATGACCATGGCGATGGGCTATAGCCTATGGTCTCGAACGGCATACTATAGCATGCCGTTTTCCATCATTTCTGAGGATTTGAAATAAAGACGAAAATCACTCCGAGACCATGGGCTATAGCCCATCGTCTCGTAGTCATTTTCGTCTTTTTTTCAAATCCTTGTTTTTTAACATTTATGGCCATGGCGATGGGCTATAGCCCATGGTCTCGAACGGCATGCTATAGTATTCCGTTTTGCATCATTTTTGAGGATTTGAAAAAAAGACGAAAATCACTCCGAGACCATGGGCTATAGCCCATCGTCTCGTAGTAATTTTCGTCTTTTTTTCAAATCCTTGTTTTTCATCATTTATGGCCATGGCGAATCTGGGCTATAGCCCATGGTCTCGAACGGCATGCTATAGTATTCCGTTTTGCATCATTTTTGAGGATTTGAAAAAAAGACGAAAATCACTCCGAGACCATGGGCTATAGCCCATCGTCTCGGAGTCATTTTCGTCTTTTTTTCAAATCCTCGTTTTTCATAATTTATGACCATGGCGATGGGCTATAGCCCATGGTCTCGAACGGCATACTATAGCATGCCGTTTTCCATCATTTTTGAGGATTTGAAAAAAAGATGAAAATGACTCCGAGACCATGGGCTATAGCCCATGAACTCGGAGTCATTTTCGTCTTTTTTTCAAATCCTCGTTTTTCATCATTTATGACCATGGGGATGGGCTATAGCCCATGGTCTCGAACGGCATACTATAGCATGCCGTTTTCCATCATTTTTGAGGATTTGAAAAAAAGACGAAAATCACTCCGAGACCATGGGCTATAGCCCATCGTCTCGGAGTCATTTTCTTTTTTTTTTCAAATCCTCGTTTTTCATCATTTATGACCATGGCGATGGGCTATAGCCCATGGTCTCGAACGGCATACTATAGCATGCCGTTTTCCATCATTTTTGAGGATTTGAAAAAAAGACGAAAATCACTCCGAGACCATGGGCTATAGCCCATCGTCTCGGAGTCATTTTCGTCTTTTTTTCAAATCCTCGTTTTTCATAATTTATGACCATGGCGATGGGCTATAGCCTATGGTCTCGAACGGCATACTATAGCATGCCGTTTTCCATCATTTTTGAGGATTTGAAAAAAAGACGAAAATCACTCCGAGACCATGGGCTATAGCCCATGAACTCGGAGTCATTTTCGTCTTTTTTTCAAATCCTCGTTTTTCATCATTTATGACCATGGCGATGGGCTATAGCCCATGGTCTCGAACGGCATACTATAGCATGCCGTTTTTCATCATTTTTGAGGATTTGAAAAAAAGACGAAAAATCACTCCGAGACCATGGGCTATAGCCCATCGTCTCGGAGTCATTTTCGTCTTTTTTTCAAATCCTTGTTTTTCATCATTTATGACCATGGCGATGGGCTATAGCCCATGGTCTCGAACGGCATGCTATAGTATTCCGTTTTGCATAATTTTTGAGGATTTGAAAAAAAGACGAAAATTACTCCGAGACCATGGGCTTTAGCCCATCGTCTCGGAGTAATTTTCGTCTTTTTTTCAAATCCTCGTTTTTCATCATTTATGACCATGGCGATGGGCTATAGCCCATGTTCTCGAACGGCATACTATAGCATGCCGTTTTCCATCATTTTTGAGGATTTGAAAAAAAGACGAAAATCACTCCGAGACCATGGGCTATAGCCCATCGTCTCGGAGTCATTTTCGTCTTTTTTTCAAATCCTCGTTTTTCATCATTTATGACCATGGCGATGGGCTATAGCCCATGGTCTCGAACGGCATACTATAGCATGCCGTTTTCCATCATTTTTGAGGATTTGTTAAAAAGACGAAAATCACTCCGAGACCATGGGCTATAGCCCATCGTCTCGGAGTCATTTTCGTCTTTTTTTCAAATCCTCGTTTTTCATCATTTATGACCATGGCGATGGGCTATAGCCCATGGTCTCGAACGGCATACTATAGCATGCCGTTTTCCATCATTTTTGAGGATTTGTTAAAAAGACGAAAATCACTCCGAGACCATGGGCTATAGCCCATCGTCTCGGAGTCATTTTCGTCTTTTTTTCAAATCCTCGTTTTTCATCATTTATGGCCATGGCGAATCTGGGCTATAGCCCATGGTCTCGAACGGCATGCTATAGTATTCCGTTTTGCATCATTTTTGAGGATTTGAAAAAAAGACGAAAATCACTCCGAGACCATGGGCTATAGCCCATCGTCTCGGAGTCATTTTCGTCTTTTTTTCAAATCCTCGTTTTTCATAATTTATGACCATGGCGATGGGCTATAGCCCATGGTCTCGAACGGCATACTATAGCATGCCGTTTTCCATCATTTTTGAGGATTTGAAAAAAAGATGAAAATGACTCCGAGACCATGGGCTATAGCCCATCGTCTCGGAGTCATTTTCGTTTTTTTTTCAAATCCTCGTTTTTCATAATTTATGACCATGGCGATGGGCTATAGCCCATGGTCTCGAACGGGATACTATAGCATGCCGTTTTGCATCATCTTTGAGGATTTGAAAAAAAGACAAAAAATCACTCCGAGACCATGGGCTATAGCCCATCGTCTCAGAGTCATTTTCGTCTTTTTTTCAAATCCTTGTTTTTCATCATTTATGACCATGGCATGGGCTATAGCCCATGGTCTCGAACGGCATACTATAGCATGCCGTTTTCCATCATTTTTGAGGATTTTAAAAAAAGACGAAAATCACTCCGAGACCATGGGCTATAGCCCATGAACTCGGAGTAATTTTCGTCTTTTTTTCAAATCCTCGTTTTTCATCATTTATGACCATGGCGATGGGCTATAGCCCATGGTCTCGAACGGCATACTATAGCATGCCGTTTTCCATCATTTTTGAGGATTTGAAAAAAAGACGAAAATGACTCCGAGACCATGGGCTATAGCCCATTGTCTCGGAGTCATTTTCGTCTTTTTTTCAAATCCTCGTTTTTCATCATTTATGACCATGGCGATGGGCTATAGCCCATGGTCTCGAACGGCATACTATAGCATGCCGTTTTCCATCATTTTTGAGGATTTTAAAAAAAGACGAAAATCACTCCGAGACCATGGGCTATAGCCCATCGTCTCGGAGTCATTTTCGTCTTTTTTTCAAATCCTCGTTTTTCATAATTTATGACCATGGCGATGGGCTATAGCCTATGGTCTCGAACGGCATACTATAGCATGCCGTTTTCCATCATTTTTGAGGATTTGAAAAAAAGACGAAAATCACTCCGAGACCATGGGCTATAGCCCATCGTCTCGGAGTCATTTTCGTCTTTTTTTCAAATCCTTGTTTTTCATAATTTATGACCATGGCGATGGGCTATAGCCCATGGTCTCGAACGGCATACTATAGCATGCCGTTTTGCATCATTTTTGAGGATTTGAAATAAAGACGAAAATCACTCCGAGACCATGGGCTATAGCCCATCGTCTCGTAGTCATTTTCGTCTTTTTTTCAAATCCTTGTTTTTTAACATTTATGGCCATGGCGATGGGCTATAGCCCATGGTCTCGAACGGCATGCTATAGTATTCCGTTTTGCATCATTTTTGAGGATTTGAAAAAAAGACGAAAATCACTCCGAGACCATGGGCTATAGCCCATCGTCTCGTAGTAATTTTCGTCTTTTTTTCAAATCCTTGTTTTTCATCATTTATGGCCATGGCGAATCTGGGCTATAGCCCATGGTCTCGAACGGCATGCTATAGTATTCCGTTTTGCATCATTTTTGAGGATTTGAAAAAAAGACGAAAATCACTCCGAGACCATGGGCTATAGCCCATCGTCTCGGAGTAATTTTCGTCTTTTTTTCAAATCCTCGTTTTTCATCATTTATGACCATGGCGATGGGCTATAGCCCATGTTCTCGAACGGCATACTATAGCATGCCGTTTTCCATCATTTTTGAGGATTTGAAAAAAAGACGAAAATCACTCCGAGACCATGGGCTATAGCCCATCGTCTCGGAGTAATTTTCGTCTTTTTTTTCAAATCCTTGTTTTTCATCATTTATGACCATGGCGATGGGCTATAGCCCATGGTCTCGAACGGCATACTATAGCATGCCGTTTTGCCACATTTTTGAGGATTTGAAAAAAAGACGAAAATCACTCCGAGACCATGGGCTATAGCCCATCGTCTCGGAGTCATTTTCGTCTTTTTTTCAAATCCTCGTTTTTCATCATTTATGACCATGGCGATGGGCTATAGCCCATGGTCTCGAACGGCATACTATAGCATGCCGTTTTCCATCATTTTTGAGGATTTGTTAAAAAGACGAAAATCACTCCGAGACCATGGGCTATAGCCCATCGTCTCGGAGTCATTTTCGTCTTTTTTTCAAATCCTCGTTTTTCATCATTTATGACCATGGCGATGGGCTATAGCCCATGGTCTCGAACGGCATACTATAGCATGCCGTTTTCCATCATTTTTGAGGATTTGTTAAAAAGACGAAAATCACTCCGAGACCATGGGCTATAGCCCATCGTCTCGGAGTCATTTTCGTCTTTTTTTCAAATCCTCGTTTTTCATCATTTATGGCCATGGCGAATCTGGGCTATAGCCCATGGTCTCGAACGGCATGCTATAGTATTCCGTTTTGCATCATTTTTGAGGATTTGAAAAAAAGACGAAAATCACTCCGAGACCATGGGCTATAGCCCATCGTCTCGGAGTCATTTTCGTCTTTTTTTCAAATCCTCGTTTTTCATAATTTATGACCATGGCGATGGGCTATAGCCCATGGTCTCGAACGGCATACTATAGCATGCCGTTTTCCATCATTTTTGAGGATTTGAAAAAAAGATGAAAATGACTCCGAGACCATGGGCTATAGCCCATCGTCTCGGAGTCATTTTCGTTTTTTTTTTCAAATCCTCGTTTTTCATAATTTATGACCATGGCGATGGGCTATAGCCCATGGTCTCGAACGGCATACTATAGCATGCCGTTTTCCATCATTTTTGAGGATTTGAAAAAAAGATGAAAATGACTCCGAGACCATGGGCTATAGCCCATCGTCTCGGAGTCATTTTCGTCTTTTTTTCAAATCCTCGTTTTTCATCATTTATGACCATGGGGATGGGCTATATCCCATGGTCTCGAACGGCATACTATAGCATGCCGTTTTCCATCATTTTTGAGGATTTGAAAAAAAGACGAAAATCACTCCGAGACCATGGGCTATAGCCCATCGTCTCGGAGTCATTTTCGTCTTTTTTTTTTCAAATCCTTGTTTTTCATCATTTATGACCATGGCGATGGGCTATAGCCCATGGTCTCGAACGGGATACTATAGCATGCCGTTTTGCATCATCTTTGAGGATTTGAAAAAAAGACAAAAAATCACTCCGAGACCATGGGCTATAGCCCATCGTCTCGGAGTCATTTTCGTCTTTTTTTCAAATCCTTGTTTTTCATCATTTATGACCATGGCATGGGCTATAGCCCATGGTCTCGAACGGCATACTATAGCATGCCGTTTTCCATCATTTTTGAGGATTTTAAAAAAAGACGAAAATCACTCCGAGACCATGGGCTATAGCCCATGAACTCGGAGTAATTTTCGTCTTTTTTTCAAATCCTCGTTTTTCATCATTTATGACCATGGCGATGGGCTATAGCCCATGGTCTCGAACGGCATACTATAGCATGCCGTTTTTCATCATTTTTGAGGATTTGAAAAAAAGACGAAAATCACTCCGAGACCATGGGCTATAGCCCATCGTCTCGGAGTCATTTTCGTCTTTTTTTCAAATCCTTGTTTTTCATAATTTATGACCATGGCGATGGGCTATAGCCCATGGTCTCGAACGGCATACTATAGCATGCCGTTTTCCATCATTTTTGAGGATTTGAAAAAAAGACGAAAATGACTCCGAGACCATGGGCTATAGCCCATTGTCTCGGAGTCATTTTCGTCTTTTTTTCAAATCCTCGTTTTTCATCATTTATGACCATGGCGATGGGCTATAGCCCATGGTCTCGAACGGCATACTATAGCATGCCGTTTTCCATCATTTTTGAGGATTTTAAAAAAAGACGAAAATCACTCCGAGACCATGGGCTATAGCCCATGAACTCGGAGTAATTTTCGTCTTTTTTTCAAATCCTCGTTTTTCATCATTTATGACCATGGCGATGGGCTATAGCCCATGGTCTCGAACGGCATACTATAGCATGCCGTTTTTCATCATTTTTGAGGATTTGAAAAAAAGACGAAAATCACTCCGAGACCATGGGCTATAGCCCATCGTCTCGGAGTCATTTTCGTCTTTTTTTCAAATCCTTGTTTTTCATAATTTATGACCATGGCGATGGGCTATAGCCCATGGTCTCGAACGGCATACTATAGCATGCCGTTTTGCATCATTTTTGAGGATTTGAAAAAAAGACGAAAATCACTCCGAGACCATGGGCTATAGCCCATCGTCTCGGAGTCATTTTCTTTTTTTTTTCAAATCCTCGTTTTTCATCATTTATGACCATGGCGATGGGCTATAGCCCATGGTCTCGAACGGCATACTATAGCATGCCGTTTTCCATCATTTTTGAGGATTTGAAAAAAAGACGAAAATGACTCCGAGACCATGGGCTATAGCCCATCGTCTCGGAGTCATTTTCGTCTTTTTTTCAAATCCTCGTTTTTCATAATTTATGACCATGGCGATGGGCTATAGCCTATGGTCTCGAACGGCATACTATAGCATGCCGTTTTCCATCATTTTTGAGGATTTGAAAAAAAGACGAAAATCACTCCGAGACCATGGGCTATAGCCCATCGTCTCGGAGTCATTTTCGTCTTTTTTTCAAATCCTTGTTTTTCATAATTTATGACCATGGCGATGGGCTATAGCCCATGGTCTCGAACGGCATACTATAGCATGCCGTTTTGCATCATTTTTGAGGATTTGAAATAAAGACGAAAATCACTCCGAGACCATGGGCTATAGCCCATCGTCTCGTAGTCATTTTCGTCTTTTTTTCAAATCCTTGTTTTTTAACATTTATGGCCATGGCGATGGGCTATAGCCCATGGTCTCGAACGGCATGCTATAGTATTCCGTTTTGCATCATTTTTGAGGATTTGAAAAAAAGACGAAAATCACTCCGAGACCATGGGCTATAGCCCATCGTCTCGTAGTTTTTTTCGTCTTTTTTTCAAATCCTTGTTTTTCATCATTTATGGCCATGGCGAATCTGGGCTATAGCCCATGGTCTCGAACGGCATGCTATAGTATTCCGTTTTGCATCATTTTTGAGGATTTGAAAAAAAGACGAAAATCACTCCGAGACCATGGGCTATAGCCCATCGTCTCGGAGTCATTTTCGTCTTTTTTTCAAATCCTCGTTTTTCATAATTTATGACCATGGCGATGGGCTATAGCCCATGGTCTCGAACGGCATACTATAGCATGCCGTTTTCCATCATTTTTGAGGATTTGAAAAAAAGATGAAAATGACTCCGAGACCATGGGCTATAGCCCATGAACTCGGAGTCATTTTCGTCTTTTTTTCAAATCCTCGTTTTTCATCATTTATGACCATGGGGATGGGCTATAGCCCATGGTCTCGAACGGCATACTATAGCATGCCGTTTTCCATCATTTTTGAGGATTTGAAAAAAAGACGAAAATCACTCCGAGACCATGGGCTATAGCCCATCGTCTCGGAGTCATTTTCTTTTTTTTTTTCAAATCCTCGTTTTTCATCATTTATGACCATGGCGATGGGCTATAGCCCATGGTCTCGAACGGCATACTATAGCATGCCGTTTTCCATCATTTTTGAGGATTTGAAAAAAAGACGAAAATCACTCCGAGACCATGGGCTATAGCCCATCGTCTCGGAGTCATTTTCGTCTTTTTTTCAAATCCTCGTTTTTCATAATTTATGACCATGGCGATGGGCTATAGCCTATGGTCTCGAACGGCATACTATAGCATGCCGTTTTTCATCATTTTTGAGGATTTGAAAAAAAGACGAAAATCACTCCGAGACCATGGGCTATAGCCCATCGTCTCGGAGTCATTTTCGTCTTTTTTTCAAATCCTTGTTTTTCATAATTTATGACCATGGCGATGGGCTATAGCCCATGGTCTCGAACGGCATACTATAGCATGCCGTTTTGCATCATTTTTGAGGATTTGAAAAAAAGACGAAAATCACTCCGAGACCATGGGCTATAGCCCATCGTCTCGGAGTCATTTTCTTTTTTTTTTCAAATCCTCGTTTTTCATCATTTATGACCATGGCGATGGGCTATAGCCCATGGTCTCGAACGGCATACTATAGCATGCCGTTTTCCATCATTTTTGAGGATTTGAAAAAAAGACGAAAATCACTCCGAGACCATGGGCTATAGCCCATCGTCTCGGAGTCATTTTCGTCTTTTTTTTTTCAAATCCTTGTTTTTCATCATTTATGACCATGGCGATGGGCTATAGCCCATGGTCTCGAACGGGATACTATAGCATGCCGTTTTGCATCATCTTTGAGGATTTGAAAAAAAGACAAAAAATCACTCCGAGACCATGGGCTATAGCCCATCGTCTCGGAGTCATTTTCGTCTTTTATTCTCGAACGGCATACTATAGCATGCCGTTTTCCATCATTTTTGAGGATTTAAAAAAAAGACGAAAATCACTCCGAGACCATGGGCTATAGCCCATGAACTCGGAGTAATTTTCGTCTTTTTTTCAAATCCTCGTTTTTCATCATTTATGACCATGGCGATGGGCTATAGCCCATGGTCTCGAACGGCATACTATAGCATGCCGTTTTTCATCATTTTTGAGGATTTGAAAAAAAGACGAAAATCACTCCGAGACCATGGGCTATAGCCCATCGTCTCGGAGTCATTTTCGTCTTTTTTTCAAATCCTTGTTTTTCATAATTTATGACCATGGCGATGGGCTATAGCCCATGGTCTCGAACGGCATACTATAGCATGCCGTTTTGCATCATTTTTGAGGATTTGAAAAAAAGACGAAAATCACTCCGAGACCATGGGCTATAGCCCATCGTCTCGGAGTCATTTTCGTCTTTTTTTCAAATCCTTGTTTTTCATCATTTATGACCATGGTGATGGGCTATAGCCCATGGTCTCGAACGGCATGCTATAGTATTCCGTTTTGCATAATTTTTGAGGATTTGAAAAAAAGACGAAAATTACTCCGAGACCATGGGCTTTAGCCCATCGTCTCGGAGTAATTTTCGTCTTTTTTTCAAATCCTCGTTTTTCATCATTTATGACCATGGCGATGGGCTATAGCCCATGGTCTCGAACGGCATACTATAGCATGCCGTTTTCCATCATTTTTGAGGATTTGAAAAAAAGACGAAAATCACTCCGAGACCATGGGCTATAGCACATCGTCTCGGAGTAATTTTCGTCTTTTTTTTCAAATCCTTGTTTTTCATCATTTATGACCATGGCGATGGGCTATAGCCCATGGTCTCGAACGGCATACTATAGCATGCCGTTTTGCCACATTTTTGAGGATTTGAAAAAAAGACGAAAATCACTCCGAGACCATGGGCTATAGCCCATCGTCTCGGAGTCATTTTCGTCTTTTTTTCAAATCCTCGTTTTTCATCATTTATGGCCATGGCGAATCTGGGCTATAGCCCATGGTCTCGAACGGCATGCTATAGTATTCCGTTTTGCATCATTTTTGAGGATTTGAAAAAAAGACGAAAATCACTCCGAGACCATGGGCTATAGCCCATCGTCTCGGAGTCATTTTCGTCTTTTTTTCAAATCCTCGTTTTTCATAATTTATGACCATGGCGATGGGCTATAGCCCATGGTCTCGAACGGCATACTATAGCATGCCGTTTTCCATCATTTTTGAGGATTTGAAAAAAAGATGAAAATGACTCCGAGACCATGGGCTATAGCCCATCGTCTCGGAGTCATTTTCGTCTTTTTTTCAAATCCTCGTTTTTCATAATTTATGACCATGGCGATGGGCTATAGCCCATGGTCTCGAACGGCATACTATAGCATGCCGTTTTCCATCATTTTTGAGGATTTGAAAAAAAGATGAAAATGACTCCGAGACCATGGGCTATAGCCCATCGTCTCGGAGTCATTTTCGTCTTTTTTTCAAATCCTCGTTTTTCATCATTTATGACCATGGGGATGGGCTATATCCCATGGTCTCGAACGGCATACTATAGCATGCCGTTTTCCATCATTTTTGAGGATTTGAAAAAAAGACGAAAATCACTCCGAGACCATGGGCTATAGCCCATCGTCTCGGAGTCATTTTCGTCTTTTTTTTTTCAAATCCTTGTTTTTCATCATTTATGACCATGGCGATGGGCTATAGCCCATGGTCTCGAACGGGATACTATAGCATGCCGTTTTGCATCATCTTTGAGGATTTGAAAAAAAGACAAAAAATCACTCCGAGACCATGGGCTATAGCCCATCGTCTCGGAGTCATTTTCGTCTTTTTTTCAAATCCTTGTTTTTCATCATTTATGACCATGGCATGGGCTATAGCCCATGGTCTCGAACGGCATACTATAGCATGCCGTTTTCCATCATTTTTGAGGATTTTAAAAAAAGACGAAAATCACTCCGAGACCATGGGCTATAGCCCATGAACTCGGAGTAATTTTCGTCTTTTTTTCAAATCCTCGTTTTTCATCATTTATGACCATGGCGATGGGCTATAGCCCATGGTCTCGAACGGCATACTATAGCATGCCGTTTTTCATCATTTTTGAGGATTTGAAAAAAAGACGAAAATCACTCCGAGACCATGGGCTATAGCCCATCGTCTCGGAGTCATTTTCGTCTTTTTTTTAAATCCTTGTTTTTCATAATTTATGACCATGGCGATGGGCTATAGCCCATGGTCTCGAACGGCATACTATAGCATGCCGTTTTGCATCATTTTTGAGGATTTGAAAAAAAGACGAAAATCACTCCGAGACCATGGGCTATAGCCCATCGTCTCGGAGTCATTTTCTTTTTTTTTTCAAATCCTCGTTTTTCATCATTTATGACCATGGCGATGGGCTATAGCCCATGGTCTCGAACGGCATACTATAGCATGCCGTTTTCCATCATTTTTGAGGATTTGAAAAAAAGACGAAAATGACTCCGAGACCATGGGCTATAGCCCATTGTCTCGGAGTCATTTTCGTCTTTTTTTCAAATCCTCGTTTTTCATCATTTATGACCATGGCGATGGGCTATAGCCCATGGTCTCGAACGGCATACTATAGCATGCCGTTTTCCATCATTTTTGAGGATTTGTTAAAAAGACGAAAATCACTCCGAGACCATGGGCTATAGCCCATCGTCTCGTAGTCATTTTCGTCTTTTTTTCAAATCCTTGTTTTTCATAATTTATGGCCATGGCGAATCTGGGCTATAGCCCATGGTCTCGAACGGCATGCTATAGTATTCCGTTTTGCATCATTTTTGAGGATTTGAAAAAAAGACGAAAATCACTCCGAGACCATGGGCTATAGCCCATCGTCTCGGAGTCATTTTCGTCTTTTTTTCAAATCCTCGTTTTTCATAATTTATGACCATGGCGATGGGCTATAGCCCATGGTCTCGAACGGCATACTATAGCATGCCGTTTTCCATCATTTTTGAGGATTTGAAAAAAAGATGAAAATGACTCCGAGACCATGGGCTATAGCCCATCGTCTCGGAGTCATTTTCGTCTTTTTTTCAAATCCTCGTTTTTCATCATTTATGACCATGGGGATGGGCTATAGCCCATGGTCTCGAACGGCATACTATAGCATGCCGTTTTCCATCATTTTTGAGGATTTGAAAAAAAGACGAAAATCACTCCGAGTCGAGACCATGGGCTATAGCCCATCGTCTCGGAGTCATTTTCGTCTTTTTTTCAAATCCTTGTTTTTCATCATTTATGACCATGGCGATGGGCTATAGCCCATGGTCTCGAACGGCATACTATAGCATGCCGTTTTCCATCATTTTTGAGGATTTGAAAAAAAGACGAAAATCACTCCGAGACCATGGGCTATAGCCCATCGTCTCGGAGTCATTTTCGTCTTTTTTTTTCAAATCCTTGTTTTTCATCATTTATGACCATGGCGATGGGCTATAGCCCATGGTCTCGAACGGGATACTATAGCATGCCGTTTTGCATCATCTTTGAGGATTTGAAAAAAAGACAAAAAATCACTCCGAGACCATGGGCTATAGCCCATCGTCTCGGAGTCATTTTCGTCTTTTTTTCAAATCCTTGTTTTTCATCATTTATGACCATGGCATGGGCTATAGCCCATGGTCTCGAACGGCATACTATAGCATGCCGTTTTGCATCATTTTTGAGGATTTGAAAAAAAGACGAAAATCACTCTGAGACCATGGGCTATAGCCCATCGTCTCGGAGTCATTTTCTTTTTTTTTTCAAATCCTCGTTTTTCATCATTTATGACCATGGCGATGGGCTATAGCCCATGGTCTCGAACGGCATACTATAGCATGCCGTTTTCCATCATTTTTGAGGATTTGAAAAAAAGACGAAAATGACTCCGAGACCATGGGCTATAGCCCATCGTCTCGGAGTAATTTTCGTCTTTTTTTCAAATCCTCGTTTTTCATAATTTATGACCATGGCGATGGGCTATAGCCTATGGTCTCGAACGGCATACTATAGCATGCCGTTTTCCATCATTTTTGAGGATTTGAAAAAAAGACGAAAATCACTCCGAGACCATGGGCTATAGCCCATCGTCTCGGAGTCATTTTCGTCTTTTTTTCAAATCCTTGTTTTTCATAATTTATGACCATGGCGATGGGCTATAGCCCATGGTCTCGAACGGCATACTATAGCATGCCGTTTTGCATCATTTTTGAGGATTTGAAATAAAGACGAAAATCACTCCGAGACCATGGGCTATAGCCCATCGTCTCGTAGTCATTTTCGTCTTTTTTTCAAATCCTTGTTTTTCATCATTTATGGCCATGGCGATGGGCTATAGCCCATGGTCTCGAACGGCATGCTATAGTATTCCGTTTTGCATCATTTTTGAGGATTTGAAAAAAAGACGACAATCACTCCGAGACCATGGGCTATAGCCCATCGTCTCGGAGTCATTTTCGTCTTTTTTTCAAATACTTGTTTTTCATCATTTATGACCATGGCGATGGGCTATAGCCCATGGTCTCGAACGGCATGCTATAGTATTCCGTTTTGCATAATTTTTGAGGATTTGAAAAAAAGACGAAAAATCACTCTGAGACCATGGGCTATAGCCCATCGTCTCGGAGTCATTTTCGTCTTTTTTTCAAATCCTTGTTTTTCATCATTTATGACCATGGCGATGGGCTATAGCCCATGGTCTCGAACGGCATGCTATAGTATTCCGTTTTGCATAATTTTTGAGGATTTGAAAAAAAGACGAAAATCACTCCGAGACCATGGGCTTTAGCCCATCGTCTCGGAGTAATTTTCGTCTTTTTTTCAAATCCTCGTTTTTCATCATTTATGACCATGGCGATGGGCTTTAGCCCATGGTCTCGAACGGCATACTATAGCATGCCGTTTTCCATCATTTTTGAGGATTTGAAAAAAAGACGAAAATCACTCCGAGTCGAGACCATGGGCTATAATAGCCCATCGTCTCGGAGTCATTTTCGTCTTTTTTTCAAATCCTTGTTTTTCATCATTTATGACCATGGCGATGGGCTATAGCCCATGGTCTCGAACGGCATACTATAGTATGCCGTTTTCCATCATTTTTGAGGATTTGAAAAAAAGACGAAAATCACTCCGTGACCATGGGCTATAGCCCATCGTCTCGGAGTAATTTTCGTCTTTTTTTTCAAATCCTTGTTTTTCATCATTTATGACCATGGCGATGGGCTATAGCCCATGGTCTCGAACGGCATACTATAGCATGCCGTTTTGCCACATTTTTGAGGATTTGAAAAAAATACGAAAATCACTCCGAGACCATGGGCTATAGCCCATCGTCTCGGAGTCATTTTCTCTTTTTTTTTTCAAATCCTCGTTTTTCATCATTTATGACCATGGCGATGGGCTATAGCCCATGGTCTCGAACGGCATACTATAGCATGCCGTTTTCCATCATTTTTGAGGATTTGAAAAAAAGACGAAAATGACTCCGAGACCATGGGCTATAGCCCATCGTCTCGGAGTAATTTTCGTCTTTTTTTCAAATCCTCGTTTTTCATAATTTATGACCATGGCGATGGGCTATAGCCTATGGTCTCGAACGGCATACTATAGCATGCCGTTTTCCATCATTTTTGAGGATTTGAAAAAAAGACGAAAATCACTCCGAGACCATGGGCTATAGCCCATCGTCTCGGAGTCATTTTCGTCTTTTTTTCAAATCCTTGTTTTTCATAATTTATGACCATGGCGATGGGCTATAACCCATGGTCTCGAACGGCATACTATAGCATGCCGTTTTGCATCATTTTTGAGGATTTGAAATAAAGACGAAAATCACTCCGAGACCATGGGCTATAGCCCATCGTCTCGTAGTCATTTTCGTCTTTTTTTCAAATCCTTGTTTTTCATCATTTATGGCCATGGCGATGGGCTATAGCCCATGGTCTCGAACGGCATGCTATAGTATTCCGTTTTGCATCATTTTTGAGGATTTGAAAAAAAGACGACAATCACTCCGAGACCATGGGCTATAGCCCATCGTCTCGGAGTCATTTTCGTCTTTTTTTCAAATCCTTGTTTTTCATCATTTATGACCATGGCGATGGGCTATAGCCCATGGTCTCGAACGGCATGCTATAGTATTCCGTTTTGCATAATTTTTGAGGATTTGAAAAAAAGACGAAAAATCACTCCGAGACCATGGGCTATAGCCCATCGTCTCGGAGTCATTTTCGTCTTTTTTTCAAATCCTTGTTTTTCATCATTTATGACCATGGCGATGGGCTATAGCCCATGGTCTCGAACGGCATGCTATAGTATTCCGTTTTGCATAATTTTTGAGGATTTGAAAAAAAGACGAAAATCACTCCGAGACCATGGGCTTTAGCCCATCGTCTCGGAGTAATTTTCGTCTTTTTTTCAAATCCTCGTTTTTCATCATTTATGACCATGGCGATGGGCTTTAGCCCATGGTCTCGAACGGCATACTATAGCATGCCGTTTTCCATCATTTTTGAGGATTTGAAAAAAAGACGAAAATCACTCCGAGTCGAGACCATGGGCTATAATAGCCCATCGTCTCGGAGTCATTTTCGTCTTTTTTTCAAATCCTTGTTTTTCATCATTTATGACCATGGCGATGGGCTATAGCCCATGGTCTCGAACGGCATACTATAGTATGCCGTTTTCCATAATTTTTGAGGATTTGAAAAAAAGACGAAAATCACTCCGAGACCATGGGCTATAGCCCATCGTCTCGGAGTAATTTTCGTCTTTTTTTTCAAATCCTTGTTTTTCATCATTTATGACCATGGCGATGGGCTATAGCCCATGGTCTCGAACGGCATACTATAGCATGCCGTTTTGCCACATTTTTGAGGATTTGAAAAAAATACGAAAATCACTCCGAGACCATGGGCTATAGCCCATCGTCTCGGAGTCATTTTCGTCTTTTTTTCAAATCCTCGTTTTTCATCATTTATGACCATGGCGATGGGCTATAGCCCATGGTCTCGAACGGCATACTATAGCATGCCGTTTTCCATCATTTTTGAGGATTTGAAAAAAAGACGAAAATGACTCCGAGACCATGGGCTATATATAGCCCATCGTCTCGGAGTCATTTTCGTCTTTTTTTCAAATCCTCGTTTTTCATCATTTATGACCATGACGATGGGCTATAGCCCATGGTCTCGAACGGCATACTATAGCATGCCGTTTTCCATCATTTTTGAGGATTTGAAAAAAAGACGAAAATCTCTCCGAGACCATGGGCTATAGCCCATCGTCTCAGGAGTCATTTTCGTCTTTTTTTCAAATCCTTGTTTTTCATAATTTATGACCATGGCGATGGGCTATAGCTCATGGTCTCGAACGGCATACTATAGCATGCCGTTTTCCATCATTTTTGAGGATTTGAAAAAAAGACGAAAATCACTCCGAGACCATGGGCTATAGCCCATCGTCTCGGAGTCATTTTCGTCTTTTTTTCAAATCCTTGTTTTTCATCATTTATGACCATGGCGATGGGCTATAGCCCATGGTCTCGAACGGCATACTATAGCATGCCGTTTTGCATCATTTTTGAGGATTTGAAAAAAAGACGAAAATCACTCCGAGACCATGGGCTATAGCCCATCGTCTCGGAGTCATTTTCTTTTTTTTTTCAAATCCTCGTTTTTCATCATTTATGACCATGGCGATGGGCTATAGCCCATGGTCTCGAACGGCATACTATAGCATGCCGTTTTCCATCATTTTTGAGGATTTGAAAAAAAGACGAAAATGACTCCGAGACGATGGGCTATAGCCCATCGTCTCGGAGTCATTTTCGTCTTTTTTTCAAATCCTTGTTTTTCATAATTTATGACCATGGCGATGGCCTATAGCCCATGGTCTCGAACGGCATACTATAGCATGCCGTTTTGCATCATTTTTGAGGATTTGAAATAAAGACGAAAATCACTCCGAGACCATGGGCTATAGCCCATCGTCTCGTAGTCATTTTCGTCTTTTTTTCAAATCCTTGTTTTTCATCATTTATGGCCATGGCGATGGGCTATAGCCCATGGTCTCGAACGGCATGCTATAGTATTCCGTTTTGCATCATTTTTGAGGATTTGAAAAAAAGACGACAATCACTCCGAGACCATGGGCTATAGCCCATCGTCTCGGAGTCATTTTCGTCTTTTTTTCAAATCCTTGTTTTTCATCATTTATGACCATGGCGATGGGCTATAGCCCATGGTCTCGAACGGCATGCTATAGTATTCCGTTTTGCATAATTTTTGAGGATTTGAAAAAAAGACGAAAAATCACTCCGAGACCATGGGCTATAGCCCATCGTCTCGGAGTCATTTTCGTCTTTTTTTCAAATCCTTGTTTTTCATCATTTATGACCATGGCGATGGGCTATAGCCCATGGTCTCGAACGGCATGCTATAGTATTCCGTTTTGCATAATTTTTGAGGATTTGAAAAAAAGACGAAAATCACTCCGAGACCATGGGCTTTAGCCCATCGTCTCGGAGTAATTTTCGTCTTTTTTTCAAATCCTCGTTTTTCATCATTTATGACCATGGCGATGGGCTATAGCCCATGGTCTCGAACGGCATACTATAGCATGCCGTTTTCCATCATTTTTGAGGATTTGAAAAAAAGACGAAAATCACTCCGAGACCATGGGCTATAGCCCATCGTCTCGGAGTCATTTTCTTTTTTTTTTCAAATCCTCGTTTTTCATCATTTATGACCATGGCGATGGGCTATAGCCCATGGTCTCGAACGGCATACTATAGCATGCCGTTTTCCATCATTTTTGAGGATTTGAAAAAAAGACGAAAATGACTCCGAGACCATGGGCTATAGCCCATCGTCTCGGAGTCATTTTCGTCTTTTTTTCAAATCCTTGTTTTTCATAATTTATGACCATGGCGATGGGCTATAGCCCATGGTCTCGAACGGCATACTATAGCATGCCGTTTTGCATCATTTTTGAGGATTTGAAATAAAGACGAAAATCACTCCGAGACCATGGGCTATAGCCCATCGTCTCGTTGTCATTTTCGTCTTTTTTTCAAATCCTTGTTTTTCATCATTTATGGCCATGGCGATGGGCTATAGCCCATGGTCTCGAACGGCATGCTATAGTATTCCGTTTTGCATCATTTTTGAGGATTTGAAAAAAAGACGACAATCACTCCGAGACCATGGGCTATAGCCCATCGTCTCGGAGTCATTTTCGTCTTTTTTTCAAATCCTTGTTTTTCATCATTTATGACCATGGCGATGGGCTATAGCCCATGGTCTCGAACGGCATGCTATAGTATTCCGTTTTGCATAATTTTTGAGGATTTGAAAAAAAGACGAAAAATCACTCCGAGACCATGGGCTATAGCCCATCGTCTCGGAGTCATTTTCGTCTTTTTTTCAAATCCTTGTTTTTCATCATTTATGACCATGGCGATGGGCTATAGCCCATGGTCTCGAACGGCATGCTATAGTATTCCGTTTTGCATAATTTTTGAGGATTTGAAAAAAAGACGAAAATCACTCCGAGACCATGGGCTTTAGCCCATCGTCTCGGAGTAATTTTCGTCTTTTTTTCAAATCCTCGTTTTTCATCATTTATGACCATGGCGATGGGCTATAGCCCATGGTCTCGAACGGCATACTATAGCATGCCGTTTTCCATCATTTTTGAGGATTTGAAAAAAAGACGAAAATCACTCCGAGACCATGGGCTATAGCCCATCGTCTCGGAGTCATTTTCGTCTTTTTTTCAAATCCTCGTTTTTCATCATTTATGACCATGGCGATGGGCTATAGCCCATGGTCTCGAACGGCATACTATAGCATGCCGTTTTCCATCATTTTTGAGGATTTGAAAAAAAGACGAAAATGAATCCGAGACCATGGGCTATAGCCCATCGTCTCGGAGTCATTTTCGTCTTTTTTTCAAATCCTTGTTTTTCATCATTTATGACCATGGCGATGGGCTATAGCCCATGGTCTCGAACGGCATACTATAGCATGCCGTTTTCCATCATTTTTGAGGATTTGAAAAAAAGACGAAAATCACTCAGAGACCATGGGCTATAGCCCATCGTCTCAGGAGTCATTTTCGTCTTTTTTTCAAATCCTTGTTTTTCATAATTTATGACCATGGCGATGGGCTATAGCCCATGGTCTCGAACGGCATACTATAGCATGCCGTTTTGCATCATCTTTGAGGATTTGAAAAAAAGACAAAAAATCTCTCCGAGACCATGGGCTATAGCCCATCGTCTCGGAGTCATTTTCGTCTTTTTTTTCAAATCCTTGTTTTTCATCATTTATGACCATGGCGATGGGCTATAAGCCCATGGTCTCGAACGGCATACTATAGCATGCCGTTTTGCATCATCTTTGAGGATTTGAAAAAAAGACAAAAAATCTCTCCGAGACCATGGGCTATAGCCCATCGTCTCGGAGTCATTTTCGTCTTTTTTTTTCAAATCCTTGTTTTTCATAATTTATGACCATGGCGATGGGCTATAGCCCATGGTCTCGAACGGCATACTATAGCATGCCGCTTTCCATAATTTTTGAGGATTTGAAAAAAAGACGAAAATCACTCCGAGACCATGGGCTATAGCCCATGGTCTCGGAGTCATTTTCGTCTTTTTTTCAAATCCTTGTTTATCATCATTTATGACCATGGCGATGGGCTATAAGCCCATGGTCTCGAACGGCATACTAAAGCATGCCCTTTTGCCACATTTTTGAGGATTTGAAAAAAAGACGAAAATCACTCCGAGACCATGGGCTATAGCCCATCGTCTCGGAGTCATTTTCGTCTTTTTTTCAAATCCTCGTTTTTCATCATTTATGACCATGGCGATGGGCTATAGCCCATGGTCTCGAACGGCATACTATAGCATGCCGTTTTCCATCATTTTTGAGGATTTGAAAAAAAGACGAAAATGACTCCGAGACCATGGGCTATATATAGCCCAACGTCTCGGAGTCATTTTCTTTTTTTTTTCAAATCCTCGTTTTTCATCATTTATGACCATGGCGATGGGCTATAGCCCATGGTCTCGAACGGCATACTATAGCATGCCGTTTTCCATCATTTTTGAGGATTTGAAAAAAAGACGAAAATCTCTCCGAGACCATGGGCCCATCGTCTCAGGAGTCATTTTCGTCTTTTTTTCAAATCCTTGTTTTTCATAATTTATGACCATGGCGATGGGCTATAGCCCATGGTCTCGAACGGCATACTATAGCATGCCGTTTTCCATCATTTTTGAGGATTTGAAAAAAGACGAAAATCACTCCGAGACCTTGGGCTATAGCCCATCGTCTCGGAGTCATTTTCGTCTTTTTTTTCAAATCCTTGTTTTTCATAATTTATGACCATGGCGATGGGCTATAGCCCATGGTCTCGAACGGCATACTATAGCATGCCGTTTTCCATAATTTTTGAGGATTTGAAAAAAAGACGAAAATCACTCCGAGACCATGGGCCCAACGTCTCGGAGTCATTTTCGTCTTTTTTTCAAATCCTTGTTTTTCATCATTTATGACCATGGCGATGGGCTATAGCCCATGGTCTCGAACGGCATGCTATAGTATTCCGTTTTGCATAATTTTTGAGGATTTGAAAAAAAGACGAAAATCACTCCGAGACCATGGGCTTTAGCCCATCGTCTCGGAGTAATTTTCGTCTTTTTTTAAAATCCTCGTTTTTCATCATTTATGACCATGGCGATGGGCTATAGCCCATGGTCTCGAACGGCATACTATAGCATGCCGTTTTCCATCATTTTTGAGGATTTGAAAAAAAGACGAAAATCACTCCGAGACCATGGGCTATAGCCCATCGTCTCGGAGTCATTTTCGTCTTTTTTTCAAATCCTCGTTTTTCATCATTTATGACCATGGCGATGGGCTATAGCCCATGGTCTCGAACGGCATACTATAGCATGCCGTTTTCCATCATTTTTGAGGATTTGAAAAAAAGATGAAAATGAATCCGAGACCATGGGCTATAGCCCATCGTCTCGGAGTAATTTTCGTCTTTTTTTCAAATCCTCGTTTTTCATCATTTATGACCATGGCGATGGGCTATAGCCCATGGTCTCGAACGGCATACTATAGCATGCCGTTTTGCATCATCTTTGAGGATTTGAAAAAAAGACAAAAAATCTCTCCGAGACCATGGGCTATAGCCCATCGTCTCGGAGTCATTTTCGTCTTTTTTTTTCAAATCCTTGTTTTTCATAATTTATGACCATGGCGATGGGCTATAGCCCATGGTCTCGAACGGCATACTATAGCATGCCGTTTTCCATAATTTTTGAGGATTTTAAAAAAAGACGAAAATCACTCCGAGACCATGGGCTATAGCCCATCGTCTCGGAGTCATTTTCGTCTTTTTTTCAAATCCTTGTTTTTCATCATTTATGACCATGGCGATGGGCTATAAGCCCATGGTCTCGAGCGGCATACTAAA
Source organism: Electrona antarctica (assembly GCF_951216825.1). Taxonomy (NCBI): domain Eukaryota; kingdom Metazoa; phylum Chordata; class Actinopteri; order Myctophiformes; family Myctophidae; genus Electrona; species Electrona antarctica. The sequence goes on from NC_136791.1 coordinate 45,812,243, forward strand.
GCATGCCCTTTTGCCACATTTTTGAGGATTTGAAAAAAAGACGAAAATCACTCCGAGACCATGGGCTATAGCCCATCGTCTCGGAGTCATTTTCGTCTTTTTTTCAAATCCTCGTTTTTCATCATTTATGACCATAGCGATGGGCTATAGCCCATGGTCTCGAACGGCATACTATAGCATGCCGTTTTCCATCATTTTTGAGGATTTGAAAAAAAGACGAAAATGACTCCGAGACCATGGGCTATATATAGCCCAACGTCTCGGAGTCATTTTTTTTTTTTTTTCAAATCCTCGTTTTTCATCATTTATGACCATGGCGATGGGCTATAGCCCATGGTCTCGAACGGCATACTATAGCATGCCGTTTTCCATCATTTTTGAGGATTTGAAAAAAGACGAAAATCACTCCGAGACCTTGGGCTATAGCCCATCGTCTCAGGAGTCATTTTCGTCTTTTTTTCAAATCCTTGTTTTTCATAATTTATGACCATGGCGATGGGCTATAGCCCATGGTCTCGAACGGCATACTATAGCATGCCGTTTTGCATCATCTTTGAGGATTTGAAAAAAAGACAAAAAATCTCCCTGAGACCATGGGCTATAGCCCATCGTCTCGGAGTCATTTTCGTCTTTTTTTTCAAATCCTTGTTTTTCATAATTTATGACCATGGCGATGGGCTATAGCCCATGGTCTCGAACGGCATACTATAGCATGCCGTTTTCCATAATTTTTGAGGATTTGAAAAAAAGACGAAAATCACTCCGAGACCATGGGCCCAACGTCTCGGAGTCATTTTCGTCTTTTTTTCAAATCCTTGTTTTTCATCATTTATGACCATGGCGATGGGCTATAGCCCATGGTCTCGAACGGCATGCTATAGTATTCCGTTTTGCATAATTTTTGAGGATTTTAAAAAAAGACGAAAATCACTCCGAGACCATGGGCTTTAGCCCATCGTCTCGGAGTAATTTTCGTCTTTTTTTAAAATCCTCGTTTTTCATCATTTATGACCATGGCGATGGGCTATAGCCCATGGTCTCGAACGGCATACTATAGCATGCCGTTTTCCATCATTTTTGAGGATTTGAAAAAAAGACGAAAATCACTCCGAGACCATGGGCTATAGCCCATCGTCTCGGAGTCATTTTCGTCTTTTTTTCAAATCCTCGTTTTTCATCATTTATGACCATGGCGATGGGCTATAGCCCATGGTCTCGAACGGCATACTATAGCATGCCGTTTTCCATCATTTTTGAGGATTTGAAAAAAAGATGAAAATGAATCCGAGACCATGGGCTATAGCCCATCGTCTCGGAGTAATTTTCGTCTTTTTTTCAAATCCTCGTTTTTCATCATTTATGACCATGGCGATGGGCTATAGCCCATGGTCTCGAACGGCATACTATAGCATGCCGTTTTGCATCATCTTTGAGGATTTGAAAAAAAGACAAAAAATCTCTCCGAGACCATGGGCTATAGCCCATCGTCTCGGAGTAATTTTCGTCTTTTTTTCAAATCCTCGTTTTTCATCATTTATGACCATGGCGATGGGCTATAGCCCATGGTCTCGAACGGCATACTATAGCATGCCGTTTTGCATCATCTTTGAGGATTTGAAAAAAAGACAAAAAATCTCTCCGAGACCATGGGCTATAGCCCATCGTCTCGGAGTCATTTTCGTCTTTTTTTTTCAAATCCTTGTTTTTCATAATTTATGACCATGGCGATGGGCTATAGCCCATGGTCTCGAACGGCATACTATAGCATGCCGTTTTCCATAATTTTTGAGGATTTGAAAAAAAGACGAAAATCACTCCGAGACCATGGGCTATAGCCCATCGTCTCGGAGTCATTTTCGTCTTTTTTTCAAATCCTCGTTTTTCATCATTTATGACCATGGCGATGGGCTATAGCCCATGGTCTCGAACGGCATACTATAGCATGCCGTTTTCCATCATTTTTGAGGATTTGAAAAAAAGACGAAAATGACTCCGAGACCATGGGCTATATATAGCCCAACGTCTCGGAGTCATTTTCTTTTTTTTTTCAAATCCTCGTTTTTCATCATTTATGACCATGGCGATGGGCTATAGCCCATGGTCTCGAACGGCATACTATAGCATGCCGTTTTCCATCATTTTTGAGGATTTGAAAAAAAGACGAAAATCTCTCCGAGACCATGGGCTATAGCCCATCGTCTCAGGAGTCATTTTCGTCTTTTTTTCAAATCCTTGTTTTTCATAATTTATGACCATGGCGATGGGCTATAGCCCATGGTCTCGAACGGCATACTATAGCATGACGTTTTCCATCATTTTTGAGGATTTGAAAAAATACGAAAATCACTCCGAGACCTTGGGCTATAGCCCATCGTCTCAGGAGTCATTTTCGTCTTTTTTTCAAATCCTTGTTTTTCATAATTTATGACCATGGCGATGGGCTATAGCCCATGGTCTCGAACGGCATACTATAGCATGCCGTTTTGCATCATCTTTGAGGATTTGAAAAAAAGACAAAAAATCTCCCTGAGACCATGGGCTATAGCCCATCGTCTCGGAGTCATTTTCGTCTTTTTTTTCAAATCCTTGTTTTTCATAATTTATGACCATGGCGATGGGCTATAGCCCATGGTCTCGAACGGCATACTATAGCATGCCGTTTTCCATAATTTTTGAGGATTTGAAAAAAAGACGAAAATCACTCCGAGACCATGGGCCCAACGTCTCGGAGTCATTTTCTTTTTTTTTTCAAATCCTCGTTTTTCATCATTTATGACCATGGCGATGGGCTATAGCCCATGGTCTCGAACGGCATACTATAGCATGCCGTTTTCCATCATTTTTGAGGATTTGAAAAAAAGACGAAAATCTCTCCGAGACCATGGGCTATAGCCCATCGTCTCGGAGTCATTTTCTTTTTTTTTTCAAATCCTCGTTTTTCATCATTTATGACCATGGCGATGGGCTATAGCCCATGGTCTCGAACGGCATACTATAGCATGCCGTTTTCCATCATTTTTGAGGATTTGAAAAAAAGACGAAAATCTCTCCGAGACCATGGGCTATAGCCCATCGTCTCAGGAGTCATTTTCGTCTTTTTTTTCAAATCCTTGTTTTTCATAATTTATGACCATGGCGATGGGCTATAGCCCATGGTCTCGAACGGCATACTATAGCATGCCGTTTTCCATCATTTTTGAGGATTTGAAAAAAAGACAAAAATATAGCCCATGGTCTCGGAGTCATTTTCGTCTTTTTTTCAAATCCTTGTTTTTCATCATTTATGACCATGGCGATGGGCTATAAGCCCATGGTCTCGAACGGCATACTATAGCATGCCGTTTTCCATCATTTTTGAGGATTTGAAAAAAAGACGAAAATCACTCCGAGTCGAGACCATGGGCTATAGCCCATCGTCTTGGAGTCATTTTCGTCTTTTTTTTCAAATCCTTGTTTTTCATAATTTATGACCATGGCGATGGGCTATAGCCCATGGTCTCGAACGGCATACTATAGCATGCCGTTTTCCATCTTTTTTGAGGATTTGAAAAAAAGACGAAAATCACTCCGAGACCATGGGCTATAGCCCATCAACTCGTAGTAATTTTCGTCTTTTTTTCAAATCCTTGTTTTTCATAATTTATGGCCATGGCGATGGGCTATAGCCCATGGTCTCGAACGGCATACTATAGCATGCCGTTTTGCATCATCTTTGAGGATTTGAAAAAAAGACAAAAAATCACTCCGAGACCATGGGCTATAGCCCATCGTCTCGGAGTCATTTTCGTCTTTTTTTCAAATCCTTGTTTTTCATCATTTATGACCATGGCGATGGGCTATAGCCCATGGTCTCGAACGGCATGCTATAGTATTCCGTTTTGCATCATTTTTGAGGATTTGAAAAAAAGACGAAAATCACTCCGAGACCATAGGCTATAGCCCATCGTCTCGGAGTAATTTTCGTCTTTTTTTCAAATCCTCGTTTTTCATCATTTATGACCATGGCGATGGGCTATAGCCCATGGTCTCGAACGGCATACTATAGCATGCCGTTTTCCATCATTTTTGAGGATTTGAAAAAAAGACGAAAATCACTCCGAGTCGAGACCATGGGCTATAGCCCATCGTCTCGGAGTCATTTTCGTCTTTTTTTCAAATCCTCGTTTTTCATCATTTATGACCATGGCGATGGGCTATAGCCCATGGTCTCGAACGGCATACTATAGCATGCCGTTTTCCATCATTTTTGAGGATTTGAAAAAAAGACGAAAATGACTCCGAGACCATGGGCTATATATAGCCCAACGTCTCGGAGTCATTTTCTTTTTTTTTTCAAATCGTCGTTTTTCATCATTTATGACCATGGCGATGGGCTATAGCCCATGGTCTCGAACGGCATACTATAGCATGCCGTTTTCCATCATTTTTGAGGATTTGAAAAAAAGACGAAAATCTCTCCGAGACCATGGGCTATAGCCCATCGTCTCAGGAGTCATTTTCGTCTTTTTTTCAAATCCTTGTTTTTCATAATTTATGACCATGGCGATGGGCTATAGCCCATGGTCTCGAACGGCATACTATAGCATGACGTTTTCCATCATTTTTGAGGATTTGAAAAAAGACGTAAATCACTCCGAGACCTTGGGCTATAGCCCATCGTCTCAGGAGTCATTTTCGTCTTTTTTTCAAATCCTTGTTTTTCATAATTTATGACCATGGCGATGGGCTATAGCCCATGGTCTCGAACGGCATACTATAGCATGCCGTTTTGCATCATCTTTGAGGATTTGAAAAAAAGACAAAAAATCTCCCTGAGACCATGGGCTATAGCCCATCGTCTCGGAGTCATTTTCGTCTTTTTTTTCAAATCCTTGTTTTTCATAATTTATGACCATGGCGATGGGCTATAGCCCATGGTCTCGAACGGCATACTATAGCATGCCGTTTTCCATAATTTTTGAGGATTTGAAAAAAAGACGAAAATCACTCCGAGACCATGGGCCCAACGTCTCGGAGTCATTTTCTTTTTTTTTTCAAATCCTCGTTTTTCATCATTTATGACCATGGCGATGGGCTATAGCCCATGGTCTCGAACGGCATACTATAGCATGCCGTTTTCCATCATTTTTGAGGATTTGAAAAAAAGACGAAAATCTCTCCGAGACCATGGGCTATAGCCCATCGTCTCGGAGTCATTTTCTTTTTTTTTTCAAATCCTCGTTTTTCATCATTTATGACCATGGCGATGGGCTATAGCCCATGGTCTCGAACGGCATACTATAGCATGCCGTTTTCCATCATTTTTGAGGATTTGAAAAAAAGACGAAAATCTCTCCGAGACCATGGGCTATAGCCCATCGTCTCAGGAGTCATTTTCGTCTTTTTTTCAAATCCTTGTTTTTCATCATTTATGACCATGGCGATGGGCTATAGCCCATGGTCTCGAACGGCATACTATAGCATGCCGTTTTCCATCTTTTTTGAGGATTTGAAAAAAAGACGAAAATCACTCCGAGTCGAGACCATGGGCTATAGCCCATCGTCTCGTAGTAATTTTCGTCTTTTTTTCAAATCCTTGTTTTTCATAATTTATGGCCATGGCGATGGGCTATAGCCCATGGTCTCGAACGGCATACTATAGCATGCCGTTTTGCATCATCTTTGAGGATTTGAAAAAAAGACAAAAAATCACTCCGAGACCATGGGCTATAGCCCATCGTCTCGGAGTCATTTTCGTCTTTTTTTCAAATCCTTGTTTTTCATCATTTATGACCATGGCGATGGGCTATAGCCCATGGTCTCGAACGGCATGCTATAGTATTCCGTTTTGCATCATTTTTGAGGATTTGAAAAAAAGACGAAAATCACTCCGAGACCATAGGCTATAGCCCATCGTCTCGGAGTAATTTTCGTCTTTTTTTCAAATCCTCGTTTTTCATCATTTATGACCATGGCGATGGGCTATAGCCCATGGTCTCGAACGGCATACTATAGCATGCCGTTTTCCATCATTTTTGAGGATTTGAAAAAAAGACGAAAATCACTCCGAGTCGAGACCATGGGCTATAGCCCATCGTCTCGGAGTCATTTTCGTCTTTTTTTCAAATCCTCGTTTTTCATCATTTATGACCATGGCGATGGGCTATAGCCCATGGTCTCGAACGGCATACTATAGCATGCCGTTTTGCATCATCTTTGAGGATTTGAAAAAAAGAAAAAAAATCACTCCAAGACCATGGGCTATAGCCCATCGTCTCGGAGTCATTTTCGTCTTTTTTTTCAAATCCTTGTTTTTCATCATTTATGACCATGGCAATGGGCTATAGCCCATGGTCTCGAACGGCATACTATAGCATGCCGTTTTCCATCATTTTTGAGGATTTGAAAAAAAAACGAAAATCACTCCGAGACCATGGGCTATAGCCCATCGTCTCGGAGTCATTTTCGTCTTTTTTTCAAATCCTTGTTTTTCATAATTTATGACCATGGCGATGGGCTATAGCCCATGGTCTCGAACGGTATACTATAGCATGCCGTTTTCCATCATTTTTGAGGATTTGAAAAAAAGAAGAAAATCACTCCGAGTCGAGACCATGGGCTATAGCCCATCGTCTTGGAGTGATTTTTGTCTTTTTTTCAAATCCTCGTTTTTCATCATTTATGACCATGGCGATGGGCTATAGCCCATGGTCTCGAACGGCATACTATAGCATGCCGTTTTGCATCATCTTTGAGGATTTGAAAAAAATACAAAAAATCCCTCCGAGACCATGGGCTATAGCCCATCGTCTCGGAGTCATTTTCGTCTTTTTTTCAAATCCTCGTTTTTCATCATTTATGACCATGGCGATGGGCTATAGCCCATGGTCTCGAACGGCATACTATAGCATGCCGTTTTCCATCTTTTTTGAGGATTTGAAAAAAAGACGAAAATCACTCCGAGACCATGGGCTATAGCCCATCGTCTCGGAGTCATTTTCGTCTTTTTTTCAAATCCTTGTTTTTCATCATTTATGACCATGGCGATGGGTTATAGCCCATGGTCTCGAACGGCATGCTATAGTATTCCGTTTTGCATCATTTTTGAGGATTTGAAAAAAAGACGAAAATCTCTCCGAGACCATGGGCTATAGCCCATCGTCTCGGAGTCATTTTCTTTTTTTTTTCAAATCCTCGTTTTTCATCATTTATGACCATGGCGATGGGCTATAGCCCATGGTCTCGAACGGCATACTATAGCATGCCGTTTTCCATCATTTTTGAGGATTTGAAAAAAAGACGAAAATCTCTCCGAGACCATGGGCTATAGCCCATCGTCTCAGGAGTCATTTTCGTCTTTTTTTCAAATCCTTGTTTTTCATAATTTATGACCATGGCGATGGGCTATAGCCCATGGTCTCGAACGGCATACTATAGCATGCCGTTTTCCATCATTTTTGAGGATTTGAAAAAAAGACGAAAATCACTCCGAGACCATGGGCTATAGCCCATCGTCTCAGGAGTCATTTTCGTCTTTTTTTCAAATCCTTGTTTTTCATAATTTATGACCATGGCGATGGGCTATAGCCCATGGTCTCGAACGGCATACTATAGCATGCCGTTTTGCATCATCTTTGAGGATTTGAAAAAAAGACAAAAAATCTCTTCGAGACCATGGGCTATAGCCCATCGTCTCGGAGTCATTTTCGTCTTTTTTTTCAAATCCTTGTTTTTCATAATTTATGACCATGGCGATGGGCTATAGCCCATGGTCTCGAACGGCATACTATAGCATGCCGTTTTCCATAATTTTTGAGGATTTGAAAAAAAGACGAAAATCACTCCGAGACCATAGGCTATAGCCCATGGTCTCAGAGTCATTTTCGTCTTTTTTTCAAATCCTTGTTTTTCATCATTTATGACCATGGCGATGGGCTATAAGCCCATGGTCTCGAACGGCATACTATAGCATGCCGTTTTCCATCATTTTTGAGGATTTGAAAAAAAGACGAAAATCACTCCGAGTCGAGACCATGGGCTATAGCCCATCGTCTCGTAGTAATTTTCGTCTTTTTTTCAAATCCTTGTTTTTCATAATTTATGGCCATGGCGATGGGCTATAGCCCATGGTCTCGAACGGCATACTATAGCATGCCGTTTTGCATCATCTTTGAGGATTTGAAAAAAAGACAAAAAATCACTCCGAGACCATGGGCTATAGCCCATCGTCTCGGAGTCATTTTCGTATTTTTTTCAAATCCTTGTTTTTCATCATTTATGACCATGGCGATGGGCTATAGCCCATGGTCTCGAACGGCATGCTATAGTATTCCGTTTTGCATCATTTTTGAGGATTTGAAAAAAAGACGAAAATCACTCCGAGACCATAGGCTATAGCCCATCGTCTCAGAGTAATTTTCGTCTTTTTTTCAAATCCTCGTTTTTCATCATTTATGACCATGGCGATGGGCTATAGCCCATGGTCTCGAACGGCATACTATAGCATGCCGTTTTCCATCATTTTTGAGGATTTGAACAAAAGACGAAAATCACTCCGAGTCGAGACCATGGGCTATAGCCCATCGTCTTGGAGTCATTTTCGTCTTTTTTTTCAAATCCTTGTTTTTCATAATTTATGACCATGGCGATGGGCTATAGCCCATGGTCTCGAACGGCATACTATAGCATGCCGTTTTCCATCTTTTTTGAGGATTTGAAAAAAAGACGAAAATCACTCCGAGACCATGGGCTATAGCCCATCGTCTCGTAGTAATTTTCGTCTTTTTTTCAAATCCTTGTTTTTCATAATTTATGGCCATGGCGATGGGCTATAGCCCATGGTCTCGAACGGCATACTATAGCATTCCGTTTTGCATCATCTTTGAGGATTTGAAAAAAAGACAAAAAATCACTCCGAGACCATGGGCTATAGCCCATCGTCTCGGAGTCATTTTCGTCTTTTTTTCAAGTCCTTGTTTTTCATCATTTATGACCATGGCGATGGGCTATAGCCCATGGTCTCGAACGGCATGCTATAGTATTCCGTTTTGCATCATTTTTGAGGATTTGAAAAAAATACAAAAAATCCCTCCGAGACCATGGGCTATAGCCCATCGTCTCGGAGTAATTTTCGTCTTTTTTTCAAATCCTCGTTTTTCATCATTTATGACCATGGCGATGGGCTATAGCCCATGGTCTCGAACGGTATACTATAGCATGCCGTTTTCCATCATTTTTGAGGATTTGAAAAAAAGAAGAAAATCACTCCGAGTCGAGACCATGGGCTATAGCCCATCGTCTTGGAGTGATTTTTGTCTTTTTTTCAAATCCTCGTTTTTCATCATTTATGACCATGGCGATGGGCTATAGCCCATGGTCTCGAACGGCATACTATAGCATGCCGTTTTGCATCATCTTTGAGGATTTGAAAAAAATACAAAAAATCCCTCCGAGACCATGGGCTATAGCCCATCGTCTCGGAGTAATTTTAGTCTTTTTTTCAAATCCTTGTTTTTCATCATTTATGACCATGGCGATGGGCTATAGCCCATGGTCTCGAACGGCATGCTATAGTATTCCGTTTTGCATCATTTTTGAGGATTTGAAAAAAAGACGAAAATCACTCCGAGACCATGGGCTATAGCCCATCGTCTCGGAGTAATTTTCGTCTTTTTTTCAAATCCTCGTTTTTCATCATTTATGACCATGGCGATGGGCTATAGCCCATGGTCTCGAACGGCATACTATAGCATGCCGTTTTGCATCATCTTTGAGGATTTGAAAAAAATACAAAAAATCCCTCCGAGACCATGGGCTATAGCCCATCGTCTCGGAGTCATTTTCGTCTTTTTTTCAAATCCTCGTTTTTCATCATTTATGACCATGGCGATGGGCTATAGCCCATGGTCTCGAACGGCATACTATAGCATGCCGTTTTCCATCTTTTTTGAGGATTTGAAAAAAAGACGAAAATCACTCCGAGACCATGGGCTATAGCCCATCGTCTCGTAGTAATTTTCGTCTTTTTTTCAAATCCTTGTTTTTCATCATTTATGGCCATGGCGATGGGCTATAGCCCATGGTCTCGAACGGCATACTATTGCATGCCGTTTTGCATCATCTTTGAGGATTTGAAAAAAAGACAAAAAATCACTCCGAGACCATGGGCTATAGCCCATCGTCTCGGAGTCATTTTCGTCTTTTTTTCAAATCCTTGTTTTTCATCATTTATGACCATGGCGATGGGCTATAGCCCATGGTCTCGAACGGCATGCTATAGTATTCCGTTTTGCATCATTTTTGAGGATTTGAAAAAAAGACGAAAATCACTCCGAGACCATGGGCTATAGCCCATGGTCTCGGAGTGATTTTTGTCTTTTTTTCAAATCCTCGTTTTTCATCATTTATGACCATGGCGATGGGCTATAGCCCATGGTCTCGAACGGCATACTATAGCATGCCGTTTTGCATCATCTTTGAGGATTTGAAAAAAATACAAAAAATCCCTCCGAGACCATGGGCTATAGCCCATCGTCTCGGAGTCATTTTCGTCTTTTTTTCAAATCCTCGTTTTTCATCATTTATGACCATGGCGATGGGCTATAGCCCATGGTCTCGAACGGCATACTATAGCATGCCGTTTTCCATCATTTTTGAGGATTTGAAAAAAAGACGAAAATCACTCCGAGTCGAGACCATGGGCTATAGCCCATCGTCTCGGAGTCATTTTCGTCTTTTTTTCAAATCCTCGTTTTTCATCATTTATGACCATGGCGATGGGCTATAGCCCATGGTCTCGAACGGCATACTATAGCATGCCGTTTTCCATAATTTTTGAGGATTTGAAAAAAAGACGAAAATGACTCCGAGACGATGGGCTATAGCCCATGGTCTCGGAGTGATTTTTGTCTTTTTTTCAAATCCTCGTTTTTCATCATTTATGACCATGGCGATGGGCTATAGCCCATGGTCTCGAACGGCATACTATAGCATGCCGTTTTGCATCATCTTTGAGGATTTGAAAAAAAGACAAAAAATCACTCCGAGACCATGGGCTATAGCCCATCGTCTCGGAGTCATTTTCGTCTTTTTTTCAAATCCTCGTTTTTCATCATTTATGACCATCGCGATGGGCTATAGCCCATGGTCTCGAACGGCATACTATAGCATGCCGTTTTCCATCATTTTTGAGGATTTGAAAAAAAGACGAAAATCACTCCGAGTCGAGACCATGGGCTAAAGCCCATGGTCTCGGAGTGATTTTCGTCTTTTTTTTAAATCCTTGTTTTTCATCATTTATGACCATGGCGATGGGCTATAGCCCATGGTCTCGAACGGCATACTATAGCATGCCGTTTTGCATCATTTTTGAGGATTTGAAAAAAAGACGAAAATGACTCCGAGACGATGGGCTATAGCCCATGGTCTCGGAGTGATTTTTGTATTTTTTTCAAATCCTCGTTTTTCATCATTTATGACCATGGCGATGGGCTATAGCCCATGGTCTCGAACGGCATACTATAGCATGCCGTTTTGCATCATCTTTGAGGATTTGAAAAAAAGACAAAAAATCACTCCGAGACCATGGGCTATAGCCCATCGTCTCGGAGTCATTTTTGTCTTTTTTTTCAAATCCTTGTTTTTCATAATTTATGACCATGGCGATGGGCTATAGCCCATGGTCTCGAACGGCATACTATAGCATGCCGTTTTCCATCATTTTTGAGGATTTGAAAAAAAGACGAAAATCACTCCGAGACCATGGGCTATAGCCCATCGTCTCAGGAGTCATTTTCGTCTTTTTTTTCAAATCCTTGTTTTTCATAATTTATGACCATGGCGATGGGCTATAGCCCATGGTCTCGAACGGCATACTATAGCATGTTGTTTTGCATCATCTTTGAGGATTTGAAAAAAAGACAAAAAATCACTCCGAGACCATGGGCTATAGCCCATCGTCTCGGAGTCATTTTCGTCTTTTTTTCAAATCCTCGTTTTTCATCATTTATGACCATGGCGATGGGCTATAGCCCATGGTCTCGAACGGCATACTATAGCATGCCGTTTTCCATCATTTTTGAGGATTTGAAAAAAAGACGAAAATGACTCCGAGACCATGGGCTATAGCCCATCGTCTCGGAGTCATTTTCGTCTTTTTTTCAAATCCTCGTTTTTCATCATTTATGACCATGGCGATGGGCTATAGCCCATGGTCTCGAACGGCATACTATAGCATGCCGTTTTGCATCATCTTTGAGGATTTAAAAAAAAGACAAAAAATCACTCCGAGACCATGGGCTATAGCCCATCGTCTCGGAGTCATTTTCGTCTTTTTTTTCAAATCCTTGTTTTTCATAATTTATGACCATGGCGATGGGCTATAGCCCATGGTCTCGAACGGCATACTATAGCATGCCGTTTTGCATCATCTTTGAGGATTTGAAAAAAAGACAAAAAATCCCTCCGAGACCATGGGCTATAGCCCATCGTCTCGGAGTCATTTTCGTCTTTTTTTTCAAATCCTTGTTTTTCATAGTTTATGACCATGGCGATGGGCTATAGCCCATGGTCTCGAACGGCATACTATAGCATGCCGTTTTCCATCATTTTTGAGGATTTGAAAAAAACCCGAAAATCACTCCGAGACCATGGGCTATAGCCCATCGTCTCGGAGTCATTTTCGTCTTTTTTTCAAATCCTCGTTTTTCATCATTTATGACCATGGCGATGGGCTATAGCCCATGGTCTCGAACGGCATACTATAGCATGCCGTTTTGCATCATCTTTGAGGATTTGAAAAAAAGACAAAAAATCCCTCCGAGACCATGGGCTATAGCCCATCGTCTCGGAGTCATTTTCGTCTTTTTTTCAAATCCTCGTTTTTCATCATTTATGACCATGGCGATGGGCTATAGCCCATGGTCTCGAACGGCATACTATAGCATGCCGTTTTCCATCATTTTTGAGGATTTGAATAAAAGACGAAAATCACTCCGAGTTGAGACCATGGGCTATAGCCCATCGTCTCGGAGTCATTTTCGTCTTTTTTTCAAATCCTCGTTTTTCATCATTTATGACCATGGCGATGGGCTATAGCCCATGGTCTCGAACGGCATACTATAGCATGCCGTTTTGCATCATCTTTGAGGATTTGAAAAAAAGACAAAAAATCACTCCGAGACCATGGGCTATAGCCCATCGTCTCGGAGTCATTTTCGTCTTTTTTTCAAATCCTCGTTTTTCATCATTTATGACCATGGCGATGGGCTATAGCCCATGGTCTCGAACGGCATACTATAGCATGCCGTTTTGCATCATCTTTGAGGATTTGAAAAAAAGACAAAAAATCACTCCGAGACCATGGGCTATAGCCCATCGTCTCGGAGTCATTTTCGTCTTTTTTTCAAATCCTTGTTTTTCATAGTTTATGACCATGGCGATGGGCTATAGCCCATGGTCTCGAACGGCATACTATAGCATGCCGTTTTCCATCATTTTTGAGGATTTGAAAAAACCCCGAAAATCACTCCGAGATCATGGGCTATAGCCCATCGTCTGAGTCATTTTCGTCTTTTTTTCAAATCCTTGTTTTTCATAATTTATGACCATGGCGATGGGCTATAGCCCATGGTCTCGAACGGTATACTATAGCATGCCGTTTTCCATCATTTTTGAGGATTTGAAAAAAAGACGAAAATCACTCCGAGACCATGGGCTATAGCCCATCGTCTCAGGAGTCATTTTCGTCTTTTTTTCAAATCCTTGTTTTTCATAATTTATGACCATGGCGATGGGCTATAGCCCATGGTCTCGAACGGCATACTATAGCATGCCGTTTTGCATCATCTTTGAGGATTTGAAAAAAAGACAAAAAATCACTCCGAGACCATGGGCTATAGCCCATCGTCTCGGAGTCATTTTCGTCTTTTTTTCAAATCCTCGTTTTTCATCATTTATGACCATGGCGATGGGCTATAGCCCATGGTCTCGAACGGCATACTATAGCATGCCGTTTTCCATCATTTTTGAGGATTTGAAAAAAAGACGAAAATCACTCCGAGTCGAGACCATGGGCTATAGCCCATGGTCTCGGAGTGATTTTCGTCTTTTTTTCAAATCCTTGTTTTTCATCATTTATGACCATGGCGATGGGCTATAGCCCATGGTCTCGAACGGCATACTATAGCATGCCGTTTTGCATCATTTTTGAGGATTTGAAAAAAAGACGAAAATCACTCCGAGACCATGGGCTATTATAGCCCATCGTCTCGGAGTCATTTTCGTCTTTTTTTCAAATCCTCGTTTTTCATCATTTATGACCATGGCGATGGGCTATAGCCCATGGTCTCGAACGGAATACTATAGCATGCCGTTTTCCATCATTTTTGAGGATTTGAAAAAAAGACGAAAATGACTCCGAGACCATGGGCTATAGCCCATCGTCTCGGAGTCATTTTCGTTTTTTTTTCAAATCCTCGTTTTTCATCATTTATGACCATGGCGATGGGCTATAGCCCATGGTCTCGAACGGCATACTATAGCATGCCGTTTTGCATCATCTTTGAGGATTTGAAAAAAAGACAAAAAATCACTCCGAGACCATGGGCTATAGCCCATCGTCTCGGAGTCATTTTCGTCTTTTTTTTCAAATCCTTGTTTTTCATAATTTATGACCATGGCGATGGGCTATAGCCCATGGTCTCGAACGGCATACTATAGCATGCCGTTTTGCATCATCTTTGAGGATTTGAAAAAAAGACAAAAAATCCCTCCGAGACCATGGGCTATAGCCCATCGTCTCGGAGTCATTTTCGTCTTTTTTTCAAATCCTCGTTTTTCATCATTTATGACCATGGCGATGGGCTATAGCCCATGGTCTCGAACGGCATACTATAGCATGCCGTTTTCCATCATTTTTGAGGATTTGAAAAAAAGACGAAAATCACTCCGAGTTGAGACCATGGGCTATAGCCCATCGTCTCGGAGTCATTTTCGTCTTTTTTTCAAATCCTCGTATTTCATCATTTATGACCATGGCGATGGGCTATAGCCCATGGTCTCGAACGGCATACTATAGCATGCCGTTTTGCATCATCTTTGAGGATTTGAAAAAAAGACAAAAAATCACTCCGAGACCATGGGCTATAGCCCATCGTCTCGGAGTCATTTTTGTCTTTTTTTTCAAATCCTTGTTTTTCATAGTTTATGACCATGGCGATGGGCTATAGCCCATGGTCTCGAACGGCATACTATAGCATGCCGTTTTCCATCATTTTTGAGGATTTGAAAAAAAAACGAAAATCACTCCGAGACCATGGGCTATAGCCCATCGTCTCGGAGTCATTTTCGTCTTTTTTTCAAATCCTTGTTTTTCATAATTTATGACCATGGCGATGGGCTATAGCCCATGGTCTCGAACGGTATACTATAGCATGCCGTTTTCCATCATTTTTGAGGATTTGAAAAAAAGACGAAAATCACTCCGAGACCATGGGCTATAGCCCATCGTCTCAGGAGTCATTTTCGTCTTTTTTTCAAATCCTTGTTTTTCATAATTTATGACCATGGCGATGGGCTATAGCCCATGGTCTCGAACGGCATACTATAGCATGCCGTTTTCCATCATTTTTGAGGATTTGAAAAAAAGACGAAAATTACTCCGAGACCATGGGCTATAGCCCATCGTCTCGGAGTCATTTTCGTCTTTTTTTCAAATCCTTGTTTTTCATCATTTATGACCATGGCGATGGGCTATAGCCCATGGTCTCGAACGGCATACTATAGCATGCCGTTTTCCATCATTTTTGAGGATTTGAAAAAAAGACGAAAATCACTCCGAGACCATAGGCTATAGCCCATCGTCTCGGAGTAATTTTCGTCTTTTTTTCAAATCCTCGTTTTTCATCATTTATGACCATGGCGATGGGCTATAGCCCATGGTCTCGAACGGCATACTATAGCATGCCGTTTTCCATCATTTTTGAGGATTTGAAAAAAAGACGAAAATCACTCCGAGTCGAGACCATGGGCTATAGCCCATGGTCTCGGAGTGATTTTCGTCTTTTTTTCAAATCCTTGTTTTTCATCATTTATGACCATGGCGATGGGCTATAGCCCATGGTCTCGAACGGCAAACTATAGCATGCCGTTTTGCATCATTTTTGAGGATTTGAAAAAAAGACGAAAATCACTCCGAGACCATGGGCTATAGCCCATCGTCTCGGAGTCATTTTCGTCTTTTTTTCAAATCCTCGTTTTTCATCATTTATGACCATGGCGATGGGCTATAGCCCATGGTCTCGAACGGCATACTATAGCATGCCGTTTTCCATCATTTTTGAGGATTTGAAAAAAAGACGAAAATCACTCCGAGTCGAGACCATGGGCTATAGCCCATCGTCTCGGAGTCATTTTCGTCTTTTTTTCAAATCCTCGTTTTTCATCATTTATGACCATGGCGATGGGCTATAGCCCATGGTCTCGAACGGCATACTATAGCATGCCGTTTTGCATCATCTTTGAGGATTTGAAAAAAAGACAAAAAATCACTCCGAGACCATGGGCTATAGCCCATCGTCTCGGAGTCATTTTCGTCTTTTTTTTCAAATCCTTGTTTTTCATAATTTATGACCATGGCGATGGGCTATAGCCCATGGTCTCGAACGGCATACTATAGCATGCCGTTTTGCATCATTTTTGAGGATTTGAAAAAAAGACGAAAATCACTCCGAGTCGAGACCATGGGCTATAGCCCATCGTCTCGGAGTCATTTTCGTCTTTTTTTCAAATCCTCGTTTTTCATCATTTATGACCATGGCGATGGGCTATAGCCCATGGTCTCGAACGGCATACTATAGCATGCCGTTTTGCATCATCTTTGAGGATTTGAAAAAAAGACAAAAAATCACTCCGAGACCATGGGCTATAGCCCATCGTCTCGGAGTCATTTTCGTCTTTTTTTTCAAATCCTTGTTTTTCATAGTTTATGACCATGGCGATGGGCTATAGCCCATGGTCTCGAACGGCATACTATAGCATGCCGTTTTCCATCATTTTTGAGGATTTGAAAAAAAAAACGAAAATCACTCCGAGACCATGGGCTATAGCCCATCGTCTCGGAGTCATTTTCGTCTTTTTTTCAAATCCTTGTTTTTCATAATTTATGACCATGGCGATGGGCTATAGCCCATGGTCTCGAACGGTATACTATAGCATGCCGTTTTCCATCATTTTTGAGGATTTGAAAAAAAGACGAAAATCACTCCGAGACCATGGGCTATAGCCCATCGTCTCAGGAGTCATTTTCGTCTTTTTTTCAAATCCTTGTTTTTCATAATTTATGACCATGGCGATGGGCTATAGCCCATGGTCTCGAACGGCATACTATAGCATGCCGTTTTCCATCATTTTTGAGGATTTGAAAAAAAGACGAAAATTACTCCGAGACCATGGGCTATAGCCCATCGTCTCGGAGTAATTTTCGTCTTTTTTTCAAATCCTTATTTTTCATCATTTATGACCATGGCGATGGGCTATAGCCCATGGTCTCGAACGGCATACTATAGCATGCCGTTTTCCATCATTTTTGAGGATTTGAAAAAAAGACGAAAATCACTCCGAGTCGAGACCATGGGCTATAGCCCATCGTCTCGGAGTCATTTTCGTCTTTTTTTCAAATCCTCGTTTTTCATCATTTATGACCATGGCGATGGGCTATAGCCCATGGTCTCGAACGGCATACTATAGCATGCCGTTTTGCATCATCTTTGAGGATTTGAAAAAAAGTCAAAAAATCACTCCGAGACCATGGGCTATAGCCCATCGTCTCGGAGTCATTTTCGTCTTTTTTTTCAAATCCTTGTTTTTCATCATTTATGACCATGGCGATGGGCTATAGCCCATGGTCTCGAACGGCATACTATAGCATGCCGTTTTCCATCATTTTTGAGGATTTGAAAAAAAGACGAAAATCACTCCGAGTTGAGACCATGGGCTATAGCCCATCGTCTCGGAGTCATTTTCGTCTTTTTTTCAAATCCTCGTTTTTCATCATTTATGACCATGGCGATGGGCTATAGCCCATGGTCTCGAACGGCATACTATAGCATGCCGTTTTGCATCATCTTTGAGGATTTGAAAAAAAGACAAAAAATCACTCCGAGACCATGGGCTATAGCCCATCGTCTCGGAGTCATTTTCGTCTTTTTTTTCAAATCCTTGTTTTTCATAGTTTATGACCATGGCGATGGGCTATAGCCCATGGTCTCGAACGGCATACTATAGCATGCCGTTTTCCATCATTTTTGAGGATTTGAAAAAAAAACGAAAATCACTCCGAGACCATGGGCTATAGCCCATCGTCTCGGAGTCATTTTCGTCTTTTTTTCAAATCCTTGTTTTTCATAATTTATGACCATGGCGATGGGCTATAGCCCATGGTCTCGAACGGTATACTATAGCATGCCGTTTTCCATCATTTTTGAGGATTTGAAAAAAAGACGAAAATCACTCCGAGACCATGGGCTATAGCCCATCGTCTCAGGAGTCATTTTCGTCTTTTTTTCAAATCCTTGTTTTTCATAATTTATGACCATGGCGATGGGCTATAGCCCATGGTCTCGAACGGCATACTATAGCATGCCGTTTTCCATCATTTTTGAGGATTTGAAAAAAAGACGAAAATTACTCCGAGACCATGGGCTATAGCCCATCGTCTCGGAGTCATTTTCGTCTTTTTTTCAAATCCTTGTTTTTCATCATTTATGACCATGGCGATGGGCTATAGCCCATGGTCTCGAATGGCATACTATAGCATGCCGTTTTCCATCATTTTTGAGGATTTGAAAAAAAGACGAAAATCACTCCGACTCGAGACCATGGGCTATAGCCCATCGTCTCGGAGTCATTTTCGTCTTTTTTTCAAATCCTTGTTTTTCATCATTTATGACCATGGCGATGGGCTATAGCCCATGGTCTCGAACGGCATGCTATAGTATTCCGTTTTGCATCATTTTTGAGGATTTGAAAAAAAGACGAAAATCACTCCGAGACCATGGGCTATAGCCCATCGTCTCGGAGTCATTTTCGTCTTTTTTTCAAATCCTCGTTTTTCATCATTTATGACCATGGCGATGGGCTATAGCCCATGGTCTCGAACGGCATACTATAGCATGCCGTTTTCCATCATTTTTGAGGATTTGAAAAAAAGACGAAAATCACTCCGAGTCGAGACCATGGGCTATAGCCCATCGTCTCGGAGTCATTTTCGTCTTTTTTTCAAATCCTCGTTTTTCATCATTTATGACCATGGCGATGGGCTATAGCCCATGGTCTCGAACGGCATACTATAGCATGCCGTTTTCCATCGTTTTTGAGGATTTAAAAAAAAGACGAAAATGACTCCGAGACGATGGGCTATAGCCCATGGTCTCGAACGGCATACTATAGCATGCCGTTTTGCATCATCTTTGAGGATTTGAAAAAAAGTCAAAAAATCACTCCGAGACCATGGGCTATAGCCCATCGTCTCGGAGTCATTTTCGTCTTTTTTTTCAAATCCTTGTTTTTCATCATTTATGACCATGGCGATGGGCTATAGCCCATGGTCTCGAACGGCATACTATAGCATGCCGTTTTCCATCATTTTTGAGGATTTGAAAAAAAGACGAAAATCACTCCGAGTTGAGACCATGGGCTATAGCCCATCGTCTCGGAGTCATTTTCGTCTTTTTTTCAAATCCTCGTTTTTCATCATTTATGACCATGGCGATGGGCTATAGCCCATGGTCTCGAACGGCATACTATAGCATGCCGTTTTGCATCATCTTTGAGGATTTGAAAAAAAGACAAAAAATCACTCCGAGACCATGGGCTATAGCCCATCGTCTCGGAGTCATTTTCGTCTTTTTTTTCAAATCCTTGTTTTTCATAGTTTATGACCATGGCGATGGGCTATAGCCCATGGTCTCGAACGGCATACTATAGCATGCCGTTTTCCATCATTTTTGAGGATTTGAAAAAAAACCGAAAATCACTCCGAGACCATGGGCTATAGCCCATCGTCTCGGAGTCATTTTCGTCTTTTTTTCAAATCCTTGTTTTTCATAATTTATGACCATGGCGATGGGCTATAGCCCATGGTCTCGAACGGTATACTATAGCATGCCGTTTTCCATCATTTTTGAGGATTTGAAAAAAAGACGAAAATCACTCCGAGACCATGGGCTATAGCCCATCGTCTCAGGAGTCATTTTCGTCTTTTTTTCAAATCCTTGTTTTTCATAATTTAAGACCATGGCGATGGGCTATAGCCCATGGTCTCGAACGGCATACTATAGCATGCCGTTTTCCATCATTTTTGAGGATTTGAAAAAAAGACGAAAATTACTCCGAGACCATGGGCTATAGCCCATCGTCTCGGAGTCATTTTCGTCTTTTTTTCAAATCCTTGTTTTTCATCATTTATGACCATGGCGATGGGCTATAGCCCATGGTCTCGAACGGCATACTATAGCATGCCGTTTTCCATCATTTTTGAGGATTTGAAAAAAAGACGAAAATCACTCCGACTCGAGACCATGGGCTATAGCCCATCGTCTCGGAGTCCTTTTCGTCTTTTTTTCAAATCCTTGTTTTTCATCATTTATGACCATGGCGATGGGCTATAGCCCATGGTCTCGAACGGCATGCTATAGTATTCCGTTTTGCATCATTTTTGAGGATTTGAAAAAAAGACGAAAATCACTCCGAGACCATAGGCTATAGCCCATCGTTTTTCATCATTTATGACCATGGCGATGGGCTATAGCCCATGGTCTCGAACGGCATACTATAGCATGCCGTTTTGCATCATCTTTGAGGATTTGAAAAAAAGACAAAAAATCACTCCGAGACCATGGGCTATAGCCCATCGTCTCGGAGTCATTTTCGTCTTTTTTTTCAAATCCTTGTTTTTCATAGTTTATGACCATGGCGATGGGCTATAGCCCATGGTCTCGAACGGCATACTATAGCATGCCGTTTTCCATCATTTTTGAGGATTTGAAAAAAAAACGAAAATCACTCCGAGACCATGGGCTATAGCCCATCGTCTCGGAGTCATTTTCGTCTTTTTTTCAAATCCTTGTTTTTCATAATTTATGACCATGGCGATGGGCTATAGCCCATGGTCTCGAACGGTATACTATAGCATGCCGTTTTCCATCATTTTTGAGGATTTGAAAAAAAGACGAAAATCACTCCGAGACCATGGGCTATAGCCCATCATCTCAGGAGTCATTTTCGTCTTTTTTTCAAATCCTTGTTTTCCTTAATTTATGACCATGGCGATGGGCTATAGCCCATGGTCTCGAACGGCATACTATAGCATGCCGTTTTGCATCATCTTTGAGGATTTGAAAAAAAGACAAAAAATCACTCCGAGACCATGGGCTATAGCCCATCGTCTCGGAGTCATTTTCGTCTTTTTTTCAAATCCTCGTTTTTCATCATTTATGACCATGGCGATGGGCTATAGCCCATGGTCTCGAACGGCATACTATAGCATGCCGTTTTCCATCATTTTTGAGGATTTGAAAAAAAGACGAAAATCACTCCGAGTCGAGACCATGGGCTATAGCCCATGGTCTCAGAGTGATTTTCGTCTTTTTTTCAAATCCTTGTTTTTCATCATTTATGACCATGGCGATGGGCTATAGCCCATGGTCTCGAACGGCAAACTATAGCATGCCGTTTTGCATCATTTTTGAGGATTTGAAAAAAAGACGAAAATCACTCCCAGACCATGGGCTATAGCCCATCGTCTCGGAGTAATTTTCGTCTTTTTTTCAAATCCTCGTTTTTCATCATTTATGACCATGGCGATGGGCTATAGCCCATGGTCTCGAACGGCATACTATAGCATGCCGTTTTCCATCATTTTTGAGGATTTGAAAAAAAGACGAAAATGACTCCGAGACGATGGGCTATAGCCCATGGCCTCGGAGTGATTTTTGTATTTTTTTCAAATCCTCGTTTTTCATCATTTATGACCATGGCGATGGGCTATAGCCCATGGTCTCGAACGGCATACTATAGCATGCCGTTTTGCATCATCTTTGAGGATTTGAAAAAAAGACAAAAAATCACTCCGAGACCATGGGCTATAGCCCATCGTCTCGGAGTCATTTTCGTCTTTTTTTTCAAATCCTTGTTTTTCATAGTTTATGACCATGGCGATGGGCTATAGCCCATGGTCTCGAACGGCATACTATAGCATGCCGTTTTCCATCATTTTTGAGGATTTGAAAAAAAAACGAAAATCACTCCGAGACCATGGGCTATAGCCCATCGTCTCGGAGTCATTTTCGTCTTTTTTTCAAATCCTTGTTTTTCATAATTTATGACCATGGCGATGGGCTATAGCCCATGGTCTCGAACGGTATACTATAGCATGCCGTTTTCCATCATTTTTGAGGATTTGAAAAAAAGCCGAAAATCACTCCGAGACCATGGGCTATAGCCCATCGTCTCAGGAGTCATTTTCGTCTTTTTTTCAAATCCTTGTTTTTCATAATTTATGACCATGGCGATGGGCTATAGCCCATGGTCTCGAACGGCATACTATAGCATGCCGTTTTCCATCATTTTTGAGGATTTGAAAAAAAGACGAAAATTACTCCGAGACCATGGGCTATAGCCCATCGTCTCGGAGTCATTTTCGTCTTTTTTTCAAATCCTTGTTTTTCATCATTTATGACCATGGCGATGGGCTATAGCCCATGGTCTCGAACGGCATACTATAGCATGCCGTTTTCCATCATTTTTGAGGATTTGAAAAAAAGACGAAAATCACTCCGACTCGAGACCATGGGCTATAGCCCATCGTCTCGGAGTCATTTTCGTCTTTTTTTCAAATCCTTGTTTTTCATCATTTATGACCATGGCGATGGGCTATAGCCCATGGTCTCGAACGGCATGCTATAGTATTCCGTTTTGCATCATTTTTGAGGATTTGAAAAAAAGACGAAAATCACTCCGAGACCATGGGCTATAGCCCATCGTCTCGGAGTCATTTTCGTCTTTTTTTCAAATCCTTGTTTTTCATAGTTTATGACCATGGCGATGGGCTATAGCCCATGGTCTCGAACGGCATACTATAGCATGCCGTTTTCCATCATTTTTGAGGATTTGAAAAAAAAAACGAAAATCACTCCGAGACCATGGGCTATAGCCCATCGTCTCGGAGTCATTTTCGTCTTTTTTTCAAATCCTTGTTTTTCATAATTTATGACCATGGCGATGGGCTATAGCCCATGGTCTCGAACGGTATACTATAGCATGCCGTTTTCCATCATTTTTGAGGATTTGAAAAAAAGACGAAAATCACTCCGAGACCATGGGCTATAGCCCATCGTCTCAGGAGTCATTTTCGTCTTTTTTTCAAATCCTTGTTTTTCATAATTTATGACCATGGCGATGGGCTATAGCCCATGGTCTCGAACGGCATACTATAGCATGCCGTTTTGCATCATCTTTGAGGATTTGAAAAAAAGACAAAAAATCACTCCGAGACCATGGGCTATAGCCCATCGTCTCGGAGTCATTTTCGTCTTTTTTTCAAATCCTCGTTTTTCATCATTTATGACCATGGCGATGGGCTATAGCCCATGGTCTCGAACGGCATACTATAGCATGCCGTTTTCCATCATTTTTGAGGATTTGAAAAAAAGACGAAAATCACTCCGAGTCGAGACCATGGGCTATAGCCCATGGTCTCAGAGTGATTTTCGTCTTTTTTTCAAATCCTTGTTTTTCATCATTTATGACCATGGCGATGGGCTATAGCCCATGGTCTCGAACGGCAAACTATAGCATGCCGTTTTGCATCATTTTTGAGGATTTGAAAAAAAGACGAAAATCACTCCGAGACCATGGGCTATAGCCCATCGTCTCGGAGTCATTTTCGTCTTTTTTTCAAATCCTCGTTTTTCATCATTTATGACCATGGCGATGGGCTATAGCCCATGGTCTCGAACGGCATACTATAGCATGCCGTTTTCCATCATTTTTGAGGATTTGAAAAAAAGACGAAAATGACTCCGAGACGATGGGCTATAGCCCATGGTCTCGGAGTGATTTTTGTATTTTTTTCAAATCCTCGTTTTTCATCATTTATGACCATGGCGATGGGCTATAGCCCATGGTCTCGAACGGCATACTATAGCATGCCGTTTTGCATCATTTTTGAGGATTTGAAAAAAAGACGAAAATCACTCCGAGACCATGGGCTATAGCCCATCGTCTCGGAGTCATTTTCGTCTTTTTTTCAAATCCTCGTTTTTCATCATTTATGACCATGGCGATGGGCTATAGCCCATGGTCTCGAACGGCATACTATAGCATGCCGTTTTCCATCATTTTTGAGGATTTGAAAAAAAGACGAAAATGACTCCGAGACGATGGGCTATAGCCCATGGTCTCGGAGTGATTTTTGTATTTTTTTCAAATCCTCGTTTTTCATCATTTATGACCATGGCGATGGGCTATAGCCCATGGTCTCGAACGGCATACTATAGCATGCCGTTTTGCATCATCTTTGAGGATTTGAAAAAAAGACAAAAAATCACTCCGAGACCATGGGCTATAGCCCATCGTCTCGGAGTCATTTTCGTCTTTTTTTTCAAATCCTTGTTTTTCATAATTTATGACCATGGCGATGGGCTATAGCCCATGGTCTCGAACGGCATACTATAACATGCCGTTTTGCATCATCTTTGAGGATTTGAAAAAAAGACAAAAAATCCCTCCGAGACCATGGGCTATAGCCCATCGTCTCGGAGTCATTTTCGTCTTTTTTTCAAATCCTCGTTTTTCATCATTTATGACCATGGCGATGGGCTATAGCCCATGGTCTCGAACGGCATACTATAGCATGCCGTTTTCCATCATTTTTGAGGATTTGAAAAAAAGACGAAAATGACTCCGAGACGATGGGCTATAGCCCATGGTCTCGGAGTGATTTTTGTCTTTTTTTCAAATCCTCGTTTTTCATCATTTATGACCATGGCGATGGGCTATAGCCCATGGTCTCGAACGGCATACTATAGCATGCCGTTTTGCATCATCTTTGAGGATATGAAAAAAAGACAAATAATCCCTCCGAGACCATGGGCTATAGCCCATCGTCTCGGAGTCATTTTCGTCTTTTTTTCAAATCCTCGTTTTTCATCATTTATGACCATGGCGATGGGCTATAGCCTATGGTCTCGAACGGCATACTATAGCATGCCGTTTTGCATCATCTTTGAGGATTTGAAAAAAAGACAAAAAATCACTCCGAGACCATGGGCTATAGCCCATCGTCTCGGAGTCATTTTCGTCTTTTTTTTCAAATCCTCGTTTTTCATCATTTATGACCATGGCGATGGGCTATAGCCCATGGTCTCGAACGGCATACTATAGCATGCCGTTTTCCATCATTTTTGAGGATTTGAAAAAAAAACGAAAATCACTCCGAGACCATGGGCTATAGCCCATCGTCTCGGAGTCATTTTCGTCTTTTTTTCAAATCCTTGTTTTTCATAATTTATGACCATGGCGATGAGCTATAGCCCATGGTCTCGAACGGTATACTATAGCATGCCGTTTTCCATCATTTTTGAGGATTTGAAAAAAAGAAGAAAATCACTCCGAGTCGAGACCATGGGCTATAGCCCATCGTCTTGGAGTCATTTTCGTCTTTTTTTCAAATCCTCGTTTTTCATCATTTATGACCATGGCGATGGGCTATAGCCCATGGTCTCGAACGGCATACTATAGCATGCCGTTTTGCATCATTTTTGAGGATTTGAAAAAAAGACGAAAATCACTCCGAGACCATGGGCTATAGCCCATCGTCTCGGAGTCATTTTCGTCTTTTTTTCAAATCCTCGTTTTTCATCATTTATGACCATGGCGATGGACTATAGCCCATGGTCTCGAACGGCATACTATAGCATGCCGTTTTCCATCATTTTTGAGGATTTGAAAAAAAGACGAAAATGACTCCGAGACGATGGGCTATAGCCCATGGTCTCGGAGTGATTTTTGTCTTTTTTTCAAATCCTCGTTTTTCATCATTTATGACCATGGCGATGGGCTATAGCCCATGGTCTCGAACGGCATACTATAGCATGCCGTTTTGCATCATCTTTGAGGACATGAAAAAAAGACAAAAAATCCCTCCGAGACCATGGGCTATAGCCCATCGTCTCGGAGTCATTTTCGTCTTTTTTTCAAATCCTCGTTTTTCATCATTTATGACCATGGCGATGGGCTATAGCCCATGGTCTCGAACGGCATACTATAGCATGCCGTTTTCCATCATTTTTGAGGATTTGAAAAAAAGACGAAAATCACTCCGAGTCGAGACCATGGGCTATAGCCCATCGTCTCGGAGTCATTTTCGTCTTTTTTTCAAATCCTCGTTTTTCATCATTTATGACCATGGCGATGGGCTATAGCCCATGGTCTCGAACGGCATACTATAGCATGCCGTTTTGCATCATCTTTGAGGATTTGAAAAAAAGACAAAAAATCACTCCGAGACCATGGGCTATAGCCCATCGTCTCGGAGTCATTTTCGTATTTTTTTCAAATCCTTGTTTTTCATCATTTATGACCATTACGATGGGCTATAGCCCATGGTCTCGAACGGCATAATATAGCATGCCGTTTTCCATCATTTTTGAGGATTTGAAAAAAAAACGAAAATCACTCCGAGACCATGGGCTATAGCCCATCGTCTCGGAGTCATTTTCGTCTTTTTTTCAAATCCTTGTTTTTCATAATTTATGGCCATGGCGATGGGCTATAGCCCATGGTCTCGAACGGTATACTATAGCATGCCGTTTTCCATCATTTTTGAGGATTTGAAAAAAAGAAGAAAATCACTCCGAGTCGAGACCATGGGCTATAGCCCATCGTCTTGGAGTCATTTTCGTCTTTTTTTCAAATCCTCGTTTTTCATCATTTATGACCATGGCGATGGGCTATAGCCCATGGTCTCGAACGGCATACTATAGCATGCCGTTTTCCATCATTTTTGAGGATTTGAAAAAAAGACGAAAATCACTCCGAGACCATGGGCTATACCCATGGTCTCGGAGTGATTTTTGTCTTTTTTTCAAATCCTCGTTTTTCATCATTTATGACCATGGCGATGGGCTATAGTCCATGGTCTCGAACGGCATACTATAGCATGCCGTTTTGCATCATCTTTGAGGATTTGAAAAAAAGACAAAAAATCACTCCGAGACCATGGGCTATAGCCCATCGTCTCGGAGTCATTTTCGTCTTTTTTTCAAATCCTTGTTTTTCATCATTTATGACCATTACGATGGGCTATAGCCCATGGTCTCGAACGGCATAATATAGCATGCCGTTTTCCATCATTTTTGAGGATTTGAAAAAAAAACGAAAATCACTCCGAGACCATGGGCTATAGCCCATCGTCTCGGAGTCATTTTCGTCTTTTTTTCAAATCCTTGTTTTTCATAATTTATGGCCATGGCGATGGGCTATAGCCCATGGTCTCGAACGGTATACTATAGCATGCCGTTTTCCATCATTTTTGAGGATTTGAAAAAAAGAAGAAAATCACTCCGAGTCGAGACCATGGGCTATAGCCCATCGTCTTGGAGTCATTTTCGTCTTTTTTTCAAATCCTCGTTTTTCATCATTTATGACCATGGCGATGGGCTATAGCCCATGGTCTCGAACGGCATACTATAGCATGCCGTTTTCCATCATTTTTGAGGATTTGAAAAAAAGACGAAAATCACTCCGAGACCATGGGCTATACCCATGGTCTCGGAGTGATTTTTGTCTTTTTTTCAAATCCTCGTTTTTCATCATTTATGACCATGGCGATGGGCTATAGCCCATGGTCTCGAACGGCATACTATAGCATGCCGTTTTGCATCATCTTTGAGGATTTGAAAAAAAGACAAAAAATCACTCCGAGACCATGGGCTATAGCCCATCGTCTCGGAGTCATTTTCGTCTTTTTTTTCAAATCCTTGTTTTTCATAATTTATGACCATGGCGATGGGCTATAGCCCATGGTCTCGAACGACATACTATAGCATGCCGTTTTCCATCATTTTTGAGGATTTGAAAAAAAGACGAAAATCACTCCGAGTCGAGACCATGGGCTATAGCCCATGGTCTCGGAGTGATTTTCGTCTTTTTTTCAAATCCTTGTTTTTCATCATTTATGACCATGGCGATGGGCTATAGCCCATGGTCTCGAACGGCATACTATAGCATGCCGTTTTGCATCATTTTTGAGGATTTGAAAAAAAGACGAAAATTACTCCGAGACCATGGGCTATAGCCCATCGTCTCGGAGTCATTTTCGTCTTTTTTTCAAATCCTCGTTTTTCATAATTTATGACCATGGCGATGGGCTATAGCCCATGGTCTCGAACGGCATACTATAGCATGCCGTTTTCCATCATTTTTGAGGATTTGAAAAAAAGACGAAAATGACTCCGAGACGATGGGCTATAGCCCATGGTCTCGGAGTGATTTTTGTCTTTTTTTCAAATCCTCGTTTTTCATCATTTATGACCATGGCGATGGGCTATAGCCCATGGTCTCGAACGGCATACTATAGCATGCCGTTTTGCATCATCTTTGAGGATTTGAAATAAAGACGAAAAATCACTCCGAGACCATGGGCTATAGCCCATCGTCTCGGAGTCATTTTCGTCTTTTTTTCAAATCCTCGTTTTTCATCATTTATGACCATGGCGATGGGCTATAGCCCATGTTCTCGAACGGCATACTATAGCATGCCGTTTTCCACCATTTTTGAGGATTTGAAAAAAAGACGAAAATCACTCCGAGTCGAGACCATGGGCTATAGCCCTTGGTCTCGGAGTGATTTTCGTCTTTTTTTCAAATCCTTGTTTTTCATCATTTATGACCATGGCGATGGGCTATAGCCCATGGTCTCGAACGGCATACTATAGCCGTTTTCCATCATTTTTGAGGATTTGAAAAAAAGACGAAAATGACTCCGAGACGATGGGCCCATGGGCCCATGGTCTCGGAGTGATTTTTGTCTTTTTTTCAAATCCTCGTTTTTCATCATTTATGACCATGGCGATGGGCTATAGCCCATGGTCTCGAACGGCATACTATAGCATGCCGTTTTGCATCATCTTTGAGGATTTGAAAAAAAGACAAAAAATCACTCCGAGACCATGGGCTATAGCCCATCGTCTCGGAGTCATTTTCGTCTTTTTTTCAAATCCTCGTTTTTCATCATTTATGACCATGGCGATGGGCTATAGCCCATGGTCTCGAACGGCATACTATAGCATGCCGTTTTCCATCATTTTTGAGGATTTGAAAAAAAGACGAAAATCACTCCGAGTCGAGACCATGGGCTATAGCCCATGGTCTCGGAGTGATTTTCGTCTTTTTTTCAAATCCTCGTTTTTCATCATTTATGACCATGGCGATGGACTATAGCCCATGGTCTCGAACGGCATACTATAGCATGCCGTTTTCCATCATTTTTGAGGATTTGAAAAAAAGACGAAAATGACTCCGAGACGATGGGCTATAGCCCATGGTCTCGGAGTGATTTTTGTCTTTTTTTCAAATCCTCGTTTTTCATCATTTATGACCATGGCGATGGGCTATAGCCCATGGTCTCGAACGGCATACTATAGCATGCCGTTTTGCATCATCTTTGAGGATTTGAAAAAAAAACGAAAATCACTCCGAGACCATGGGCTATAGCCCATCGTCTCGGAGTCATTTTCGTCTTTTTTTCAAATCCTTGTTTTTCATAATTTATGGCCATGGCGATGGGCTATAGCCCATGGTCTCGAACGGTATACTATAGCATGCCGTTTTCCATCATTTTTGAGGATTTGAAAAAAAGAAGAAAATCACTCCGAGTCGAGACCATGGGCTATAGCCCATCGTCTTGGAGTCATTTTCGTCTTTTTTTCAAATCCTCGTTTTTCATCATTTATGACCATGGCGATGGGCTATAGCCCATGGTCTCGAACGGCATACTATAGCATGCCGTTTTCCATCATTTTTGAGGATTTGAAAAAAAGATGAAAATCACTCCGAGACCATGGGCTATACCCATGGTCTCGGAGTGATTTTTGTCTTTTTTTCAAATCCTCGTTTTTCATCATTTATGACCATGGCGATGGGCTATAGCCCATGGTCTCGAACGGCATACTATAGCATGCCGTTTTGCATCATCTTTGAGGATTTGAAAAAAAGACAAAAAATCACTCCGAGACCATGGGCTATAGCCCATCGTCTCGGAGTCATTTTCGTCTTTTTTTCAAATCCTTGTTTTTCATCATTTATGACCATTACGATGGGCTATAGCCCATGGTCTCGAACGGCATAATATAGCATGCCGTTTTCCATCATTTTTGAGGATTTGAAAAAAAAACGAAAATCACTCCGAGACCATGGGCTATAGCCCATCGTCTCGGAGTCATTTTCGTCTTTTTTTCAAATCCTTGTTTTTCATAATTTATGGCCATGGCGATGGGCTATAGCCCATGGTCTCGAACGGTATACTATAGCATGCCGTTTTCCATCATTTTTGAGGATTTGAAAAAAAGAAGAAAATCACTCCAAGTCGAGACCATGGGCTATAGCCCATCGTCTTGGAGTCATTTTCGTCTTTTTTTCAAATCCTCGTTTTTCATCATTTATGACCATGGCGATGGGCTATAGCCCATGGTCTCGAACGGCATACTATAGCATGCCGTTTTCCATCATTTTTGAGGATTTGAAAAAAAGACGAAAATCACTCCGAGACCATGGGCTATACCCATGGTCTCGGAGTGATTTTTGTCTTTTTTTCAAATCCTCGTTTTTCATCATTTATGACCATGGCGATGGGCTATAGCCCATGGTCTCGAACGGCATACTATAGCATGCCGTTTTGCATCATCTTTGAGGATTTGAAAAAAAGACAAAAAATCACTCCGAGACCATGGGCTATAGCCCATCGTCTCGGAGTCATTTTCGTCTTTTTTTTCAAATCCTTGTTTTTCATAATTTATGACCATGGCGATGGGCTATAGCCCATGGTCTCGAACGACATACTATAGCATGCCGTTTTCCATCATTTTTGAGGATTTGAAAAAAAGACGAAAATCACTCCGAGTCGAGACCATGGGCTATAGCCCATGGTCTCGGAGTGATTTTCGTCTTTTTTTCAAATCCTTGTTTTTCATCATTTATGACCATGGCGATGGGCTATAGCCCATGGTCTCGAACGGCATACTATAGCATGCCGTTTTGCATCATTTTTGAGGATTTGAAAAAAAGACGAAAATTACTCCGAGACCATGGGCTATAGCCCATCGTCTCGGAGTCATTTTCGTCTTTTTTTCAAATCCTCGTTTTTCATAATTTATGACCATGGCGATGGGCTATAGCCCATGGTCTCGAACGGCATACTATAGCATGCCGTTTTCCATCATTTTTGAGGATTTGAAAAAAAGACGAAAATGACTCCGAGACGATGGGCTATAGCCCATGGTCTCGGAGTGATTTTTGTCTTTTTTTCAAATCCTCGTTTTTCATCATTTATGACCATGGCGATGGGCTATAGCCCATGGTCTCGAACGGCATACTATAGCATGCCGTTTTGCATCATCTTTGAGGATTTGAAATAAAGACGAAAAATCACTCCGAGACCATGGGCTATAGCCCATCGTCTCGGAGTCATTTTCGTCTTTTTTTCAAATCCTCGTTTTTCATCATTTATGACCATGGCGATGGGCTATAGCCCATGTTCTCGAACGGCATACTATAGCATGCCGTTTTCCACCATTTTTGAGGATTTGAAAAAAAGACGAAAATCACTCCGAGTCGAGACCATGGGCTATAGCCCTTGGTCTGGGAGTGATTTTCGTCTTTTTTTCAAATCCTTGTTTTTCATCATTTATGACCATGGCGATGGGCTATAGCCCATGGTCTCGAACGGCATACTATAGCCGTTTTCCATCATTTTTGAGGATTTGAAAAAAAGACGAAAATGACTCCGAGACGATGGGCCCATGGGCCCATGGTCTCGGAGTGATTTTTGTCTTTTTTTCAAATCCTCGTTTTTCATCATTTATGACCATGGCGATGGGCTATAGCCCATGGTCTCGAACGGCATACTATAGCATGCCGTTTTGCATCATCTTTGAGGATTTGAAAAAAAGACAAAAAATCACTCCGAGACCATGGGCTATAGCCCATCGTCTCGGAGTCATTTTCGTCTTTTTTTCAAATCCTCGTTTTTCATCATTTATGACCATGGCGATGGGCTATAGCCCATGGTCTCGAACGGCATACTATAGCATGCCGTTTTCCATCATTTTTGAGGATTTGAAAAAAAGACGAAAATCACTCCGAGTCGAGACCATGGGCTATAGCCCATGGTCTCGGAGTGATTTTCGTCTTTTTTTCAAATCCTCGTTTTTCATCATTTATGACCATGGCGATGGACTATAGCCCATGGTCTCGAACGGCATACTATAGCATGCCGTTTTCCATCATTTTTGAGGATTTGAAAAAAAGACGAAAATGACTCCGAGACGATGGGCTATAGCCCATGGTCTCGGAGTGATTTTTGTCTTTTTTTCAAATCCTCGTTTTTCATCATTTATGACCATGGCGATGGGCTATAGCCCATGGTCTCGAACGGCATACTATAGCATGCCGTTTTGCATCATCTTTGAGGACATGAAAAAAAGACAAAAAATCCCTCCGAGACCATGGGCTATAGCCCATCGTCTCGGAGTCATTTTCGTCTTTTTTTCAAATCCTCGTTTTTCATCATTTATGACCATGGCGATGGGCTATAGCCCATGGTCTCGAACGGCATACTATAGCATGCCGTTTTCCATCATTTTTGAGGATTTGAAAAAAAGACGAAAATCACTCCGAGTCGAGACCATGGGCTATAGCCCATCGTCTCGGAGTCATTTTCGTCTTTTTTTCAAATCCTCGTTTTTCATCATTTATGACCATGGCGATGGGCTATAGCCCATGGTCTCGAACGGCATACTATAGCATGCCGTTTTGCATCATCTTTGAGGATTTGAAAAAAAGACAAAAAATCACTCCGAGACCATGGGCTATAGCCCATCGTCTCGGAGTCATTTTCGTCTTTTTTTCAAATCCTTGTTTTTCATCATTTATGACCATTACGATGGGCTATAGCCCATGGTCTCGAACGGCATAATATAGCATGCCGTTTTCCATCATTTTTGAGGATTTGAAAAAAAAACGAAAATCACTCCGAGACCATGGGCTATAGCCCATCGTCTCGGAGTCATTTTCGTCTTTTTTTCAAATCCTTGTTTTTCATAATTTATGGCCATGGCGATGGGCTATAGCCCATGGTCTCGAACGGTATACTATAGCATGCCGTTTTCCATCATTTTTGAGGATTTGAAAAAAAGAAGAAAATCACTCCGAGTCGAGACCATGGGCTATAGCCCATCGTCTTGGAGTCATTTTCGTCTTTTTTTCAAATCCTCGTTTTTCATCATTTATGACCATGGCGATGGGCTATAGCCCATGGTCTCGAACGGCATACTATAGCATGCCGTTTTCCATCATTTTTGAGGATTTGAAAAAAAGACGAAAATCACTCCGAGACCATGGGCTATACCCATGGTCTCGGAGTGATTTTTGTCTTTTTTTCAAATCCTCGTTTTTCATCATTTATGACCATGGCGATGGGCTATAGCCCATGGTCTCGAACGGCATACTATAGCATGCCGTTTTGCATCATCTTTGAGGATTTGAAAAAAAGACAAAAAATCACTCCGAGACCATGGGCTATAGCCCATCGTCTCGGAGTCATTTTCGTCTTTTTTTTCAAATCCTTGTTTTTCATAATTTATGACCATGGCGATGGGCTATAGCCCATGGTCTCGAACGACATACTATAGCATGCCGTTTTCCATCATTTTTGAGGATTTGAAAAAAAGACGAAAATCACTCCGAGTCGAGACCATGGGCTATAGCCCATGGTCTCGGAGTGATTTTCGTCTTTTTTTCAAATCCTTGTTTTTCATCATTTATGACCATGGCGATGGGCTATAGCCCATGGTCTCGAACGGCATACTATAGCATGCCGTTTTGCATCATTTTTGAGGATTTGAAAAAAAGACGAAAATTACTCCGAGACCATGGGCTATAGCCCATCGTCTCGGAGTCATTTTCGTCTTTTTTTCAAATCCTCGTTTTTCATAATTTATGACCATGGCGATGGGCTATAGCCCATGGTCTCGAACGGCATACTATAGCATGCCGTTTTCCATCATTTTTGAGGATTTGAAAAAAAGACGAAAATGACTCCGAGACGATGGGCTATAGCCCATGGTCTCGGAGTGATTTTTGTCTTTTTTTCAAATCCTCGTTTTTCATCATTTATGACCATGGCGATGGGCTATAGCCCATGGTCTCGAACGGCATACTATAGCATGCCGTTTTGCATCATCTTTGAGGATTTGAAAAAAAGACGAAAAATCACTCCGAGACCATGGGCTATAGCCCATCGTCTCGGAGTCATTTTCGTCTTTTTTTCAAATCCTCGTTTTTCATCATTTATGACCATGGCGATGGGCTATAGCCCATGTTCTCGAACGGCATACTATAGCATGCCGTTTTCCACCATTTTTGAGGATTTGAAAAAAAGACGAAAATCACTCCGAGTCGAGACCATGGGCTATAGCCCTTGGTCTCGGAGTGATTTTCGTCTTTTTTTCAAATCCTTGTTTTTCATCATTTATGACCATGGCGATGGGCTATAGCCCATGGTCTCGAACGGCATACTATAGCCGTTTTCCATCATTTTTGAGGATTTGAAAAAAAGACGAAAATGACTCCGAGACGATGGGCCCATGGGCCCATGGTCTCGGAGTGATTTTTGTCTTTTTTTCAAATCCTCGTTTTTCATCATTTATGACCATGGCGATGGGCTATAGCCCATGGTCTCGAACGGCATACTATAGCATGCCGTTTTGCATCATCTTTGAGGATTTGAAAAAAAGACAAAAAATCACTCCGAGACCATGGGCTATAGCCCATCGTCTCGGAGTCATTTTCGTCTTTTTTTCAAATCCTCGTTTTTCATCATTTATGACCATGGCGATGGGCTATAGCCCATGGTCTCGAACGGCATACTATAGCATGCCGTTTTCCATCATTTTTGAGGATTTGAAAAAAAGACGAAAATCACTCCGAGTCGAGACCATGGGCTATAGCCCATGGTCTCGGAGTGATTTTCGTCTTTTTTTCAAATCCTTGTTTTTCATAATTTATGACCATGGCGATGGGCTATAGCCCATGGTCTCGAACGGTATACTATAGCATGCCGTTTTCCATCATTTTTGAGGATTTGAAAAAAAGACGAAAATCACTCCGAGTCGAGACCATGGGCTATAGCCCATCGTCTTGGAGTCATTTTCGACTTTTTTTCAAATCCTCGGTTTTCATCATTTATGACCATGGCGATGGGCTATAGCCCATGGTCTCGAACGGCATACTATAGCATGCCGTTTTGCATCATTTTTGAGGATTTGAAAAAAAGACGAAAATCACTCCGAGACCATGGGCTATAGCCCATCGTCTCGGAGTCATTTTCGTCTTTTTTTCAAATCCTCGTTTTTCATCATTTATGACCATGGCGATGGGCTATAGCCCATGGTCTCGAACGGCATACTATAGCATGCCGTTTTGCATCATCTTTGAGGATTTGAAAAAAGAGACAAAAAATCACTCCGAGACCATGGGCTATAGCCCATCGTCTCGGAGTCATTTTCGTCTTTTTTTTCAAATCCTTGTTTTTCATAATTTATGACCATGGCGATGGGCTATAGCCCATGGTCTCGAACGGCATACTATAGCATCCCGTTTTGCATCATCTTTGAGGATTTGAAAAAAAGACAAAAAATCCCTCCGAGACCATGAGCTATAGCCCATCGTCTCGGAGTCATTTTCGTCTTTTTTTCAAATCCTCGTTTTTCATCATTTATGACCATGGCGATGGGCTATAGCCCATGGTCTCGAACGGCATACTATAGCATGCCGTTTTGCATCATCTTTGAGGATTTGAAAAAATGACGAAAAATCACTCCGAGACCATGGGCTATAGCCCATCGTCTCGGAGTCATTTTCGTCTTTTTTTCAAATCCTCGTTTTTCATCATTTATGACCATGGCGATGGGCTATAGCCCATGGTCTCGAACGGCATACTATAGCATGCCGTTTTCCACCATTTTTGAGGATTTGAAAAAAAGACGAAAATCACTCCGAGTCGAGACCATGGGCTATAGCCCATGGTCTCGGAGTGATTTTCGTCTTTTTTTCAAATCCTTGTTTTTCATCATTTATGACCATGGCGATGGGCTATAGCCCATGGTCTCGAACGGCATACTATAGCATGCCGTTTTCCATCATTTTTGAGGATTTGAAAAAAAGACGAAAATGACTCCGAGACGATGGGCTATAGCCCATGGTCTCGGAGTGATTTTTGTCTTTTTTTCAAATCCTCGTTTTTCATCATTTATGACCATGGCGATGGGCTATAGCCCATGGTCTCGAACGGCATACTATAGCATGCCGTTTTGCATCATCTTTGAGGATTTGAAAAAAAGACAAAAAATCACTCCGAGACCATGGGCTATAGCCCATCGTCTCGGAGTCATTTTCGTCTTTTTTTCAAATCCTCGTTTTTCATCATTTATGACCATGGCGATGGGCTATAGCCCATGGTCTCGAACGGCATACTATAGCATGCCGTTTTCCATCATTTTTGAGGATTTGAAAAAAAGACGAAAATCACTCCGAGTCGAGACCATGGGCTATAGCCCATGGTCTCGGAGTGATTTTCGTCTTTTTTTCAAATCCTTGTTTTTCATCATTTATGACCATGGCGATGGGCTATAGCCCATGGTCTCGAACGGCATACTATAGCCGTTTTCCATCATTTTTGAGGATTTGAAAAAAAGACGAAAATGACTCCGAGACGATGGGCCCATGGGCCCATGGTCTCGGAGTGATTTTTGTCTTTTTTTCAAATCCTCGTTTTTCATCATTTATGACCATGGCGATGGGCTATAGCCCATGGTCTCGAACGGCATACTATAGCATGCCGTTTTGCATCATCTTTGAGGATTTGAAAAAAAGACAAAAAATCACTCCGAGACCATGGGCTATAGCCCATCGTCTCGGAGTCATTTTCGTCTTTTTTTCAAATCCTCGTTTTTCATCATTTATGACCATGGCGATGGGCTATAGCCCATGGTCTCGAACGGCATACTATAGCATGCCGTTTTCCATCATTTTTGAGGATTTGAAAAAAAGACGAAAATCACTCCGAGTCGAGACCATGGGCTATAGCCCATGGTCTCGGAGTGATTTTCGTCTTTTTTTCAAATCCTCGTTTTTCATCATTT
The DNA here is from genome assembly GCF_951216825.1 of Electrona antarctica. Taxonomy (NCBI): domain Eukaryota; kingdom Metazoa; phylum Chordata; class Actinopteri; order Myctophiformes; family Myctophidae; genus Electrona; species Electrona antarctica. The sequence goes on from NC_136791.1 coordinate 45,849,697, forward strand.
ATGACCATGGCGATGGACTATAGCCCATGGTCTCGAACGGCATACTATAGCATGCCGTTTTCCATCATTTTTGAGGATTTGAAAAAAAGACGAAAATGACTCCGAGACGATGGGCTATAGCCCATGGTCTCGGAGTGATTTTTGTCTTTTTTTCAAATCCTCGTTTTTCATCATTTATGACCATGGCGATGGGCTATAGCCCATGGTCTCGAACGGCATACTATAGCATGCCGTTTTGCATCATCTTTGAGGACATGAAAAAAAGACAAAAAATCCCTCCGAGACCATGGGCTATAGCCCATCGTCTCGGAGTCATTTTCGTCTTTTTTTCAAATCCTCGTTTTTCATCATTTATGACCATGGCGATGGGCTATAGCCCATGGTCTCGAACGGCATACTATAGCATGCCGTTTTCCATCATTTTTGAGGATTTGAAAAAAAGACGAAAATCACTCCGAGTCGAGACCATGGGCTATAGCCCATCGTCTCGGAGTCATTTTCGTCTTTTTTTCAAATCCTCGTTTTTCATCATTTATGACCATGGCGATGGGCTATAGCCCATGGTCTCGAACGGCATACTATAGCATGCCGTTTTGCATCATCTTTGAGGATTTGAAAAAAAGACAAAAAATCACTCCGAGACCATGGGCTATAGCCCATCGTCTCGGAGTCATTTTCGTCTTTTTTTCAAATCCTTGTTTTTCATCATTTATGACCATTACGATGGGCTATAGCCCATGGTCTCGAACGGCATAATATAGCATGCCGTTTTCCATCATTTTTGAGGATTTGAAAAAAAAACGAAAATCACTCCGAGACCATGGGCTATAGCCCATCGTCTCGGAGTCATTTTCGTCTTTTTTTCAAATCCTTGTTTTTCATAATTTATGGCCATGGCGATGGGCTATAGCCCATGGTCTCGAACGGTATACTATAGCATGCCGTTTTCCATCATTTTTGAGGATTTGAAAAAAAGAAGAAAATCACTCCGAGTCGAGACCATGGGCTATAGCCCATCGTCTTGGAGTCATTTTCGTCTTTTTTTCAAATCCTCGTTTTTCATCATTTATGACCATGGCGATGGGCTATAGCCCATGGTCTCGAACGGCATACTATAGCATGCCGTTTTCCATCATTTTTGAGGATTTGAAAAAAAGACGAAAATCACTCCGAGACCATGGGCTATACCCATGGTCTCGGAGTGATTTTTGTCTTTTTTTCAAATCCTCGTTTTTCATCATTTATGACCATGGCGATGGGCTATAGCCCATGGTCTCGAACGGCATACTATAGCATGCCGTTTTGCATCATCTTTGAGGATTTGAAAAAAAGACAAAAAATCACTCCGAGACCATGGGCTATAGCCCATCGTCTCGGAGTCATTTTCGTCTTTTTTTTCAAATCCTTGTTTTTCATAATTTATGACCATGGCGATGGGCTATAGCCCATGGTCTCGAACGACATACTATAGCATGCCGTTTTCCATCATTTTTGAGGATTTGAAAAAAAGACGAAAATCACTCCGAGTCGAGACCATGGGCTATAGCCCATGGTCTCGGAGTGATTTTCGTCTTTTTTTCAAATCCTTGTTTTTCATCATTTATGACCATGGCGATGGGCTATAGCCCATGGTCTCGAACGGCATACTATAGCATGCCGTTTTGCATCATTTTTGAGGATTTGAAAAAAAGACGAAAATTACTCCGAGACCATGGGCTATAGCCCATCGTCTCGGAGTCATTTTCGTCTTTTTTTCAAATCCTCGTTTTTCATAATTTATGACCATGGCGATGGGCTATAGCCCATGGTCTCGAACGGCATACTATAGCATGCCGTTTTCCATCATTTTTGAGGATTTGAAAAAAAGACGAAAATGACTCCGAGACGATGGGCTATAGCCCATGGTCTCGGAGTGATTTTTGTCTTTTTTTCAAATCCTCGTTTTTCATCATTTATGACCATGGCGATGGGCTATAGCCCATGGTCTCGAACGGCATACTATAGCATGCCGTTTTGCATCATCTTTGAGGATTTGAAAAAAAGACGAAAAATCACTCCGAGACCATGGGCTATAGCCCATCGTCTCGGAGTCATTTTCGTCTTTTTTTCAAATCCTCGTTTTTCATCATTTATGACCATGGCGATGGGCTATAGCCCATGTTCTCGAACGGCATACTATAGCATGCCGTTTTCCACCATTTTTGAGGATTTGAAAAAAAGACGAAAATCACTCCGAGTCGAGACCATGGGCTATAGCCCTTGGTCTCGGAGTGATTTTCGTCTTTTTTTCAAATCCTTGTTTTTCATCATTTATGACCATGGCGATGGGCTATAGCCCATGGTCTCGAACGGCATACTATAGCCGTTTTCCATCATTTTTGAGGATTTGAAAAAAAGACGAAAATGACTCCGAGACGATGGGCCCATGGGCCCATGGTCTCGGAGTGATTTTTGTCTTTTTTTCAAATCCTCGTTTTTCATCATTTATGACCATGGCGATGGGCTATAGCCCATGGTCTCGAACGGCATACTATAGCATGCCGTTTTGCATCATCTTTGAGGATTTGAAAAAAAGACAAAAAATCACTCCGAGACCATGGGCTATAGCCCATCGTCTCGGAGTCATTTTCGTCTTTTTTTCAAATCCTCGTTTTTCATCATTTATGACCATGGCGATGGGCTATAGCCCATGGTCTCGAACGGCATACTATAGCATGCCGTTTTCCATCATTTTTGAGGATTTGAAAAAAAGACGAAAATCACTCCGAGTCGAGACCATGGGCTATAGCCCATGGTCTCGGAGTGATTTTCGTCTTTTTTTCAAATCCTTGTTTTTCATAATTTATGACCATGGCGATGGGCTATAGCCCATGGTCTCGAACGGTATACTATAGCATGCCGTTTTCCATCATTTTTGAGGATTTGAAAAAAAGACGAAAATCACTCCGAGTCGAGACCATGGGCTATAGCCCATCGTCTTGGAGTCATTTTCGACTTTTTTTCAAATCCTCGGTTTTCATCATTTATGACCATGGCGATGGGCTATAGCCCATGGTCTCGAACGGCATACTATAGCATGCCGTTTTGCATCATTTTTGAGGATTTGAAAAAAAGACGAAAATCACTCCGAGACCATGGGCTATAGCCCATCGTCTCGGAGTCATTTTCGTCTTTTTTTCAAATCCTCGTTTTTCATCATTTATGACCATGGCGATGGGCTATAGCCCATGGTCTCGAACGGCATACTATAGCATGCCGTTTTGCATCATCTTTGAGGATTTGAAAAAAAGACAAAAAATCACTCCGAGACCATGGGCTATAGCCCATCGTCTCGGAGTCATTTTCGTCTTTTTTTTCAAATCCTTGTTTTTCATAATTTATGACCATGGCGATGGGCTATAGCCCATGGTCTCGAACGGCATACTATAGCATCCCGTTTTGCATCATCTTTGAGGATTTGAAAAAAAGACAAAAAATCCCTCCGAGACCATGAGCTATAGCCCATCGTCTCGGAGTCATTTTCGTCTTTTTTTCAAATCCTCGTTTTTCATCATTTATGACCATGGCGATGGGCTATAGCCCATGGTCTCGAACGGCATACTATAGCATGCCGTTTTGCATCATCTTTGAGGATTTGAAAAAATGACGAAAAATCACTCCGAGACCATGGGCTATAGCCCATCGTCTCGGAGTCATTTTCGTCTTTTTTTCAAATCCTCGTTTTTCATCATTTATGACCATGGCGATGGGCTATAGCCCATGGTCTCGAACGGCATACTATAGCATGCCGTTTTCCACCATTTTTGAGGATTTGAAAAAAAGACGAAAATCACTCCGAGTCGAGACCATGGGCTATAGCCCATGGTCTCGGAGTGATTTTCGTCTTTTTTTCAAATCCTTGTTTTTCATCATTTATGACCATGGCGATGGGCTATAGCCCATGGTCTCGAACGGCATACTATAGCATGCCGTTTTCCATCATTTTTGAGGATTTGAAAAAAAGACGAAAATGACTCCGAGACGATGGGCTATAGCCCATGGTCTCGGAGTGATTTTTGTCTTTTTTTCAAATCCTCGTTTTTCATCATTTATGACCATGGCGATGGGCTATAGCCCATGGTCTCGAACGGCATACTATAGCATGCCGTTTTGCATCATCTTTGAGGATTTGAAAAAAAGACAAAAAATCACTCCGAGACCATGGGCTATAGCCCATCGTCTCGGAGTCATTTTCGTCTTTTTTTCAAATCCTCGTTTTTCATCATTTATGACCATGGCGATGGGCTATAGCCCATGGTCTCGAACGGCATACTATAGCATGCCGTTTTCCATCATTTTTGAGGATTTGAAAAAAAGACGAAAATCACTCCGAGTCGAGACCATGGGCTATAGCCCATGGTCTCGGAGTGATTTTCGTCTTTTTTTCAAATCCTTGTTTTTCATCATTTATGACCATGGCGATGGGCTATAGCCCATGGTCTCGAACGGCATACTATAGCATGCCGTTTTGCATCATTTTTGAGGATTTGAAAAAAAGACGAAAATCACTCCGAGACCATGGGCTATAGCCCATCGTCTCGGAGTCATTTTCGTCTTTTTTTCAAATCCTCGTTTTTCATCATTTATGACCATGGCGATGGGCTATAGCCCATGGTCTCGAACGGCATACTATAGCATGCCGTTTTCCATCATTTTTGAGGATTTGAAAAAAAGACAAAAATCACTCCGAGTCGAGACCATGGGCTATAGCCCATCGTCTCGGAGTCATTTTCGTCTTTTTTTCAAATCATTGTTTTTCATCATTTATGACCATGGCGATGGGCTATAGCCCATGGTCTCGAACGGCATACTATAGCATGCCGTTTTGCATCATCTTTGAGGATTTGAAAAAAAGACAAAAAATCACTCCGAGACCATGGGCTATAGCCCATCGTCTCGGAGTGATTTTCTTCTTTTTTTCAAATCCTTGTTTTTCATCATTTATGACCATGGCGATGGGCTATAGCCCATGGTCTCGAACGGCATACTATAGCATGCCGTTTTGCATCATTTTTGAGGATTTGAAAAAAAGACGAAAATCACTCCGAGTCGAGACCATGGGCTATAGCCCATGGTCTCGGAGTGATTTTCGTCTTTTTTTCAAATCCTTGTTTTTCATCATTTATGACCATGGCGATGGGCTCTAGCCCATGGTCTCGAACGGCATACTATAGCATGCCGTTTTCCATCATTTTTGAGGATTTGAAAAAAAGACGAAAATGACTCCGAGACGATGGGCTATAGCCCATGGTCTCGGAGTGATTTTTGTCTTTTTTTCAAATCCTCGTTTTTCATCATTTATGACCATGGCGATGGGCTATAGCCCATGGTCTCGAACGGCATACTATAGCATGCCGTTTTGCATCATCTTTGAGGATTTGAAAAAAAGACAAAAAATCACTCCGAGACCATGGGCTATAGCCCATCGTCTCGGAGTCATTTTCGTCTTTTTTTCAAATCCTCGTTTTTCATCATTTATGACCATGGCGATGGGCTATAGCCCATGGTCTCGAACGGCATACTATAGCATGCCGTTTTCCATCATTTTTGAGGATTTGAAAAAAAGACGAAAATCACTCCGAGTCGAGACCATGGGCTATAGCCCATGGTCTCGGAGTGATTTTCGTCTTTTTTTCAAATCCTTGTTTTTCATCATTTATGACCATGGCGATGGGCTATAGCCCATGGTCTCGAACGGAATACTATAGCATGCCGTTTTGCATCATTTTTGAGGATTTGAAAAAAAGACGAAAATCACTCCGAGACCATGGGCTATAGCCCATCGTCTCGGAGTCATTTTCGTCTTTTTTTCAAATCCTCGTTTTTCATCATGTATGACCATGGCGATGGGCTATAGCCCATGGTCTCGAACGGCATACTATAGCATGCCGTTTTCCATCATCTTTGAGGATTTGAAAAAAAGACAAAAAATCCCTCCGAGACCATGGGGTATAGCCCATCGTCTCAGGAGTCATTTTCGTCTTTTTTTCAAATCCTTGTTTTTCATAATTTATGACCATGGCGATGGGCTATAGCCCATGGTCTCGAACGGCATACTATAGCATGCCGTTTTGCATCATCTTTGAGGATTTGAAAAAAAGACAAAAAATCACTCCGAGACCATGGGCTATAGCCCATCGTCTCGGAGTCATTTTCGTCTTTTTTTCAAATACTCGTTTTTCATAATTTATGACCATGGCGATGGGCTATAGCCCATGGTCTCGAACGGCATACTATAGCATGCCGTTTTCCATCATTTTTGAGGATTTGAAAAAAAGACGAAAATCACTCCGAGTCGAGACCATGGGCTATAGCCCATGGTCTCGGAGTGATTTTCGTATTTTTTTCAAATCCTTGTTTTTCATAATTTATGACCATGGCGATGGGCTATAGCCCATGGTCTCGAACGGTATACTATAGCATGCCGTTTTCCATCATTTTTGAGGATTTGAAAAAAAGAAGAAAATCACTCCGAGACCATGGGCTATAGCCCATCGTCTTGGAGTCATTTTCGTCTTTTTTTCAAATCCTCGGTTTTCATCATTTATGACCATGGCGATGGGCTATAGCCCATGGTCTCGAACGGCATACTATAGCATGCCGTTTTCCATCATTTTTGAGGATTTGAAAAAAAGACGAAAATGACTCCGAGACGATGGGATATAGCCCATGGTCTCGGAGTGATTTTTGTCTTTTTTTCAAATCCTCGTTTTTCATCATTTATGACCATGGCGATGGGCTATAGCCCATGGTCTCGAACGGCATACTATAGCATGCCGTTTTGCATCATCTTTGAGGATTTGAAAAAAAGACAAAAAATCACTCCGAGACCATGGGCTATAGCCCATCGTCTCGGAGTCATTTCGTCTTTTTTTCAAATCCTTGTTTTTCATCATTTATGACCATGGCGATGGGCTATAGCCCATGGTCTCGAACGGCATACTATAGCATGCCGTTTTGCATCATTTTTGAGGATTTGAAAAAAAGACGAAAATCACTCCGAGACCATGGGCTATAGCCCATCGTCTCGGAGTCATTTTCGTCTTTTTTTCAAATCCTCGTTTTTCATCATTTATGACCATGGCGATGGGCTATAGCCCATGGTCTCGAACGGCATACTATAGCATGCCGTTTTGCATCATCTTTGAGGATTTGAAAAAATGACGAAAAATCACTCCGAGACCATGGGCTATAGCCCATCGTCTCGGAGTCATTTTCGTCTTTTTTTCAAATCCTCGTTTTTCATCATTTATGACCATGGCGATGGGCTATAGCCCATGGTCTCGAACGGCATACTATAGCATGCCGTTTTCCACCATTTTTGAGGATTTGAAAAAAAGACGAAAATCACTCCGAGTCGAGACCATGGGCTATAGCCCATGGTCTCGGAGTGATTTTCGTCTTTTTTTCAAATCCTTGTTTTTCATCATTTATGACCATGGCGATGGGCTATAGCCCATGGTCTCGAACGGCATACTATAGCATGCCGTTTTCCATCATTTTTGAGGATTTGAAAAAAAGACGAAAATGACTCCGAGACGATGGGCTATAGCCCATGGTCTCGGAGTGATTTTTGTCTTTTTTTCAAATCCTCGTTTTTCATCATTTATGACCATGGCGATGGGCTATAGCCCATGGTCTCGAACGGCATACTATAGCATGCCGTTTTGCATCATCTTTGAGGATTTGAAAAAAAGACAAAAAATCACTCCGAGACCATGGGCTATAGCCCATCGTCTCGGAGTCATTTTCGTCTTTTTTTCAAATCCTCGTTTTTCATCATTTATGACCATGGCGATGGGCTATAGCCCATGGTCTCGAACGGCATACTATAGCATGCCGTTTTCCATCATTTTTGAGGATTTGAAAAAAAGACGAAAATCACTCCGAGTCGAGACCATGGGCTATAGCCCATGGTCTCGGAGTGATTTTCGTCTTTTTTTCAAATCCTTGTTTTTCATCATTTATGACCATGGCGATGGGCTATAGCCCATGGTCTCGAACGGCATACTATAGCATGCCGTTTTGCATCATTTTTGAGGATTTGAAAAAAAGACAAAAATCACTCCGAGTCGAGACCATGGGCTATAGCCCATCGTCTCGGAGTCATTTTCGTCTTTTTTTCAAATCATTGTTTTTCATCATTTATGACCATGGCGATGGGCTATAGCCCATGGTCTCGAACGGCATACTATAGCATGCCGTTTTGCATCATCTTTGAGGATTTGAAAAAAAGACAAAAAATCACTCCGAGACCATGGGCTATAGCCCATCGTCTCGGAGTGATTTTCTTCTTTTTTTCAAATCCTTGTTTTTCATCATTTATGACCATGGCGATGGGCTATAGCCCATGGTCTCGAACGGCATACTATAGCATGCCGTTTTGCATCATTTTTGAGGATTTGAAAAAAAGACGAAAATCACTCCGAGTCGAGACCATGGGCTATAGCCCATGGTCTCGGAGTGATTTTCGTCTTTTTTTCAAATCCTTGTTTTTCATCATTTATGACCATGGCGATGGGCTCTAGCCCATGGTCTCGAACGGCATACTATAGCATGCCGTTTTCCATCATTTTTGAGGATTTGAAAAAAAGACGAAAATGACTCCGAGACGATGGGCTATAGCCCATGGTCTCGGAGTGATTTTTGTCTTTTTTTCAAATCCTCGTTTTTCATCATTTATGACCATGGCGATGGGCTATAGCCCATGGTCTCGAACGGCATACTATAGCATGCCGTTTTGCATCATCTTTGAGGATTTGAAAAAAAGACAAAAAATCACTCCGAGACCATGGGCTATAGCCCATCGTCTCGGAGTCATTTTCGTCTTTTTTTCAAATCCTCGTTTTTCATCATTTATGACCATGGCGATGGGCTATAGCCCATGGTCTCGAACGGCATACTATAGCATGCCGTTTTCCATCATTTTTGAGGATTTGAAAAAAAGACGAAAATCACTCCGAGTCGAGACCATGGGCTATAGCCCATGGTCTCGGAGTGATTTTCGTCTTTTTTTCAAATCCTTGTTTTTCATCATTTATGACCATGGCGATGGGCTATAGCCCATGGTCTCGAACGGAATACTATAGCATGCCGTTTTGCATCATTTTTGAGGATTTGAAAAAAAGACGAAAATCACTCCGAGACCATGGGCTATAGCCCATCGTCTCGGAGTCATTTTCGTCTTTTTTTCAAATCCTCGTTTTTCATCATGTATGACCATGGCGATGGGCTATAGCCCATGGTCTCGAACGGCATACTATAGCATGCCGTTTTCCATCATCTTTGAGGATTTGAAAAAAAGACAAAAAATCCCTCCGAGACCATGGGGTATAGCCCATCGTCTCAGGAGTCATTTTCGTCTTTTTTTCAAATCCTTGTTTTTCATAATTTATGACCATGGCGATGGGCTATAGCCCATGGTCTCGAACGGCATACTATAGCATGCCGTTTTGCATCATCTTTGAGGATTTGAAAAAAAGACAAAAAATCACTCCGAGACCATGGGCTATAGCCCATCGTCTCGGAGTCATTTTCGTCTTTTTTTCAAATACTCGTTTTTCATAATTTATGACCATGGCGATGGGCTATAGCCCATGGTCTCGAACGGCATACTATAGCATGCCGTTTTGCATCATCTTTGAGGATTTGAAAAAAAGACGAAAATCACTCCGAGACCATGGGCTATAGCCCATCGTCTCGGAGTCATTTTTGTTTTTTTTTCAAATCCTTGTTTTTCATCATTTATGACCATGGCGATGGGCTATAGCCCATGGTCTCGAACGGCATACTATAGCATGCCGTTTTCCATCATTTTTGAGGATTTGAAAAAAAGACGAAAATCACTCCGAGTCGAGACCATGGGTTATAGCCCATCGTCTCGGAGTCATTTTCGTCTTTTTTAAAAATCCTCGTTTTTCATCATTTATGACCATGGCGATGGGCTATAGCCCATGGTCTCGAACGGCATACTATAGCATGCCGTTTTCCATCATTTTTGAGGATTTGAAAAAAATACGAAAATGACTCCGAGACCATGGGCTATAGCCCATGGTCTCGGAGTGATTTTCGTCTTTTTTTCAAATCCTTGTTTTTCATCATTTATGACCATGGCGATGGGCTATAGCCCATGGTCTCGAACGGGATACTATAGCATGCCGTTTTGCATCATTTTTGAGGATTTGAAAAAAAGACGAAAATCACTCCGAGACCATGGGCTATAGCCCATCGTCTCGGAGTCATTTTCGTCTTTTTTTCAAATCCTTGTTTTTCATCATTTATGACCATGGCGATGGGCTATAGCCCATGGTCTCGAACGGGATACTATAGCATGCCGTTTTCCATCATTTTTGAGGATTTGAAAAAAAGACGAAAATCACTCCGAGTCGAGACCATGGGCTATAGCCCATCGTCTCGGAGTCATTTTCGTCTTTTTTTCAAATCCTTGTTTTTCATCATTTATGACCATGGCGATGGGCTATAGCCCATGGTCTCGAACGGCATACTATAGCATGCCGTTTTCCATCATTTTTGAGGATTTGAAAAAAAGACGAAAATCATTCCGAGACGATGGGCTATAGCCCATGGTCTCGAACGGAATACTATAGCATGCCGTTTTGCATCATTTTTGAGGATTTGAAAAAGAGACGAAAATGACTCCGAGACGATGGGCTCAAGCCCATGGTCTCGAACGGCATACTATAGCATGCCGTTTTCCATCATTTTTGAGGATTTGAAAAAAAGACGAAAATCACTCCGAGACCATGGGCTATAGCCCATCGTCTCAGGAGTCATTTTCGTCTTTTTTTCAAATCCTTGTTTTTCATAATTATTGACCATGGCGATGGGCTATAGCCCATGGTCTCGAACGGCATACTATAGCATGCCGTTTTGCATCATCTTTGAGGATTTGAAAAAAAGACAAAAAATCACTCCGAGACCATGGGCTATAGCCCATCGTCTCGGAGTCATTTTCGTCTTTTTTTCAAATACTCGTTTTTCATAATTTATGACCATGGCGATGGGCTATAGCCCATGGTCTCGGAGTGATTTTCGTATTTTTTTCAAATCCTTGTTTTTCATAATTTATGACCATGGCGATGGGCTATAGCCCATGGTCTCGAACGGTATACTATAGCATGCCGTTTTCCATCATTTTTGAGGATTTGAAAAAAAGAAGAAAATCACTCCGAGACCATGGGCTATAGCCCATCGTCTTGGAGTCATTTTCGTCTTTTTTTCAAATCCTCGGTTTTCATCATTTATGACCATGGCGATGGGCTATAGCCCATGGTCTCGAACGGCATACTATAGCATGCCGTTTTCCATCATTTTTGAGGATTTGAAAAAAAGACGAAAATGACTCCGAGACGATGGGATATAGCCCATGGTCTCGGAGTGATTTTTGTCTTTTTTTCAAATCCTCGTTTTTCATCATTTATGACCATGGCGATGGGCTATAGCCCATGGTCTCGAACGGCATACTATAGCATGCCGTTTTGCATCATCTTTGAGGATTTGAAAAAAAGACAAAAAATCACTCCGAGACCATGGGCTATAGCCCATCGTCTCGGAGTCATTTCGTCTTTTTTTCAAATCCTTGTTTTTCATCATTTATGACCATGGCGATGGGCTATAGCCCATGGTCTCGAACGGCATACTATAGCATGCCGTTTTGCATCATTTTTGAGGATTTGAAAAAAAGACGAAAATCACTCCGAGACCATGGGCTATAGCCCATCGTCTCGGAGTCATTTTCGTCTTTTTTTCAAATCCTCGTTTTTCATCATTTATGACCATGGCGATGGGCTATAGCCCATGGTCTCGAACGGCATACTATAGCATGCCGTTTTGCATCATCTTTGAGGATTTGAAAAAATGACGAAAAATCACTCCGAGACCATGGGCTATAGCCCATCGTCTCGGAGTCATTTTCGTCTTTTTTTCAAATCCTCGTTTTTCATCATTTATGACCATGGCGATGGGCTATAGCCCATGGTCTCGAACGGCATACTATAGCATGCCGTTTTCCACCATTTTTGAGGATTTGAAAAAAAGACGAAAATCACTCCGAGTCGAGACCATGGGCTATAGCCCATGGTCTCGGAGTGATTTTCGTCTTTTTTTCAAATCCTTGTTTTTCATCATTTATGACCATGGCGATGGGCTATAGCCCATGGTCTCGAACGGCATACTATAGCATGCCGTTTTCCATCATTTTTGAGGATTTGAAAAAAAGACGAAAATGACTCCGAGACGATGGGCTATAGCCCATGGTCTCGGAGTGATTTTTGTCTTTTTTTCAAATCCTCGTTTTTCATCATTTATGACCATGGCGATGGGCTATAGCCCATGGTCTCGAACGGCATACTATAGCATGCCGTTTTGCATCATCTTTGAGGATTTGAAAAAAAGACAAAAAATCACTCCGAGACCATGGGCTATAGCCCATCGTCTCGGAGTCATTTTCGTCTTTTTTTCAAATCCTCGTTTTTCATCATTTATGACCATGGCGATGGGCTATAGCCCATGGTCTCGAACGGCATACTATAGCATGCCGTTTTCCATCATTTTTGAGGATTTGAAAAAAAGACGAAAATCACTCCGAGTCGAGACCATGGGCTATAGCCCATGGTCTCGGAGTGATTTTCGTCTTTTTTTCAAATCCTTGTTTTTCATCATTTATGACCATGGCGATGGGCTATAGCCCATGGTCTCGAACGGCATACTATAGCATGCCGTTTTGCATCATTTTTGAGGATTTGAAAAAAAGACGAAAATCACTCCGAGACCGTCATTTTCGTCTTTTTTTCAAATCCTCGTTTTTCATCATTTATGACCATGGCGATGGGCTATAGCCCATGGTCTCGAACGGCATACTATAGCATGCCGTTTTCCATCATTTTTGAGGATTTGAAAAAAAGACAAAAATCACTCCGAGTCGAGACCATGGGCTATAGCCCATCGTCTCGGAGTCATTTTCGTCTTTTTTTCAAATCATTGTTTTTCATCATTTATGACCATGGCGATGGGCTATAGCCCATGGTCTCGAACGGCATACTATAGCATGCCGTTTTGCATCATCTTTGAGGATTTGAAAAAAAGACAAAAAATCACTCCGAGACCATGGGCTATAGCCCATCGTCTCGGAGTGATTTTCTTCTTTTTTTCAAATCCTTGTTTTTCATCATTTATGACCATGGCGATGGGCTATAGCCCATGGTCTCGAACGGCATACTATAGCATGCCGTTTTGCATCATTTTTGAGGATTTGAAAAAAAGACGAAAATCACTCCGAGTCGAGACCATGGGCTATAGCCCATGGTCTCGGAGTGATTTTCGTCTTTTTTTCAAATCCTTGTTTTTCATCATTTATGACCATGGCGATGGGCTCTAGCCCATGGTCTCGAACGGCATACTATAGCATGCCGTTTTCCATCATTTTTGAGGATTTGAAAAAAAGACGAAAATGACTCCGAGACGATGGGCTATAGCCCATGGTCTCGGAGTGATTTTTGTCTTTTTTTCAAATCCTCGTTTTTCATCATTTATGACCATGGCGATGGGCTATAGCCCATGGTCTCGAACGGCATACTATAGCATGCCGTTTTGCATCATCTTTGAGGATTTGAAAAAAAGACAAAAAATCACTCCGAGACCATGGGCTATAGCCCATCGTCTCGGAGTCATTTTCGTCTTTTTTTCAAATCCTCGTTTTTCATCATTTATGACCATGGCGATGGGCTATAGCCCATGGTCTCGAACGGCATACTATAGCATGCCGTTTTCCATCATTTTTGAGGATTTGAAAAAAAGACGAAAATCACTCCGAGTCGAGACCATGGGCTATAGCCCATGGTCTCGGAGTGATTTTCGTCTTTTTTTCAAATCCTTGTTTTTCATCATTTATGACCATGGCGATGGGCTATAGCCCATGGTCTCGAACGGAATACTATAGCATGCCGTTTTGCATCATTTTTGAGGATTTGAAAAAAAGACGAAAATCACTCCGAGACCATGGGCTATAGCCCATCGTCTCGGAGTCATTTTCGTCTTTTTTTCAAATCCTCGTTTTTCATCATGTATGACCATGGCGATGGGCTATAGCCCATGGTCTCGAACGGCATACTATAGCATGCCGTTTTCCATCATCTTTGAGGATTTGAAAAAAAGACAAAAAATCCCTCCGAGACCATGGGGTATAGCCCATCGTCTCAGGAGTCATTTTCGTCTTTTTTTCAAATCCTTGTTTTTCATAATTTATGACCATGGCGATGGGCTATAGCCCATGGTCTCGAACGGCATACTATAGCATGCCGTTTTGCATCATCTTTGAGGATTTGAAAAAAAGACAAAAAATCACTCCGAGACCATGGGCTATAGCCCATCGTCTCGGAGTCATTTTCGTCTTTTTTTCAAATACTCGTTTTTCATAATTTATGACCATGGCGATGGGCTATAGCCCATGGTCTCGAACGGCATACTATAGCATGCCGTTTTGCATCATCTTTGAGGATTTGAAAAAAAGACGAAAATCACTCCGAGACCATGGGCTATAGCCCATCGTCTCGGAGTCATTTTTTTTTTTTTTTCAAATCCTTGTTTTTCATCATTTATGACCATGGCGATGGGCTATAGCCCATGGTCTCGAACGGCATACTATAGCATGCCGTTTTCCATCATTTTTGAGGATTTGAAAAAAAGACGAAAATCACTCCGAGTCGAGACCATGGGTTATAGCCCATCGTCTCGGAGTCATTTTCGTCTTTTTTAAAAATCCTCGTTTTTCATCATTTATGACCATGGCGATGGGCTATAGCCCATGGTCTCGAACGGCATACTATAGCATGCCGTTTTCCATCATTTTTGAGGATTTGAAAAAAATACGAAAATGACTCCGAGACCATGGGCTATAGCCCATGGTCTCGGAGTGATTTTCGTCTTTTTTTCAAATCCTTGTTTTTCATCATTTATGACCATGGCGATGGGCTATAGCCCATGGTCTCGAACGGGATACTATAGCATGCCGTTTTGCATCATTTTTGAGGATTTGAAAAAAAGACGAAAATCACTCCGAGACCATGGGCTATAGCCCATCGTCTCGGAGTCATTTTCGTCTTTTTTTCAAATCCTTGTTTTTCATCATTTATGACCATGGCGATGGGCTATAGCCCATGGTCTCGAACGGGATACTATAGCATGCCGTTTTCCATCATTTTTGAGGATTTGAAAAAAAGACGAAAATCACTCCGAGTCGAGACCATGGGCTATAGCCCATCGTCTCGGAGTCATTTTCGTCTTTTTTTCAAATCCTTGTTTTTCATCATTTATGACCATGGCGATGGGCTATAGCCCATGGTCTCGAACGGCATACTATAGCATGCCGTTTTCCATCATTTTTGAGGATTTGAAAAAAAGACGAAAATCATTCCGAGACGATGGGCTATAGCCCATGGTCTCGAACGGAATACTATAGCATGCCGTTTTGCATCATTTTTGAGGATTTGAAAAAGAGACGAAAATGACTCCGAGACGATGGGCTCAAGCCCATGGTCTCGAACGGCATACTATAGCATGCCGTTTTCCATCATTTTTGAGGATTTGAAAAAAAGACGAAAATCACTCCGAGACCATGGGCTATAGCCCATCGTCTCAGGAGTCATTTTCGTCTTTTTTTCAAATCCTTGTTTTTCATAATTATTGACCATGGCGATGGGCTATAGCCCATGGTCTCGAACGGCATACTATAGCATGCCGTTTTGCATCATCTTTGAGGATTTGAAAAAAAGACAAAAAATCACTCCGAGACCATGGGCTATAGCCCATCGTCTCGGAGTCATTTTCGTCTTTTTTTCAAATACTCGTTTTTCATAATTTATGACCATGGCGATGGGCTATAGCCCATGGTCTCGAACGGCATACTATAGCATGCCGTTTTGCATCATCTTTGAGGATTTGAAAAAAAGACGAAAATCACTCCGAGACCATGGGCTACAGCCCATCGTCTCGGAGTCATTTTTGTCTTTTTTTCAAATCCTTGTTTTAAATCATTTATGACCATGGCGATGGGCTATAGCCCATGGTCTCGAACGGCATACTATAGCATGCCGTTTTCCATCATTTTTGAGGATTTGAAAAAAAGACGAAAATGACTCCGAGACCATGGGCTATAGCCCATGGTCTCGGAGTGATTTTCGTCTTTTTTTCAAATCCTTGTTTTTCATCATTTATGACCATGGCGATGGGCTATAGCCCATGGTCTCGAACGGCATACTATAGCATGCCGTTTTCCATCATTTTTGAAGATTTGAAAAAAAGACGAAAATGACTCCGAGACGATGGGCTATAGCCCATGGTCTCGAACGGAATACTATAGCATGCCGTTTTGAATCATTTTTGAGGATTTGAAAAAGAGACGAAAATGACTCCGAGACGATGGGCTCAAGCCCATGGTCTCGAACGGCATACTATAGCATGCCGTTTTCCATCATTTTTGAGGATTTGAAAAAAAGACGAAAATCACTCCGAGACCATGGGCTATAGCCCATCGTCTCAGGAGTCATTTTCGTCTTTTTTTCAAATCCTTGTTTTTCATAATTATTGACCATGGCGATGGGCTATAGCCCATGGTCTCGAACGGCATACTATAGCATGCCGTTTTCCATCATTTTTGAGGATTTGAAAAAAAGACGAAAATCACTCCGAGACCATGGGGTATAGCCCATCGTCTCAGGAGTCATTTTCGTCTTTTTTTCAAATCCTTGTTTTTCATAATTTATGACCATGGCGATGGGCTATAGCCCATGGTCTCGAACGGCATACTATAGCATGCCGTTTTGCATCATCTTTGAGGATTTGAAAAAAAGACAAAAAATCACTCCGAGACCATGGGCTATAGCCCATCGTCTCGGAGTCATTTTCGTCTTTTTTTCAAATACTCGTTTTTCATAATTTATGACCATGGCGATGGGCTATAGCCCATGGTCTCGAACGGCATACTATAGCATGCCGTTTTGCATCATCTTTGAGGATTTGAAAAAAGACGAAAATCACTCCGAGACCATGGGCTATAGCCCATCGTCTCGGAGTCATTTTCGTCTTTTTTTCAAATCCTTGTTTTTCATAATTTATGACCATGGCGATGGGCTATTGCCCATGGTCTCGAACGGCATACTATAGCATGCCGTTTTGCATCATTTTTGAGGATTTGAAAAAAAGACGAAAATCACTCCGAGACCATGGGCTATAGCCCATCGTCTCGTAGTCATTTTCGTCTTTTTTTCAAATCCTTGTTTTTCATCATTTATGGCCATGGCGATGGGCTATAGCCCATGGTCTCGAACGGCATGCTATAGTATTCCGTTTTGCATCATTTTTGAGGATTTGAAAAAAAGACGAAAATCACTCCGAGACCATGGGCTATAGCCCATGGTCTCGAACGGCATACTATAGCATGCCGTTTTCCATCATTTTTGAGGATTTGAAAAAAAGACGAAAATCACTCCGAGACCATGGGCTATAGCCCATGGTCTCGGAGTGATTTTCGTCTTTTTTTTAAATCCTTGTTTTTCATCATTTATGACCATGGCGATGGGCTATAGCCCATGGTCTCGAACGGGATACTATAGCATGCCGTTTTCCATCATTTTTGAGGATTTGAAAAAAAGACGAAAATCACTCCGAGTCGAGACCATGGGCTATAGCCCATCGTCTCGGAGTCATTTTCGTCTTTTTTTCAAATCCTTGTTTTTCATCATTTATGACCATGGCGATGGGCTATAGCCCATGGTCTCGAACGGCATACTATAGCATGCCGTTTTCCATCATTTTTGAAGATTTGAAAAAAAGACGAAAATCATTCCGAGACGATGGGCTATAGCCCATGGTCTCGAACGGAATACTAAAGCATGCCGTTTTGAATCATTTTTGAGGATTTGAAAAAGAGACGAAAATGACTCCGAGACGATGGGCTCAAGCCCATGGTCTCGAACGGCATACTATAGCATGCCGTTTTCCATCATTTTTGAGGATTTGAAAAAAAGACGAAAATCACTCCGAGACCATGGGCTATAGCCCATCGTCTCAGGAGTCATTTTCGTCTTTTTTTCAAATCCTTGTTTTTCATAATTATTGACCATGGCGATGGGCTATAGCCCATGGTCTCGAACGGCATACTATAGCATGCCGTTTTCCATCATTTTTGAGGATTTGAAAAAAAGACGAAAATCACTCCGAGACCATGGGGTATAGCCCATCGTCTCAGGAGTCATTTTCGTCTTTTTTTCAAATCCTTGTTTTTCATAATTTATGACCATGGCGATGGGCTATAGCCCATGGTCTCGAACGGCATACTATAGCATGCCGTTTTGCATCATCTTTGAGGATTTGAAAAAAAGACAAAAAATCACTCCGAGACCATGGGCTATAGCCCATCGTCTCGGAGTCATTTTCGTCTTTTTTTCAAATACTCGTTTTTCATAATTTATGACCATGGCGATGGGCTATAGCCCATGGTCTCGAACGGCATACTATAGCATGCCGTTTTGCATCATCTTTGAGGATTTGAAAAAAAGACGAAAATCACTCCGAGACCATGGGCTATAGCCCATCGTCTCGGAGTCATTTTCGTCTTTTTTTCAAATCCTTGTTTTTCATCATTTATGGCCATGGCGATGGGCTATAGCCCATGGTCTCGAACGGCATGCTATAGTATTCCGTTTTGCATCATTTTTGAGGATTTGAAAAAAAGATGAAAATCACTCCGAGACCATGGGCTATAGCCCATCGTCTCGGAGTCATTTTCGTCTTTTTTTCAAATCCTTGTTTTTCATAATTTATGACCATGGCGATGGGCTATAGCCCATGGTCTCGAACGGCATACTATAGCATGCCGTTTTGCATCATTTTTGAGGATTTGAAAAAAAGACGAAAATCACTCCGAGACCATGGGCTATAGCCCATCGTCTCGTAGTCATTTTCGACTTTTTTTCAAATCCTTGTTTTTCATCATTTATGGCCATGGCGATGGGCTATAGCCCATGGTCTCGAACGGCATGCTATAGTATTCCGTTTTGCATCATTTTTGAGGATTTGAAAAAAAGACGAAAATCACTCCGAGACCATGGGCTATAGCCCATGGTCTCGGAGTCATTTTCGTCTTTTTTTCAAATCCTTGTTTTTCATAATTTATGACCATGGCGATGGGCTATAGCCCATGGTCTCGAACGGCATACTATAGCATGCCGTTTTGCATCATCTTTGAGGATTTGAAAAAAGACAAAAAATCACTCCGAGACCATGGGCTATAGCCCATCGTCTCGGAGTCATTTTCGTCTTTTTTTCAAATCCTTGTTTTTCATCATTTATGACCATGGCGATGGGCTATAGCCCATGGTCTCGAACGGCATACTATAGCATGCCGTTTTCCATCATTTTTGAGGATTTGAAAAAAAGACGAAAATGACTCCGAGACCATGGGCTATAGCCCATGGTCTCGGAGTCATTTTCGTCTTTTTTTCAAGAGACTTTTTTTCAAAAGACGAAAATGACTCCGAGACCATGGGCTATAGCCCATGGTCTCGGAGTCATTTTCGTCTTTTTTTTCAAATCCTCGTTTTTCATCATTTATGACCATGGCGATGGGCTATAGCCCATGGTCTCGAACGGCATACTATAGCATGCCGTTTTCCATCATTTTTGAGGATTTGAAAAAAAGACGAAAATCACTCCGAGTCGAGACCATGGGCTATAGCCCATCGTCTCGGAGTCATTTTCGTCTTTTTTTCAAATCCTTGTTTTTCATCATTTATGACCATGGCGATGGGCTATAGCCCATGGTCTCGAACGGCATACTATAGCATACCGTTTTCCATCATTTTTGAGGATTTGAAAAAAAGACGAAAATTACTCCGAGACCATGGGCTATAGCCCATCGTCTCGGAGTCATTTTCGTCTTTTTTTTCAAATCTTAGTTTTTCATCATTTATGACCATGGCGATGGGCTATAGCCCATGGTCTCGAACGGGATACTATAGCATGCCGTTTTGCATCATCTTTGAGGATTTGAAAAAAAGACAAAAAATCACTCCGAGACCATGGGCTATAGCCCATCGTCTCGGAGTCATTTTCGTCTTTTTTTCAAATCCTTGTTTTTCATAATTTATGACCATGGCGATGGGCTATAGCCCATGGTCTCGAACGGCATACTATAGCATGCCGTTTTGCATCATTTTTGAGGATTTGAAAAAAAGACGAAAATCACTCCGAGACCATGGGCTATAGCCCATCGTCTCGTAGTCATTTTCGTCTTTTTTTCAAATCCTTGTTTTTCATCATTTATGGCCATGGCGATGGGCTATAGCCCATGGTCTCGAACGGCATACTATAGCATGCCGTTTTCCATCATTTTTGAGGATTTGAAAAAAAGACGAAAATTACTCCGAGACCATGGGCTATAGCCCATCGTCTCGGAGTCATTTTCGTCTTTTTTTTCAAATCTTAGTTTTTCATCATTTATGACCATGGCGATGGGCTATAGCCCATGGTCTCGAACGGGATACTATAGCATGCCGTTTTGCATCATCTTTGAGGATTTGAAAAAAAGACAAAAAATCACTCCGAGACCATGGGCTATAGCCCATCGTCTCGGAGTCATTTTCGTCTTTTTTTCAAATCCTTGTTTTTCATAATTTATGACCATGGCGATGGGCTATAGCCCATGGTCTCGAACGGCATACTATAGCATGCCGTTTTGCATCATTTTTGAGGATTTGAAAAAAAGACGAAAATCACTCCGAGACCATGGGCTATAGCCCATCGTCTCGTAGTCATTTTCGTCTTTTTTTCAAATCCTTGTTTTTCATCATTTATGGCCATGGCGATGGGCTATAGCCCATGGTCTCGAACGGCATGCTATAGTATTCCGTTTTGCATCATTTTTGAGGATTTGAAAAAAGGACGAAAATCACTCCGAGACCATGGGCTATAGCCCATGGTCTCGGAGTCATTTTCGTCTTTTTTTCAAATCCTTGTTTTTCATAATTTATGACCATGGTCTCGAACGGCATACTATAGCATGCCGTTTTGCATCATCTTTGAGGATTTGAAAAAAGACAAAAAATCACTCCGAGACCATGGGCTATAGCCCATCGTCTCGGAGTCATTTTCGTCTTTTTTTCAAATCCTTGTTTTTCATCATTTATGACCATGGCGATGGGCTATAGCCCATGGTCTCGAACGGCATACTATAGCATGCCGTTTTCCATCATTTTTGAGGATTTGAAAAAAAGACGAAAATGACTCCGAGACCATGGGCTATAGCCCATGGTCTCGGAGTCATTTTCGTCTTTTTTTTCAAATCCTCGTTTTTCATCATTTATGACCATGGCGATGGGCTATAGCCCATGGTCTCGAACGGCATACTATAGCATGCCGTTTTCCATCATTTTTGAGGATTTGAAAAAAAGACGAAAATCACTCCGAGTCGAGACCATGGGCTATAGCCCATCGTCTCGGAGTCATTTTCGTCTTTTTTTCAAATCCTTGTTTTTCATCATTTATGACCATGGCGATGGGCTATAGCCCATGGTCTCGAACGGCATACTATAGCATGCCGTTTTCCATCATTTTTGAGGATTTGAAAAAAAAGACGAAAATTACTCCGAGACCATGGGCTATAGCCCATCGTCTCGGAGTCATTTTCGTCTTTTTTTTCAAATCTTAGTTTTTCATCATTTATGACCATGGCGATGGGCTATAGCCCATGGTCTCGAACGGGATACTATAGCATGCCGTTTTGCATCATCTTTGAGGATTTGAAAAAAAGACAAAAAATCACTCCGAGACCATGGGCTATAGCCCATCGTCTCGGAGTCATTTTCGTCTTTTTTTCAAATCCTTGTTTTTCATCATTTATGACCATGGCGATGGGCTATAGCCCATGGTCTCGAACGGCATACTATAGCATGCCGTTTTCCATCATTTTTGAGGATTTGAAAAAAAAGACGAAAATGACTCCGAGACCATGGGCTATAGCCCATGGTCTCGGAGTCATTTTCGTCTTTTTTTCAAATCCTCAAAAATGATGGAAAACAAGGATTTGAAAAAAAAGACGAAAATGACTCCGAGACCATGGGCTATAGCCCATGGTCTCGGAGTCATTTTCGTCTTTTTTTCAAATCCTTGTTTTTCATCCTTTATGACCATGGCGATGGGCTATAGCCCATGGTCTCGAACGGCATGCTTTAGTATTCCGTTTTGCATAATTTTTGAGGATTTGAAAAAAATACGAAAATCACTCCGAGACCATGGGCTATAGCCCATCGTCTCGGAGTAATTTTCGTCTTTTTTTCAAATCCTTGTTTTTCATCATTTATGACCATGGCGATGGGCTATAGCCCATGGTCTCGAACGGCATGCTTTAGTATTTCGTTTTGCATAATTTTTGAGGATTTGAAAAAAATACGAAAATCACTCCGAGACCATGGGCTATAGCCCATCGTCTCGGAGTAATTTTCGTCTTTTTTTCAAATCCTCGTTTTTCATCATTTATGACCATGGCGATGGGCTATAGCCCATGGTCTCGAACGGCATACTATAGCATGCCGTTTTCCATCATTTTTGAGGATTTGAAAAAAAGACGAAAATGACTCCGAGACCATGGGCTATAGCCTATGGTCTCGGAGTCATTTTCGTCTTTTTTTTCAAATCCTTGTTTTTCATTATGACCATGGCGATGGGCTATAGCCCATGGTCTCGAACGGCATACTATAGCATGCCGTTTTCCATCATTTTTGAGGATTTGAAAAAAAGACGAAAATGACTCCGAGACGATGGGCTATAGCCCATGGTCTCGGAGTGATTTTTGTCTTTTTTTCAAATCCTCGTTTTTCATCATTTATGACCATGGCGATGGGCTATAGCCCATGGTCTCGAACGGCATACTATAGCATGCCGTTTTGCATCATCTTTGAGGATTTGAAAAAAAGACAAAAAATCACTCCGAGACCATGGGCTATAGCCCATCGTCTCGGAGTCATTTTCGTCTTTTTTTCAAATCCTCGTTTTTCATCATTTATGACCATGGCGATGGGCTATAGCCCATGGTCTCGAACGGCATACTATAGCATGCCGTTTTCCATCATTTTTGAGGATTTGAAAAAAAGACGAAAATCACTCCGAGTCGAGACCATGGGCTATAGCCCATGGTCTCGGAGTGATTTTCGTCTTTTTTTCAAATCCTTGTTTTTCATCATTTATGACCATGGCGATGGGCTA
The DNA here is from genome assembly GCF_951216825.1 of Electrona antarctica. Lineage (NCBI taxonomy): Eukaryota > Metazoa > Chordata > Actinopteri > Myctophiformes > Myctophidae > Electrona > Electrona antarctica. Next base: position 45,873,010 of record NC_136791.1, read on the forward strand.
TAGCCCATGGTCTCGAACGGAATACTATAGCATGCCGTTTTGCATCATTTTTGAGGATTTGAAAAAAAGACGAAAATCACTCCGAGACCATGGGCTATAGCCCATCGTCTCGGAGTCATTTTCGTCTTTTTTTCAAATCCTCGTTTTTCATCATGTATGACCATGGCGATGGGCTATAGCCCATGGTCTCGAACGGCATACTATAGCATGCCGTTTTCCATCATCTTTGAGGATTTGAAAAAAAGACAAAAAATCCCTCCGAGACCATGGGGTATAGCCCATCGTCTCAGGAGTCATTTTCGTCTTTTTTTCAAATCCTTGTTTTTCATAATTTATGACCATGGCGATGGGCTATAGCCCATGGTCTCGAACGGCATACTATAGCATGCCGTTTTGCATCATCTTTGAGGATTTGAAAAAAAGACAAAAAATCACTCCGAGACCATGGGCTATAGCCCATCGTCTCGGAGTCATTTTCGTCTTTTTTTCAAATACTCGTTTTTCATAATTTATGACCATGGCGATGGGCTATAGCCCATGGTCTCGAACGGCATACTATAGCATGCCGTTTTGCATCATCTTTGAGGATTTGAAAAAAAGACGAAAATCACTCCGAGACCATGGGCTATAGCCCATCGTCTCGGAGTCATTTTTGTTTTTTTTTCAAATCCTTGTTTTTCATCATTTATGACCATGGCGATGGGCTATAGCCCATGGTCTCGAACGGCATACTATAGCATGCCGTTTTCCATCATTTTTGAGGATTTGAAAAAAAGACGAAAATCACTCCGAGTCGAGACCATGGGTTATAGCCCATCGTCTCGGAGTCATTTTCGTCTTTTTTAAAAATCCTCGTTTTTCATCATTTATGACCATGGCGATGGGCTATAGCCCATGGTCTCGAACGGCATACTATAGCATGCCGTTTTCCATCATTTTTGAGGATTTGAAAAAAATACGAAAATGACTCCGAGACCATGGGCTATAGCCCATGGTCTCGGAGTGATTTTCGTCTTTTTTTCAAATCCTTGTTTTTCATCATTTATGACCATGGCGATGGGCTATAGCCCATGGTCTCGAACGGGATACTATAGCATGCCGTTTTGCATCATTTTTGAGGATTTGAAAAAAAGACGAAAATCACTCCGAGACCATGGGCTATAGCCCATCGTCTCGGAGTCATTTTCGTCTTTTTTTCAAATCCTTGTTTTTCATCATTTATGACCATGGCGATGGGCTATAGCCCATGGTCTCGAACGGGATACTATAGCATGCCGTTTTCCATCATTTTTGAGGATTTGAAAAAAAGACGAAAATCACTCCGAGTCGAGACCATGGGCTATAGCCCATCGTCTCGGAGTCATTTTCGTCTTTTTTTCAAATCCTTGTTTTTCATCATTTATGACCATGGCGATGGGCTATAGCCCATGGTCTCGAACGGCATACTATAGCATGCCGTTTTCCATCATTTTTGAGGATTTGAAAAAAAGACGAAAATCATTCCGAGACGATGGGCTATAGCCCATGGTCTCGAACGGAATACTATAGCATGCCGTTTTGCATCATTTTTGAGGATTTGAAAAAGAGACGAAAATGACTCCGAGACGATGGGCTCAAGCCCATGGTCTCGAACGGCATACTATAGCATGCCGTTTTCCATCATTTTTGAGGATTTGAAAAAAAGACGAAAATCACTCCGAGACCATGGGCTATAGCCCATCGTCTCAGGAGTCATTTTCGTCTTTTTTTCAAATCCTTGTTTTTCATAATTATTGACCATGGCGATGGGCTATAGCCCATGGTCTCGAACGGCATACTATAGCATGCCGTTTTGCATCATCTTTGAGGATTTGAAAAAAAGACAAAAAATCACTCCGAGACCATGGGCTATAGCCCATCGTCTCGGAGTCATTTTCGTCTTTTTTTCAAATACTCGTTTTTCATAATTTATGACCATGGCGATGGGCTATAGCCCATGGTCTCGAACGGCATACTATAGCATGCCGTTTTGCATCATCTTTGAGGATTTGAAAAAAAGACGAAAATCACTCCGAGACCATGGGCTACAGCCCATCGTCTCGGAGTCATTTTTGTCTTTTTTTCAAATCCTTGTTTTAAATCATTTATGACCATGGCGATGGGCTATAGCCCATGGTCTCGAACGGCATACTATAGCATGCCGTTTTCCATCATTTTTGAGGATTTGAAAAAAAGACGAAAATGACTCCGAGACCATGGGCTATAGCCCATGGTCTCGGAGTCATTTTCGTCTTTTTTTCAAATCCTTGTTTTTCATCATTTATGACCATGGCGATGGGCTATAGCCCATGGTCTCGAACGGCATACTATAGCATGCCGTTTTCCATCATTTTTGAAGATTTGAAAAAAAGACGAAAATGACTCCGAGACGATGGGCTATAGCCCATGGTCTCGAACGGAATACTATAGCATGCCGTTTTGAATCATTTTTGAGGATTTGAAAAAGAGACGAAAATGACTCCGAGACGATGGGCTCAAGCCCATGGTCTCGAACGGCATACTATAGCATGCCGTTTTCCATCATTTTTGAGGATTTGAAAAAAAGACGAAAATCACTCCGAGACCATGGGCTATAGCCCATCGTCTCAGGAGTCATTTTCGTCTTTTTTTCAAATCCTTGTTTTTCATAATTATTGACCATGGCGATGGGCTATAGCCCATGGTCTCGAACGGCATACTATAGCATGCCGTTTTGCATCATCTTTGAGGATTTGAAAAAAAGACAAAAAATCACTCCGAGACCATGGGCTATAGCCCATCGTCTCGGAGTCATTTTCGTCTTTTTTTCAAATACTCGTTTTTCATAATTTATGACCATGGCGATGGGCTATAGCCCATGGTCTCGAACGGCATACTATAGCATGCCGTTTTGCATCATCTTTGAGGATTTGAAAAAAGACGAAAATCACTCCGAGACCATGGGCTATAGCCCATCGTCTCGGAGTCATTTTCGTCTTTTTTTCAAATCCTTGTTTTTCATAATTTATGACCATGGCGATGGGCTATTGCCCATGGTCTCGAACGGCATACTATAGCATGCCGTTTTGCATCATTTTTGAGGATTTGAAAAAAAGACGAAAATCACTCCGAGACCATGGGCTATAGCCCATCGTCTCGTAGTCATTTTCGTCTTTTTTTCAAATCCTTGTTTTTCATCATTTATGGCCATGGCGATGGGCTATAGCCCATGGTCTCGAACGGCATGCTATAGTATTCCGTTTTGCATCATTTTTGAGGATTTGAAAAAAAGACGAAAATCACTCCGAGACCATGGGCTATAGCCCATGGTCTCGAACGGCATACTATAGCATGCCGTTTTCCATCATTTTTGAGGATTTGAAAAAAAGACGAAAATCACTCCGAGACCATGGGCTATAGCCCATGGTCTCGGAGTGATTTTCGTCTTTTTTTTAAATCCTTGTTTTTCATCATTTATGACCATGGCGATGGGCTATAGCCCATGGTCTCGAACGGGATACTATAGCATGCCGTTTTCCATCATTTTTGAGGATTTGAAAAAAAGACGAAAATCACTCCGAGTCGAGACCATGGGCTATAGCCCATCGTCTCGGAGTCATTTTCGTCTTTTTTTCAAATCCTTGTTTTTCATCATTTATGACCATGGCGATGGGCTATAGCCCATGGTCTCGAACGGCATACTATAGCATGCCGTTTTCCATCATTTTTGAAGATTTGAAAAAAAGACGAAAATCATTCCGAGACGATGGGCTATAGCCCATGGTCTCGAACGGAATACTAAAGCATGCCGTTTTGAATCATTTTTGAGGATTTGAAAAAGAGACGAAAATGACTCCGAGACGATGGGCTCAAGCCCATGGTCTCGAACGGCATACTATAGCATGCCGTTTTCCATCATTTTTGAGGATTTGAAAAAAAGACGAAAATCACTCCGAGACCATGGGCTATAGCCCATCGTCTCAGGAGTCATTTTCGTCTTTTTTTCAAATCCTTGTTTTTCATAATTATTGACCATGGCGATGGGCTATAGCCCATGGTCTCGAACGGCATACTATAGCATGCCGTTTTCCATCATTTTTGAGGATTTGAAAAAAAGACGAAAATCACTCCGAGACCATGGGGTATAGCCCATCGTCTCAGGAGTCATTTTCGTCTTTTTTTCAAATCCTTGTTTTTCATAATTTATGACCATGGCGATGGGCTATAGCCCATGGTCTCGAACGGCATACTATAGCATGCCGTTTTGCATCATCTTTGAGGATTTGAAAAAAAGACAAAAAATCACTCCGAGACCATGGGCTATAGCCCATCGTCTCGGAGTCATTTTCGTCTTTTTTTCAAATACTCGTTTTTCATAATTTATGACCATGGCGATGGGCTATAGCCCATGGTCTCGAACGGCATACTATAGCATGCCGTTTTGCATCATCTTTGAGGATTTGAAAAAAAGACGAAAATCACTCCGAGACCATGGGCTATAGCCCATCGTCTCGGAGTCATTTTCGTCTTTTTTTCAAATCCTTGTTTTTCATCATTTATGGCCATGGCGATGGGCTATAGCCCATGGTCTCGAACGGCATGCTATAGTATTCCGTTTTGCATCATTTTTGAGGATTTGAAAAAAAGATGAAAATCACTCCGAGACCATGGGCTATAGCCCATCGTCTCGGAGTCATTTTCGTCTTTTTTTCAAATCCTTGTTTTTCATAATTTATGACCATGGCGATGGGCTATAGCCCATGGTCTCGAACGGCATACTATAGCATGCCGTTTTGCATCATTTTTGAGGATTTGAAAAAAAGACGAAAATCACTCCGAGACCATGGGCTATAGCCCATCGTCTCGTAGTCATTTTCGTCTTTTTTTCAAATCCTTGTTTTTCATCATTTATGGCCATGGCGATGGGCTATAGCCCATGGTCTCGAACGGCATGCTATAGTATTCCGTTTTGCATCATTTTTGAGGATTTGAAAAAAAGACGAAAATCACTCCGAGACCATGGGCTATAGCCCATGGTCTCGGAGTCATTTTCGTCTTTTTTTCAAATCCTTGTTTTTCATAATTTATGACCATGGCGATGGGCTATAGCCCATGGTCTCGAACGGCATACTATAGCATGCCGTTTTGCATCATCTTTGAGGATTTGAAAAAAGACAAAAAATCACTCCGAGACCATGGGCTATAGCCCATCGTCTCGGAGTCATTTTCGTCTTTTTTTCAAATCCTTGTTTTTCATCATTTATGACCATGGCGATGGGCTATAGCCCATGGTCTCGAACGGCATACTATAGCATGCCGTTTTCCATCATTTTTGAGGATTTGAAAAAAAGACGAAAATGACTCCGAGACCATGGGCTATAGCCCATGGTCTCGGAGTCATTTTCGTCTTTTTTTTCAAATCCTCGTTTTTCATCATTTATGACCATGGCGATGGGCTATAGCCCATGGTCTCGAACGGCATACTATAGCATGCCGTTTTCCATCATTTTTGAGGATTTGAAAAAAAGACGAAAATCACTCCGAGTCGAGACCATGGGCTATAGCCCATCGTCTCGGAGTCATTTTCGTCTTTTTTTCAAATCCTTGTTTTTCATCATTTATGACCATGGCGATGGGCTATAGCCCATGGTCTCGAACGGCATACTATAGCATGCCGTTTTCCATCATTTTTGAGGATTTGAAAAAAAGACGAAAATTACTCCGAGACCATGGGCTATAGCCCATCGTCTCGGAGTCATTTTCGTCTTTTTTTTCAAATCTTAGTTTTTCATCATTTATGACCATGGCGATGGGCTATAGCCCATGGTCTCGAACGGGATACTATAGCATGCCGTTTTGCATCATCTTTGAGGATTTGAAAAAAAGACAAAAAATCACTCCGAGACCATGGGCTATAGCCCATCGTCTCGGAGTCATTTTCGTCTTTTTTTCAAATCCTTGTTTTTCATAATTTATGACCATGGCGATGGGCTATAGCCCATGGTCTCGAACGGCATACTATAGCATGCCGTTTTGCATCATTTTTGAGGATTTGAAAAAAAGACGAAAATCACTCCGAGACCATGGGCTATAGCCCATCGTCTCGTAGTCATTTTCGTCTTTTTTTCAAATCCTTGTTTTTCATCATTTATGGCCATGGCGATGGGCTATAGCCCATGGTCTCGAACGGCATGCTATAGTATTCCGTTTTGCATCATTTTTGAGGATTTGAAAAAAGGACGAAAATCACTCCGAGACCATGGGCTATAGCCCATGGTCTCGGAGTCATTTTCGTCTTTTTTTCAAATCCTTGTTTTTCATAATTTATGACCATGGTCTCGAACGGCATACTATAGCATGCCGTTTTGCATCATCTTTGAGGATTTGAAAAAAGACAAAAAATCACTCCGAGACCATGGGCTATAGCCCATCGTCTCGGAGTCATTTTCGTCTTTTTTTTCAAATCTTAGTTTTTCATCATTTATGACCATGGCGATGGGCTATAGCCCATGGTCTCGAACGGGATACTATAGCATGCCGTTTTGCATCATCTTTGAGGATTTGAAAAAAAGACAAAAAATCACTCCAAGACCATGGGCTATAGCCCATCGTCTCGGAGTCATTTTCGTCTTTTTTTCAAATCCTTGTTTTTCATCATTTATGACCATGGCGATGGGCTATAGCCCATGGTCTCGAACGGCATACTATAGCATGCCGTTTTCCATCATTTTTGAGGATTTGAAAAAAAAGACGAAAATGACTCCGAGACCATGGGCTATAGCCCATGGTCTCGGAGTCATTTTCGTCTTTTTTTCAAATCCTCAAAAATGATGGAAAACAAGGATTTGAAAAAAAAGACGAAAATGACTCCGAGACCATGGGCTATAGCCCATGGTCTCGGAGTCATTTTCGTCTTTTTTTCAAATCCTTGTTTTTCATCCTTTATGACCATGGCGATGGGCTATAGCCCATGGTCTCGAACGGCATGCTTTAGTATTCCGTTTTGCATAATTTTTGAGGATTTGAAAAAAATACGAAAATCACTCCGAGACCATGGGCTATAGCCCATCGTCTCGGAGTAATTTTCGTCTTTTTTTCAAATCCTTGTTTTTCATCATTTATGACCATGGCGATGGGCTATAGCCCATGGTCTCGAACGGCATGCTTTAGTATTTCGTTTTGCATAATTTTTGAGGATTTGAAAAAAATACGAAAATCACTCCGAGACCATGGGCTATAGCCCATCGTCTCGGAGTAATTTTCGTCTTTTTTTCAAATCCTCGTTTTTCATCATTTATGACCATGGCGATGGGCTATAGCCCATGGTCTCGAACGGCATACTATAGCATGCCGTTTTCCATCATTTTTGAGGATTTGAAAAAAAGACGAAAATGACTCCGAGACCATGGGCTATAGCCTATGGTCTCGGAGTCATTTTCGTCTTTTTTTTCAAATCCTTGTTTTTCATTATGACCATGGCGATGGGCTATAGCCCATGGTCTCGAACGGCATACTATAGCATGCCGTTTTCCATCATTTTTGAGGATTTGAAAAAAAGACGAAAATCACTCCGAGTCGAGACCATGGGCTATAGCCCATCGTCTCGGAGTCATTTTCGTCTTTTTTTTCAAATCTTAGTTTTTCATCCTTTATGACCATGGCGATGGGCTATAGCCCATGGTCTCGAACGGCATGCTTTAGTATTCCGTTTTGCATAATTTTTGAGGATTTGAAAAAAATACGAAAATCACTCCGAGACCATGGGCTATAGCCCATCGTCTCGGAGTAATTTTCGTCTTTTTTTCAAATCCTTGTTTTTCATCATTTATGACCATGGCGATGGGCTATAGCCCATGGTCTCGAACGGCATGCTTTAGTATTTCGTTTTGCATAATTTTTGAGGATTTGAAAAAAATACGAAAATCACTCCGAGACCATGGGCTATAGCCCATCGTCTCGGAGTAATTTTCGTCTTTTTTTCAAATCCTCGTTTTTCATCATTTATGACCATGGCGATGGGCTATAGCCCATGGTCTCGAACGGCATAATATAGCATGCCGTTTTCCATCATTTTTGAGGATTTGAAAAAAAGACGAAAATGACTCCGAGACCATGGGCTATAGCCTATGGTCTCGGAGTCATTTTCGTCTTTTTTTTCAAATCCTTGTTTTTCATTATGACCATGGCGATGGGCTATAGCCCATGGTCTCGAACGGCATACTATAGCATGCCGTTTTCCATCATTTTTGAGGATTTGAAAAAAAGACGAAAATCACTCCGAGTCGAGACCATGGGCTATAGCCCATCGTCTCGGAGTCATTTTCGTCTTTTTTTTCAAATCTTAGTTTTTCATCATTTATGACCATGGCGATGGGCTATAGCCCATGGTCTCGAACGGGATACTATAGCATGCCGTTTTGCATCATCTATGAGGATTTGAAAAAAAGACAAAAAATCACTCCGAGACCATGGGCTATAGCCCATCGTCTCGGAGTCGTTTTCGTCTTTTTTTCAAATCCTTGTTTTTCATCATTTATGACCATGGCGATGGGCTATAGCCCATGGTCTCGAACGGCATACTATAGCATGCCGTTTTCCATCATTTTTGAGGATTTGAAAAAAAGACGAAAATTACTCCGAGACCATGGGCTATAGCCCATCGTCTCGGAGTCATTTTCGTCTTTTTTTTCAAATCTTAGTTTTTCATCATTTATGACCATGGCGATGGGCTATAGCCCATGGTCTCGAACGGCATAATATAGCATGCCGTTTTGCATCATTTTTGAGGATTTGAAAAAAAGACGAAAATCACTCCGAGACCATGGGCTATAGCCCATCGTCTCGTAGTCATTTTCGTCTTTTTTTCAAATCCTTGTTTTTCATCATTTATGGCCATGGCGATGGGCTATAGCCCATGGTCTCGAACGGCATGCTATAGTATTCCGTTTTGCATCATTTTTGAGGATTTGAAAAAAAGACGAAAATCACTCCGAGACCATGGGCTATAGCCCATGGTCTCGGAGTCATTTTCGTCTTTTTTTCAAATCCTTGTCTTTCATAATTTATGACCATGGCGATGGGCTATAGCCCATGGTCTCGAACGGCATACTATAGCATGCCGTTTTGCATCATCTTTGAGGATTTGAAAAAAGACAAAAAATCACTCCGAGACCATGGGCTATAGCCCATCGTCTCGGAGTCATTTTCGTCTTTTTTTCAAATCCTTGTTTTTCATCATTTATGACCATGGCGATGGGCTATAGCCCATGGTCTCGAACGGCATACTATAGCATGCCGTTTTCCATCATTTTTGAGGATTTGAAAAAAAGACGAAAATGACTCCGAGACCATGGGCTATAGCCCATGGTCTCGGAGTCATTTTCGTCTTTTTTTTCAAATCCTCGTTTTTCATCATTTATGACCATGGCGATGGGCTATAGCCCATGGTCTCGAACGGCATACTATAGCATGCCGTTTTCCATCATTTTTGAGGATTTGAAAAAAAGACGAAAATCACTCCGAGTCGAGACCATGGGCTATAGCCCATCGTCTCGGAGTCATTTTCGTCTTTTTTTCAAATCCTTGTTTTTCATCATTTATGACCATGGCGATGGGCTATAGCCCATGGTCTCGAACGGCATACTATAGCATGCCGTTTTCCATCATTTTTGAGGATTTGAAAAAAAGACGAAAATTACTCCGAGACCATGGGCTATAGCCCATCGTCTCGGAGTCATTTTCGTCTTTTTTTTCAAATCTTAGTTTTTCATCATTTATGACCATGGCGATGGGCTATAGCCCATGGTCTCGAACGGGATACTATAGCATGCCGTTTTGCATCATCTTTGAGGATTTGAAAAAAAGACAAAAAATCACTCCGAGACCATGGGCTATAGCCCATCGTCTCGGAGTCATTTTCGTCTTTTTTTCAAATCCTTGTTTTTCATAATTTATGACCATGGCGATGGGCTATAGCCCATGGTCTCGAACGGCATACTATAGCATGCCGTTTTGCATCATTTTTGAGGATTTGAAAAAAAGACGAAAATCACTCCGAGACCATGGGCTATAGCCCATCGTCTCGTAGTCATTTTCGTCTTTTTTTCAAATCCTTGTTTTTCATCATTTATGGCCATGGCGATGGGCTATAGCCCATGGTCTCGAACGGCATGCTATAGTATTCCGTTTTGCATCATTTTTGAGGATTTGAAAAAAGGACGAAAATCACTCCGAGACCATGGGCTATAGCCCATGGTCTCGGAGTCATTTTCGTCTTTTTTTCAAATCCTTGTTTTTCATAATTTATGACCATGGTCTCGAACGGCATACTATAGCATGCCGTTTTGCATCATCTTTGAGGATTTGAAAAAAGACAAAAAATCACTCCGAGACCATGGGCTATAGCCCATCGTCTCGGAGTCATTTTCGTCTTTTTTTCAAATCCTTGTTTTTCATCATTTATGACCATGGCGATGGGCTATAGCCCATGGTCTCGAACGGCATACTATAGCATGCCGTTTTCCATCATTTTTGAGGATTTGAAAAAAAGACGAAAATGACTCCGAGACCATGGGCTATAGCCCATGGTCTCGGAGTCATTTTCGTCTTTTTTTTCAAATCCTCGTTTTTCATCATTTATGACCATGGCGATGGGCTATAGCCCATGGTCTCGAACGGCATACTATAGCATGCCGTTTTCCATCATTTTTGAGGATTTGAAAAAAAGACGAAAATCACTCCGAGTCGAGACCATGGGCTATAGCCCATCGTCTCGGAGTCATTTTCGTCTTTTTTTCAAATCCTTGTTTTTCATCATTTATGACCATGGCGATGGGCTATAGCCCATGGTCTCGAACGGCATACTATAGCATGCCGTTTTCCATCATTTTTGAGGATTTGAAAAAAAAGACGAAAATTACTCCGAGACCATGGGCTATAGCCCATCGTCTCGGAGTCATTTTCGTCTTTTTTTTCAAATCTTAGTTTTTCATCATTTATGACCATGGCGATGGGCTATAGCCCATGGTCTCGAACGGGATACTATAGCATGCCGTTTTGCATCATCTTTGAGGATTTGAAAAAAAGACAAAAAATCACTCCAAGACCATGGGCTATAGCCCATCGTCTCGGAGTCATTTTCGTCTTTTTTTCAAATCCTTGTTTTTCATCATTTATGACCATGGCGATGGGCTATAGCCCATGGTCTCGAACGGCATACTATAGCATGCCGTTTTCCATCATTTTTGAGGATTTGAAAAAAAAGACGAAAATGACTCCGAGACCATGGGCTATAGCCCATGGTCTCGGAGTCATTTTCGTCTTTTTTTCAAATCCTCAAAAATGATGGAAAACAAGGATTTGAAAAAAAAGACGAAAATGACTCCGAGACCATGGGCTATAGCCCATGGTCTCGGAGTCATTTTCGTCTTTTTTTCAAATCCTTGTTTTTCATCCTTTATGACCATGGCGATGGGCTATAGCCCATGGTCTCGAACGGCATGCTTTAGTATTCCGTTTTGCATAATTTTTGAGGATTTGAAAAAAATACGAAAATCACTCCGAGACCATGGGCTATAGCCCATCGTCTCGGAGTAATTTTCGTCTTTTTTTCAAATCCTTGTTTTTCATCATTTATGACCATGGCGATGGGCTATAGCCCATGGTCTCGAACGGCATGCTTTAGTATTTCGTTTTGCATAATTTTTGAGGATTTGAAAAAAATACGAAAATCACTCCGAGACCATGGGCTATAGCCCATCGTCTCGGAGTAATTTTCGTCTTTTTTTCAAATCCTCGTTTTTCATCATTTATGACCATGGCGATGGGCTATAGCCCATGGTCTCGAACGGCATACTATAGCATGCCGTTTTCCATCATTTTTGAGGATTTGAAAAAAAGACGAAAATGACTCCGAGACCATGGGCTATAGCCTATGGTCTCGGAGTCATTTTCGTCTTTTTTTTCAAATCCTTGTTTTTCATTATGACCATGGCGATGGGCTATAGCCCATGGTCTCGAACGGCATACTATAGCATGCCGTTTTCCATCATTTTTGAGGATTTGAAAAAAAGACGAAAATCACTCCGAGTCGAGACCATGGGCTATAGCCCATCGTCTCGGAGTCATTTTCGTCTTTTTTTTCAAATCTTAGTTTTTCATCCTTTATGACCATGGCGATGGGCTATAGCCCATGGTCTCGAACGGCATGCTTTAGTATTCCGTTTTGCATAATTTTTGAGGATTTGAAAAAAATACGAAAATCACTCCGAGACCATGGGCTATAGCCCATCGTCTCGGAGTAATTTTCGTCTTTTTTTCAAATCCTTGTTTTTCATCATTTATGACCATGGCGATGGGCTATAGCCCATGGTCTCGAACGGCATGCTTTAGTATTTCGTTTTGCATAATTTTTGAGGATTTGAAAAAAATACGAAAATCACTCCGAGACCATGGGCTATAGCCCATCGTCTCGGAGTAATTTTCGTCTTTTTTTCAAATCCTCGTTTTTCATCATTTATGACCATGGCGATGGGCTATAGCCCATGGTCTCGAACGGCATAATATAGCATGCCGTTTTCCATCATTTTTGAGGATTTGAAAAAAAGACGAAAATGACTCCGAGACCATGGGCTATAGCCTATGGTCTCGGAGTCATTTTCGTCTTTTTTTTCAAATCCTTGTTTTTCATTATGACCATGGCGATGGGCTATAGCCCATGGTCTCGAACGGCATACTATAGCATGCCGTTTTCCATCATTTTTGAGGATTTGAAAAAAAGACGAAAATCACTCCGAGTCGAGACCATGGGCTATAGCCCATCGTCTCGGAGTCATTTTCGTCTTTTTTTTCAAATCTTAGTTTTTCATCATTTATGACCATGGCGATGGGCTATAGCCCATGGTCTCGAACGGGATACTATAGCATGCCGTTTTGCATCATCTATGAGGATTTGAAAAAAAGACAAAAAATCACTCCGAGACCATGGGCTATAGCCCATCGTCTCGGAGTCATTTTCGTCTTTTTTTCAAATCCTTGTTTTTCATCATTTATGACCATGGCGATGGGCTATAGCCCATGGTCTCGAACGGCATACTATAGCATGCCGTTTTCCATCATTTTTGAGGATTTGAAAAAAAGACGAAAATTACTCCGAGACCATGGGCTATAGCCCATCGTCTCGGAGTCATTTTCGTCTTTTTTTTCAAATCTTAGTTTTTCATCATTTATGACCATGGCGATGGGCTATAGCCCATGGTCTCGAACGGGATACTATAGCATGCCGTTTTGCATCATCTTTGAGGATTTGAAAAAAAGATAAAAATCACTCCGAGACCATGGGCTACAGCCCATCGTCTCAGAGTCATTTTTGTCTTTTTTTCAAATCCTTGTTTTAAATCATTTATGACCATGGCGATGGGCTATAGCCCATGGTCTCGAACGGGATACTATAGCATGCCGTTTTCCATCATTTTTGAGGATTTGAAAAAAAGACGAAAATCACTCCGAGTCGAGACCATGGGCTATAGCCCATCGTCTCGGAGTCATTTTCGTCTTTTTTTCAAATCCTTGTTTTTCATCATTTATGACCATGGCGATGGGCTATAGCCCATGGTCTCGAACGGCATACTATAGCATGCCGTTTTCCATCATTTTTGAGGATTTGAAAAAAAGACGAAAATTACTCCGAGACCATGGGCTATAGCCCATCGTCTCGGAGTCATTTTCGTCTTTTTTTTCAAATCTTAGTTTTTCATCATTTATGACCATGGCGATGGGCTATAGCCCATGGTCTCGAACGGGATACTATAGCATGCCGTTTTGCATCATCTTTGAGGATTTGAAAAAAAGATAAAAAATCACTCCGAGACCATGGGCTATAGCCCATCGTCTCGGAGTCATTTTCGTCTTTTTTTCAAATCCTTGTTTTAAATCATTTATGACCATGGCGATGGGCTATAGCCCATGGTCTCGAACGGCATACTATAGCATGCCGTTTTCCATCATTTTTGAGGATTTGAAAAAAAGACGAAAATCACTCCGAGTCGAGACCATGGGTTATAGCCCATCGTCTCGGAGTGATTTTCGTCTTTTTTAAAAATCCTCGTTTTTCATCATTTATGACCATGGCGATGGGCTATAGCCCATGGTCTCGAACGGGATACTATAGCATGCCGTTTTCCATCATTTTTGAGGATTTGAAAAAAAGACGAAAATCACTCCGAGTCGAGACCATGGGCTATAGCCCATCGTCTCGGAGTCATTTTCGTCTTTTTTTCAAATCCTTGTTTTTCATCATTTATGACCATGGCGATGGGCTATAGCCCATGGTCTCGAACGGCATACTATAGCATGCCGTTTTCCATCATTTTTGAAGATTTGAAAAAAAGACGAAAATCATTCCGAGACGATGGGCTATAGCCCATGGTCTCGAACGGAATACTATAGCATGCCGTTTTGAATCATTTTTGAGGATTTGAAAAAGAGACGAAAATGACTCCGAGACGATGGGCTCAAGCCCATGGTCTCGAACGGCATACTATAGCATGCCGTTTTCCATCATTTTTGAGGATTTGAAAAAAAGACGAAAATCACTCCGAGACCATGGGCTATAGCCCATGGTCTCGGAGTGATTTTCGTCTTTTTTTCAAATCCTTGTTTTTCATCATTTATGACCATGGCGATGGGCTATAGCCCATGGTCTCGAACGGCATACTATAGCATGCCGTATTCCATCATTTTTGAGGATTTGAAAAAAAGACGAAAATGACTCCGAGACCATGGGCTATAGCCCATGGTCTCGGAGTGATTTTCGTCTTTTTTTCAAATCCTTGTTTTTCATCATTTATGACCATGGCGATGGGCTATAGCCCATGGTCTCGAACGGGATACTATAGCATGCCGTTTTCCATCATTTTTGAGGATTTGAAAAAAAGACGAAAATCACTCCGAGTCGAGACCATGGGCTATAGCCCATCGTCTCGGAGTCATTTTCGTCTTTTTTTCAAATCCTTGTTTTTCATCATTTATGACCATGGCGATGGGCTATAGCCCATGGTCTCGAACGGCATACTATAGCATGCCGTTTTCCATCATTTTTGAAGATTTGAAAAAAAGACGAAAATCATTCCGAGACGATGGGCTATAGCCCATGGTCTCGAACGGAATACTATAGCATGCCGTTTTGAATCATTTTTGAGGATTTGAAAAAGAGACGAAAATGACTCCGAGACGATGGGCTCAAGCCCATGGTCTCGAACGGCATACTATAGCATGCCGTTTTCCATCATTTTTGAGGATTTGAAAAAAAGACGAAAATCACTCCGAGACCATGGGCTATAGCCCATCGTCTCAGGAGTCATTTTCGTCTTTTTTTCAAATCCTTGTTTTTCATAATTATTGACCATGGCGATGGGCTATAGCCCATGGTCTCGAACGGCATACTATAGCATGCCGTTTTGCATCATCTTTGAGGATTTGAAAAAAAGACGAAAATCACTCCGAGACCATGGGCTATAGCCCATCGTCTCGGAGTCATTTTCGTCTTTTTTTCAAATCCTTGTTTTTCATAATTTATGACCATGGCGATGGGCTATAGCCCATGGTCTCGAACGGCATACTATAGCATGCCGTTTTGCATCATTTTTGAGGATTTGAAAAAAAGACGAAAATCACTCCGAGACCATGGGCTATAGCCCATGGTCTCGGAGTCATTTTCGTCTTTTTTTCAAATCCTTGTTTTTCATCATTTATGGCCATGGCGATGGGCTATAGCCCATGGTCTCGAACGGCATGCTATAGTATTCCGTTTTGCATCATTTTTGAGGATTTGAAAAAAAGACGAAAATCACTCCGAGACCATGGGCTATAGCCCATGGTCTCGGAGTCATTTTCGTCTTTTTTTCAAATCCTTGTTTTTCATAATTTATGACCATGGCGATGGGCTATAGCCCATGGTCTCGAACGGCATACTAAAGCATGCCGTTTTCCATCATTTTTGAGGATTTGAAAAAAAGACGAAAATCACTCCGAGTCGAGACCATGGGCTATAGCCCATCGTCTCGGAGTTATTTTCGTCTTTTTTTCAAATCCTTGTTTTTCATCATTTATGACCATGGCGATGGGCTATAGCCCATGGTCTCGAACGGCATACTATAGCATGCCGTTTTCCATCATTTTTGAGGATTTGAAAAAAAGACGAAAATTACTCCGAGACCATGGGCTATAGCCCATCGTCTCGGAGTCATTTTCGTCTTTTTTTTCAAATCTTAGTTTTTCATCATTTATGACCATGGCGATGGGCTATAGCCCATGGTCTCGAACGGGATACTATAGCATGCCGTTTTGCATCATCTTTGAGGATTTGAAAAAAAGACAAAAAATCACTCCGAGACCATGGGCTATAGCCCATGGTCTCGGAGTCATTTTCGTCTTTTTTTTCAAATCCTTGTTTTTCATCATTTATGACCATGGCGATGGGCTATAGCCCATGGTCTCGAACGGCATGCTTTAGTATTCCGTTTTCCATCATTTTTGAGGATTTGAAAAAAAGACGAAAATCACTCCGAGACCATGGGCTATAGCCCATCGTCTCGGAGTAATTTTCGTCTTTTTTTCAAATCCTCGTTTTTCATCATTTATGACCATGGCGATGGGCTATAGCCCATGGTCTCGAACGGCATACTATAGCATGCCGTTTTGCATCATCTTTGAGGATTTGAAAAAAAGACAAAAAATCACTCCGAGACCATGGGCTATAGCCCATCGTCTCGGAGTAATTTTCGTCTTTTTTTCAAATCCTTGTTTTTCATCATTTATGGCCATGGCGATGAGCTATCGCCCATGGTCTCGAACGGAATACTATAGCATGCCGTTTTGAATCATTTTTGAGGATTTGAAAAAGAGACGAAAATGACTCCGAGACGATGGGCTCAAGCCCATGGTCTCGAACGGCATACTATAGCATGCCGTTTTCCATCATTTTTGAGGATTTGAAAAAAAGACGAAAATCACTCCGAGACCATGGGCTATAGCCCATGGTCTCGGAGTGATTTTCGTCTTTTTTTCAAATCCTTGTTTTTCATCATTTATGACCATGGCGATGGGCTATAGCCCATGGTCTCGAACGGGATACTATAGCATGCCGTTTTCCATCATTTTTGAGGATTTGAAAAAAAGACGAAAATCACTCCGAGTCGAGACCATGGGCTATAGCCCATCGTCTCGGAGTCATTTTCGTCTTTTTTTCAAATCCTTGTTTTTCATCATTTATGACCATGGCGATGGGCTATAGCCCATGGTCTCGAACGGCATACTATAGCATGCCGTTTTCCATCATTTTTGAAGATTTGAAAAAAAGACGAAAATCATTCCGAGACGATGGGCTATAGCCCATGGTCTCGAACGGAATACTAAAGCATGCCGTTTTGAATCATTTTTGAGGATTTGAAAAAGAGACGAAAATGACTCCGAGACGATGGGCTCAAGCCCATGGTCTCGAACGGCATACTATAGCATGCCGTTTTCCATCATTTTTGAGGATTTGAAAAAAAGACGAAAATCACTCCGAGACCATGGGCTATAGCCCATGGTCTCGGAGTGATTTTCGTCTTTTTTTCAAATCCTTGTTTTTCATCATTTATGACCATGGCGATGGGCTATAGCCCATGGTCTCGAACGGCATACTATAGCATGCCGTTTTCCATCATTTTTGAGGATTTGAAAAAAAGACGAAAATGACTCCGAGACCATGGGCTATAGCCCATGGTCTCGGAGTGATTTTCGTCTTTTTTTCAAATCCTTGTTTTTCATCATTTATGACCATGGCGATGGGCTATAGCCCATGGTCTCGAACGGGATACTATAGCATGCCGTTTTCCATCATTTTTGAGGATTTGAAAAAAAGACGAAAATCACTCCGAGTCGAGACCATGGGCTATAGCCCATCGTCTCGGAGTCATTTTCGTCTTTTTTTCAAATCCTTGTTTTTCATCATTTATGACCATGGCGATGGGCTATAGCCCATGGTCTCGAACGGCATACTATAGCATGCCGTTTTCCATCATTTTTGAAGATTTGAAAAAAAGACGAAAATCATTCCGAGACGATGGGCTATAGCCCATGGTCTCGAACGGAATACTAAAGCATGCCGTTTTGAATCATTTTTGAGGATTTGAAAAAGAGACGAAAATGACTCCGAGACGATGGGCTCAAGCCCATGGTCTCGAACGGCATACTATAGCATGCCGTTTTCCATCATTTTTGAGGATTTGAAAAAAAGACGAAAATCACTCCGAGACCATGGGCTATAGCCCATCGTCTCAGGAGTCATTTTCGTCTTTTTTTCAAATCCTTGTTTTTCATAATTATTGACCATGGCGATGGGCTATAGCCCATGGTCTCGAACGGCATACTATAGCATGCCGTTTTCCATCATTTTTGAGGATTTGAAAAAAAGACGAAAATCACTCCGAGACCATGGGGTATAGCCCATCGTCTCAGGAGTCATTTTCGTCTTTTTTTCAAATCCTTGTTTTTCATAATTTATGACCATGGCGATGGGCTATAGCCCATGGTCTCGAACGGCATACTATAGCATGCCGTTTTGCATCATCTTTGAGGATTTGAAAAAAAGACAAAAAATCACTCCGAGACCATGGGCTATAGCCCATCGTCTCGGAGTCATTTTCGTCTTTTTTTCAAATCCTTGTTTTTCATCATTTATGGCCATGGCGATGGGCTATAGCCCATGGTCTCGAACGGCATGCTATAGTATTCCGTTTTGCATCATTTTTGAGGATTTGAAAAAAGGACGAAAATCACTCCGAGACCATGGGCTATAGCCCATGGTCTCGGAGTCATTTTCGTCTTTTTTTCAAATCCTTGTTTTTCATAATTTATGACCATGGTCTCGAACGGCATACTATAGCATGCCGTTTTCCATCATTTTTGAGGATTTGAAAAAAAGACGAAAATCACTCCGAGTCGAGACCATGGGCTATAGCCCATCGTCTCGGAGTCATTTTCGTCTTTTTTTCAAATCCTTGTTTTTCATCATTTATGACCATGGCGATGGGCTATAGCCCATGGTCTCGAACGGCATACTATAGCATGCCGTTTTCCATCATTTTTGAGGATTTGAAAAAAAGACGAAAATTACTCCGAGACCATGGGCTATAGCCCATCGTCTCGGAGTCATTTTCGTCTTTTTTTTCAAATCTTAGTTTTTCATCATTTATGACCATGGCGATGGGCTATAGCCCATGGTCTCGAACGGGATACTATAGCATGCCGTTTTGCATCATCTTTGAGGATTTGAAAAAAAGACAAAAAATCACTCCGAGACCATGGGCTATAGCCCATCGTCTCGGAGTCATTTTCGTCTTTTTTTCAAATCCTTGTTTTTCATAATTTATGACCATGGCGATGGGCTATAGCCCATGGTCTCGAACGGCATACTATAGCATGCCGTTTTGCATCATTTTTGAGGATTTGAAAAAAAGACGAAAATCACTCCGAGACCATGGGCTATAGCCCATCGTCTCGTAGTCATTTTCGTCTTTTTTTCAAATCCTTGTTTTTCATCATTTATGGCCATGGCGATGGGCTATAGCCCATGGTCTCGAACGGCATGCTATAGTATTCCGTTTTGCATCATTTTTGAGGATTTGAAAAAAGGACGAAAATCACTCCGAGACCATGGGCTATAGCCCATGGTCTCGGAGTCATTTTCGTCTTTTTTTCAAATCCTGTTTTTCATAATTTATGACCATGGTCTCGAACGGCATACTATAGCATGCCGTTTTGCATCATCTTTGAGGATTTGAAAAAAGACAAAAAATCACTCCGAGACCATGGGCTATAGCCCATCGTCTCGGAGTCATTTTCGTCTTTTTTTCAAATCCTTGTTTTTCATCATTTATGACCATGGCGATGGGCTATAGCCCATGGTCTCGAACGGCATACTATAGCATGCCGTTTTCCATCATTTTTGAGGATTTGAAAAAAAGACGAAAATGACTCCGAGACCATGGGCTATAGCCCATGGTCTCGGAGTCATTTTCGTCTTTTTTTTCAAATCCTCGTTTTTCATCATTTATGACCATGGCGATGGGCTATAGCCCATGGTCTCGAACGGCATACTATAGCATGCCGTTTTCCATCATTTTTGAGGATTTGAAAAAAAGACGAAAATCACTCCGAGTCGAGACCATGGGCTATAGCCCATCGTCTCGGAGTCATTTTCGTCTTTTTTTCAAATCCTTGTTTTTCATCATTTATGACCATGGCGATGGGCTATAGCCCATGGTCTCGAACGGCATACTATAGCATGCCGTTTTCCATCATTTTTGAGGATTTGAAAAAAAAGACGAAAATTACTCCGAGACCATGGGCTATAGCCCATCGTCTCGGAGTCATTTTCGTCTTTTTTTTCAAATCTTAGTTTTTCATCATTTATGACCATGGCGATGGGCTATAGCCCATGGTCTCGAACGGCATACTATAGCATGCCGTTTTCCATCATTTTTGAGGATTTGAAAAAAAAGACGAAAATGACTCCGAGACCATGGGCTATAGCCCATGGTCTCGGAGTCATTTTCGTCTTTTTTTCAAATCCTCAAAAATGATGGAAAACAAGGATTTGAAAAAAAAGACGAAAATGACTCCGAGACCATGGGCTATAGCCCATGGTCTCGGAGTCATTTTCGTCTTTTTTTCAAATCCTTGTTTTTCATCCTTTATGACCATGGCGATGGGCTATAGCCCATGGTCTCGAACGGAATGCTTTAGTATTCCGTTTTGCATAATTTTTGAGGATTTGAAAAAAATACGAAAATCACTCCGAGACCATGGGCTATAGCCCATCGTCTCGGAGTCATTTTCGTCTTTTTTTTCAAATCTTAGTTTTTCATCATTTATGACCATGGCGATGGGCTATAGCCCATGGTCTCGAACGGCATACTATAGCATGCCGTTTTCCATCATTTTTGAGGATTTGAAAAAAAAGACGAAAATGACTCCGAGACCATGGGCTATAGCCCATGGTCTCGGAGTCATTTTCGTCTTTTTTTCAAATCCTCAAAAATGATGGAAAACAAGGATTTGAAAAAAAAGACGAAAATGACTCCGAGACCATGGGCTATAGCCCATGGTCTCGGAGTCATTTTCGTCTTTTTTTCAAATCCTTGTTTTTCATCCTTTATGACCATGGCGATGGGCTATAGCCCATGGTCTCGAACGGAATGCTTTAGTATTCCGTTTTGCATAATTTTTGAGGATTTGAAAAAAATACGAAAATCACTCCGAGACCATGGGCTATAGCCCATCGTCTCGGAGTCATTTTCGTCTTTTTTTTCAAATCTTAGTTTTTCATCATTTATGACCATGGCGATGGGCTATAGCCCATGGTCTCGAACGGCATACTATAGCATGCCGTTTTCCATCATTTTTGAGGATTTGAAAAAAAAGACGAAAATGACTCCGAGACCATGGGCTATAGCCCATGGTCTCGGAGTCATTTTCGTCTTTTTTTCAAATCCTCAAAAATGATGGAAAACAAGGATTTGAAAAAAAAGACGAAAATGACTCCGAGACCATGGGCTATAGCCCATGGTCTCGGAGTCATTTTCGTCTTTTTTTCAAATCCTTGTTTTTCATCATTTATGACCATGGCGATGGGCTATAGCCCATGGTCTCGAACGGCATGCTTTAGTATTTCGTTTTGCATAATTTTTGAGGATTTGAAAAAAATACGAAAATCACTCCGAGACCATGGGCTATAGCCCATCGTCTCGGAGTAATTTTCGTCTTTTTTTCAAATCCTCGTTTTTCATCATTTATGACCATGGCGATGGGCTATAGCCCATGGTCTCGAACGGCATACTATAGCATGCCGTTTTCCATCATTTTTGAGGATTTGAAAAAAAGACGAAAATGACTCCGAGACCATGGGCTATAGCCTATGGTCTCGGAGTCATTTTCGTCTTTTTTTTCAAATCCTTGTTTTTCATTATGACCATGGCGATGGGCTATAGCCCATGGTCTCGAACGGCATACTATAGCATGCCGTTTTCCATCATTTTTGAGGATTTGAAAAAAAGACGAAAATCACTCCGAGTCGAGACCATGGGCTATAGCCCATCGTCTCGGAGTCATTTTCGTCTTTTTTTTCAAATCTTAGTTTTTCATCCTTTATGACCATGGCGATGGGCTATAGCCCATGGTCTCGAACGGCATGCTTTAGTATTCCGTTTTGCATAATTTTTGAGGATTTGAAAAAAATACGAAAATCACTCCGAGACCATGGGCTATAGCCCATCGTCTCGGAGTAATTTTCGTCTTTTTTTCAAATCCTTGTTTTTCATCATTTATGACCATGGCGATGGGCTATAGCCCATGGTCTCGAACGGCATGCTTTAGTATTTCGTTTTGCATAATTTTTGAGGATTTGAAAAAAATACGAAAATCACTCCGAGACCATGGGCTATAGCCCATCGTCTCGGAGTCATTTTCGTCTTTTTTTCAAATCCTTGTTTTTCATCATTTATGACCATGGCGATGGGCTATAGCCCATGGTCTCGAACGGCATACTATAGCATGCCGTTTTCCATCATTTTTGAGGATTTGAAAAAAAGACGAAAATTACTCCGAGACCATGGGCTATAGCCCATCGTCTCGGAGTCATTTTCGTCTTTTTTTTCAAATCTTAGTTTTTCATCATTTATGACCATGGCGATGGGCTATAGCCCATGGTCTCGAACGGGATACTATAGCATGCCGTTTTGCATCATCTTTGAGGATTTGAAAAAAAGATAAAAATCACTCCGAGACCATGGGCTACAGCCCATCGTCTCAGAGTCATTTTTGTCTTTTTTTCAAATCCTTGTTTTAAATCATTTATGACCATGGCGATGGGCTATAGCCCATGGTCTCGAACGGGATACTATAGCATGCCGTTTTCCATCATTTTTGAGGATTTGAAAAAAAGACGAAAATCACTCCGAGTCGAGACCATGGGCTATAGCCCATCGTCTCGGAGTCATTTTCGTCTTTTTTTCAAATCCTTGTTTTTCATCATTTATGACCATGGCGATGGGCTATAGCCCATGGTCTCGAACGGCATACTATAGCATGCCGTTTTCCATCATTTTTGAGGATTTGAAAAAAAGACGAAAATTACTCCGAGACCATGGGCTATAGCCCATCGTCTCGGAGTCATTTTCGTCTTTTTTTTCAAATCTTAGTTTTTCATCATTTATGACCATGGCGATGGGCTATAGCCCATGGTCTCGAACGGGATACTATAGCATGCCGTTTTGCATCATCTTTGAGGATTTGAAAAAAAGATAAAAATCACTCCGAGACCATGGGCTACAGCCCATCGTCTCAGAGTCATTTTTGTCTTTTTTTCAAATCCTTGTTTTAAATCATTTATGACCATGGCGATGGGCTATAGCCCATGGTCTCGAACGGGATACTATAGCATGCCGTTTTCCATCATTTTTGAGGATTTGAAAAAAAGACGAAAATCACTCCGAGTCGAGACCATGGGCTATAGCCCATCGTCTCGGAGTCATTTTCGTCTTTTTTTCAAATCCTTGTTTTTCATCATTTATGACCATGGCGATGGGCTATAGCCCATGGTCTCGAACGGCATACTATAGCATGCCGTTTTCCATCATTTTTGAGGATTTGAAAAAAAGACGAAAATCACTCCGAGACCATGGGCTATAGCCCATCGTCTCAGGGGTCATTTTCGTCTTTTTTTCAAATCCTTGTTTTTCATAATTATTGACCATGGCGATGGGCTATAGCCCATGGTCTCGAACGGCATACTATAGCATGCCGTTTTGCATCATCTTTGAGGATTTGAAAAAAAGACAAAAAATCACTCCGAGACCATGGGATATAGCCCATCGTCTCGGAGTCATTTTCGTCTTTTTTTCAAATACTCGTTTTTCATAATTTATGACCATGGCGATGGGCTATAGCCCATGGTCTCGAACGGCATACTATAGCATGCCGTTTTGCATCATCTTTGAGGATTTGAAAAAAAGACGAAAATCACTCCGAGACCATGGGCTATAGCCCATCGTCTCGGAGTCATTTTCGTCTTTTTTTCAAATCCTTGTTTTTCATAATTTATGACCATGGCGATGGGCTATAGCCCATGGTCTCGAACGGCATACTATAGCATGCCGTTTTGCATCATTTTTGAGGATTTGAAAAAAAGACGAAAATCACTCCGAGACCATGGGCTATAGCCCATGGTCTCGGAGTCATTTTCGTCTTTTTTTCAAATCCTTGTTTTTCATCATTTATGGCCATGGCGATGGGCTATAGCCCATGGTCTCGAACGGCATGCTATAGTATTCCGTTTTGCATCATTTTTGAGGATTTGAAAAAAAGACGAAAATCACTCCGAGACCATGGGCTATAGCCCATGGTCTCGGAGTCATTTTCGTCTTTTTTTCAAATCCTTGTTTTTCATAATTTATGACCATGGCGATGGGCTATAGCCCATGGTCTCGAACGGCATACTATAGCATGCCGTTTTCCATCATTTTTGAGGATTTGAAAAAAAGACGAAAATTACTCCGAGACCATGGGCTATAGCCCATCGTCTCGGAGTCATTTTCGTCTTTTTTTTTAAATCTTAGTTTTTCATCATTTATGACCATGGCGATGGGCTATAGCCCATGGTCTCGAACGGGATACTATAGCATGCCGTTTTGCATCATCTTTGAGGATTTGAAAAAAAGACAAAAAATCACTCCGAGACCATGGGCTATAGCCCATGGTCTCGGAGTCATTTTCGTCTTTTTTTTCAAATCCTTGTTTTTCATCATTTATGACCATGGCGATGGGCTATAGCCCATGGTCTCGAACGGCATGCTTTAGTATTCCGTTTTCCATCATTTTTGAGGATTTGAAAAAAAGACGAAAATCACTCCGAGACCATGGGCTATAGCCCATCGTCTCGGAGTAATTTTCGTCTTTTTTTCAAATCCTCGTTTTTCATCATTTATGACCATGGCGATGGGCTATAGCCCATGGTCTCGAACGGCATACTATAGCATGCCGTTTTGCATCATCTTTGAGGATTTGAAAAAAAGACAAAAAATCACTCCGAGACCATGGGCTATAGCCCATCGTCTCGGAGTAATTTTCGTCTTTTTTTCAAATCCTTGTTTTTCATCATTTATGGCCATGGCGATGAGCTATCGCCCATGGTCTCGAACGGAATACTATAGCATGCCGTTTTGAATCATTTTTGAGGATTTGAAAAAGAGACGAAAATGACTCCGAGACGATGGGCTCAAGCCCATGGTCTCGAACGGCATACTATAGCATGCCGTTTTCCATCATTTTTGAGGATTTGAAAAAAAGACGAAAATCACTCCGAGACCATGGGCTATAGCCCATGGTCTCGGAGTGATTTTCGTCTTTTTTTCAAATCCTTGTTTTTCATCATTTATGACCATGGCGATGGGCTATAGCCCATGGTCTCGAACGGGATACTATAGCATGCCGTTTTCCATCATTTTTGAGGATTTGAAAAAAAGACGAAAATCACTCCGAGTCGAGACCATGGGCTATAGCCCATCGTCTCGGAGTCATTTTCGTCTTTTTTTCAAATCCTTGTTTTTCATCATTTATGACCATGGCGATGGGCTATAGCCCATGGTCTCGAACGGCATACTATAGCATGCCGTTTTCCATCATTTTTGAAGATTTGAAAAAAAGACGAAAATCATTCCGAGACGATGGGCTATAGCCCATGGTCTCGAACGGAATACTAAAGCATGCCGTTTTGAATCATTTTTGAGGATTTGAAAAAGAGACGAAAATGACTCCGAGACGATGGGCTCAAGCCCATGGTCTCGAACGGCATACTATAGCATGCCGTTTTCCATCATTTTTGAGGATTTGAAAAAAAGACGAAAATCACTCCGAGACCATGGGCTATAGCCCATCGTCTCAGGAGTCATTTTCGTCTTTTTTTCAAATCCTTGTTTTTCATAATTATTGACCATGGCGATGGGCTATAGCCCATGGTCTCGAACGGCATACTATAGCATGCCGTTTTCCATCATTTTTGAGGATTTGAAAAAAAGACGAAAATCACTCCGAGACCATGGGGTATAGCCCATCGTCTCAGGAGTCATTTTCGTCTTTTTTTCAAATCCTTGTTTTTCATAATTTATGACCATGGCGATGGGCTATAGCCCATGGTCTCGAACGGCATACTATAGCATGCCGTTTTGCATCATCTTTGAGGATTTGAAAAAAAGACAAAAAATCACTCCGAGACCATGGGCTATAGCCCATCGTCTCGGAGTCATTTTCGTCTTTTTTTCAAATACTCGTTTTTCATAATTTATGACCATGGCGATGGGCTATAGCCCATGGTCTCGAACGGCATACTATAGCATGCCGTTTTGCATCATCTTTGAGGATTTGAAAAAAAGACGAAAATCACTCCGAGACCATGGGCTATAGCCCATCGTCTCGGAGTCATTTTCGTCTTTTTTTCAAATCCTTGTTTTTCATCATTTATGGCCATGGCGATGGGCTATAGCCCATGGTCTCGAACGGCATGCTATAGTATTCCGTTTTGCATCATTTTTGAGGATTTGAAAAAAAGACGAAAATCACTCCGAGACCATGGGCTATAGCCCATGGTCTCGGAGTCATTTTCGTCTTTTTTTCAAATCCTTGTTTTTCATAATTTATGACCATGGCGATGGGCTATAGCCCATGGTCTCGAACGGTATACTATAGCATGCCGTTTTGCATCATCTTTGAGGATTTGAAAAAAGACAAAAAATCACTCCGAGACCATGGGCTATAGCCCATCGTCTCGGAGTCATTTTCGTCTTTTTTTCAAATCCTTGTTTTTCATCATTTATGACCATGGCGATGGGCTATAGCCCATGGTCTCGAACGGCATACTATAGCATGCCGTTTCCATCATTTTTGAGGATTTGAAAAAAAGACGAAAATGACTCCGAGACCATGGGCTATAGCCCATGGTCTCGGAGTCATTTTCGTCTTTTTTTTCAAATCCTCGTTTTTCATCATTTATGACCATGGCGATGGGCTATAGCCCATGGTCTCGAACGGCATACTATAGCATGCCGTTTTCCATCATTTTTGAGGATTTGAAAAAAAGACGAAAATCACTCCGAGTCGAGACCATGGGCTATAGCCCATCGTCTCGGAGTCATTTTCGTCTTTTTTTCAAATCCTTGTTTTTCATCATTTATGACCATGGCGATGGGCTATAGCCCATGGTCTCGAACGGCATACTATAGCATGCCGTTTTCCATCATTTTTGAGGATTTGAAAAAAAGACGAAAATTACTCCGAGACCATGGGCTATAGCCCATCGTCTCGGAGTCATTTTCGTCTTTTTTTTCAAATCTTAGTTTTTCATCATTTATGACCATGGCGATGGGCTATAGCCCATGGTCTCGAACGGGATACTATAGCATGCCGTTTTGCATCATCTTTGAGGATTTGAAAAAAAGACAAAAAATCACTCCGAGACCATGGGCTATAGCCCATCGTCTCGGAGTCATTTTCGTCTTTTTTTCAAATCCTTGTTTTTCATAATTTATGACCATGGCGATGGGCTATAGCCCATGGTCTCGAACGGCATACTATAGCATGCCGTTTTGCATCATTTTTGAGGATTTGAAAAAAAGACGAAAATCACTCCGAGACCATGGGCTATAGCCCATCGTCTCGTAGTCATTTTCGTCTTTTTTTCAAATCCTTGTTTTTCATCATTTATGGCCATGGCGATGGGCTATAGCCCATGGTCTCGAACGGCATGCTATAGTATTCCGTTTTGCATAATTTTTGAGGATTTGAAAAAAAGACGAAAATCACTCCGAGTCGAGACCATGGGCTATAGCCCATCGTCTCGGAGTCATTTTCGTCTTTTTTTCAAATCCTTGTTTTTTATCATTTATGACCATGGCGATGGGCTATAGCCCATGGTCTCGAACGGCATACTATAGCATGCCGTTTTGCATCATCTTTGAGGATTTGAAAAAAAGACAAAAAATCACTCCGAGACCATGGGCTATAGCCCATCGTCTCGGAGTCATTTTCGTCTTTTTTTCAAATACTCGTTTTTCATAATTTATGACCATGGCGATGGGCTATAGCCCATGGTCTCGAACGGCATACTATAGCATGCCGTTTTGCATCATCTTTGAGGATTTGAAAAAAAGACGAAAATCACTCCGAGACCATGGGCTATAGCCCATCGTCTCGTAGTCATTTTCGTCTTTTTTTCAAATCCTTGTTTTTCATCATTTATGGCCATGGCGATGGGCTATAGCCCATGGTCTCGAACGGCATGCTATAGTATTCCGTTTTGCATCATTTTTGAGGATTTGAAAAAAAGACGAAAATCACTCCGAGACCATGGGCTATAGCCCATGGTCTCAAACGGCATACTATAGCATGCCGTTTTCCATCATTTTTGAGGATTTGAAAAAAAGACGAAAATCACTCCGAGACCATGGGCTATAGCCCATGGTCTCGGAGTGATTTTCGTCTTTTTTTCAAATCCTTGTTTTTCATCATTTATGACCATGGCGATGGGCTATAGCCCATGGTCTCAAACGGCATACTATAGCATGCCGTTTTCCATCATTTTTGAGGATTTGAAAAAAAGACGAAAATGACTCCGAGACCATGGGCTATAGCCCATGGTCTCGGAGTGATTTTCGTCTTTTTTTCAAATCCTTGTTTTTCATCATTTATGACCATGGCGATGGGCTATAGCCCATGGTCTCGAACGGGATACTATAGCATGCCGTTTTCCATCATTTTTGAGGATTTGAAAAAAAGACGAAAATCACTCCGAGTCGAGACCATGGGCTATAGCCCATCGTCTCGGAGTCATTTTCGTCTTTTTTTCAAATCCTTGTTTTTCATCATTTATGACCATGGCGATGGGCTATAGCCCATGGTCTCGAACGGCATACTATAGCATGCCGTTTTCCATCATTTTTGAAGATTTGAAAAAAAGACGAAAATCATTCCGAGACGATGGGCTATAGCCCATGGTCTCGAACGGAATACTAAAGCATGCCGTTTTGAATCATTTTTGAGGATTTGAAAAAGAGACGAAAATGACTCCGAGACGATGGGCTCAAGCCCATGGTCTCGAACGGCATACTATAGCATGCCGTTTTCCATCATTTTTGAGGATTTGAAAAAAAGACGAAAATCACTCCGAGACCATGGGCTATAGCCCATCGTCTCAGGAGTCATTTTCGTCTTTTTTTCAAATCCTTGTTTTTCATAATTATTGACCATGGCGATGGGCTATAGCCCATGGTCTCGAACGGCATACTATAGCATGCCGTTTTCCATCATTTTTGAGGATTTGAAAAAAAGACGAAAATCACTCCGAGACCATGGGGTATAGCCCATCGTCTCAGGAGTCATTTTCGTCTTTTTTTCAAATCCTTGTTTTTCATAATTTATGACCATGGCGATGGGCTATAGCCCATGGTCTCGAACGGCATACTATAGCATGCCGTTTTGCATCATCTTTGAGGATTTGAAAAAAAGACAAAAAATCACTCCGAGACCATGGGCTATAGCCCATCGTCTCGGAGTCATTTTCGTCTTTTTTTCAAATACTCGTTTTTCATAATTTATGACCATGGCGATGGGCTATAGCCCATGGTCTCGAACGGCATACTATAGCATGCCGTTTTGCATCATCTTTGAGGATTTGAAAAAAAGACGAAAATCACTCCGAGACCATGGGCTATAGCCCATCGTCTCGGAGTCATTTTCGTCTTTTTTTCAAATCCTTGTTTTTCATCATTTATGGCCATGGCGATGGGCTATAGCCCATGGTCTCGAACGGCATGCTATAGTATTCCGTTTTGCATCATTTTTGAGGATTTGAAAAAAAGACGAAAATCACTCCGAGACCATGGGCTATAGCCCATCGTCTCGGAGTCATTTTCGTCTTTTTTTCAAATCCTTGTTTTTCATAATTTATGACCATGGCGATGGGCTATAGCCCATGGTCTCGAACGGCATACTATAGCATGCCGTTTTGCATCATTTTTGAGGATTTGAAAAAAAGACGAAAATCACTCCGAGACCATGGGCTATAGCCCATCGCCTCGTAGTCATTTTCGTCTTTTTTTCAAATCCTTGTTTTTCATCATTTATGGCCATGGCGATGGGCTATAGCCCATGGTCTCGAACGGCATGCTATAGTATTCCGTTTTGCATCATTTTTGAGGATTTGAAAAAAAGACGAAAATCACTCCGAGACCATGGGCTATAGCCCATGGTCTCGGAGTCATTTTCGTCTTTTTTTCAAATCCTTGTTTTTCATAATTTATGACCATGGCGATGGGCTATAGCCCATGGTCTCGAACGGCATACTATAGCATGCCGTTTTGCATCATCTTTGAGGATTTGAAAAAAGACAAAAAATCACTCCGAGACCATGGGCTATAGCCCATCGTCTCGGAGTCATTTTCGTCTTTTTTTCAAATCCTTGTTTTTCATCATTTATGACCATGGCGATGGGCTATAGCCCATGGTCTCGAACGGCATACTATAGCATGCCGTTTTCCATCATTTTTGAGGATTTGAAAAAAAGACGAAAATGACTCCGAGACCATGGGCTATAGCCCATGGTCTCGGAGTCATTTTCGTCTTTTTTTTTAAATCCTCGTTTTTCATCATTTATGACCATGGCGATGGGCTATAGCCCATGGTCTCGAACGGCATACTATAGCATGCCGTTTTCCATCATTTTTGAGGATTTGAAAAAAAGACGAAAATCACTCCGAGTCGAGACCATGGGCTATAGCCCATCGTCTCGGAGTCATTTTCGTCTTTTTTTCAAATCCTTGTTTTTCATCATTTATGACCATGGCGATGGGCTATAGCCCATGGTCTCGAACGGCATACTATAGCATGCCGTTTTCCATCATTTTTGAGGATTTGAAAAAAAGACGAAAATTACTCCGAGACCATGGGCTATAGCCCATCGTCTCGGAGTCATTTTCGTCTTTTTTTTCAAATCTTAGTTTTTCATCATTTATGACCATGGCGATGGGCTATAGCCCATGGTCTCGAACGGGATACTATAGCATGCCGTTTTGCATCATCTTTGAGGATTTGAAAAAAAGACAAAAAATCACTCCGAGACCATGGGCTATAGCCCATCGTCTCGGAGTCATTTTCGTCTTTTTTTCAAATCCTTGTTTTTCATAATTTATGACCATGGCGATGGGCTATAGCCCATGGTCTCGAACGGCATACTATAGCATGCCGTTTTGCATCATTTTTGAGGATTTGAAAAAAAGACGAAAATCACTCCGAGACCATGGGCTATAGCCCATCGTCTCGTAGTCATTTTCGTCTTTTTTTCAAATCCTTGTTTTTCATCATTTATGGCCATGGCGATGGGCTATAGCCCATGGTCTCGAACGGCATGCTATAGTATTCCGTTTTGCATCATTTTTGAGGATTTGAAAAAAAGACGAAAATCACTCCGAGACCATGGGCTATAGCCCATGGTCTCGGAGTCATTTTCGTCTTTTTTTCAAATCCTTGTTTTTCATAATTTATGACCATGGTCTCGAACGGCATACTATAGCATGCCGTTTTGCATCATCTTTGAGGATTTGAAAAAAGTCAAAAAATCACTCCGAGACCATGGGCTATAGCCCATCGTCTCGGGGTCATTTTCGTCTTTTTTTCAAATCCTTGTTTTTCATCATTTATGACCATGGCGATGGGCTATAGCCCATGGTCTCGAACGGCATACTATAGCATGCCGTTTTCCATCATTTTTGAGGATTTGAAAAAAAGACGAAAATGACTCCGAGACCATGGGCTATAGCCCATGGTCTCGGAGTCATTTTCGTCTTTTTTTTCAAATCCTCGTTTTTCATCATTTATGACCATGGCGATGGGCTATAGCCCATGGTCTCGAACGGCATACTATAGCATGCCGTTTTCCATCATTTTTGAGGATTTGAAAAAAAGACGAAAATCACTCCGAGTCGAGACCATGGGCTATAGCCCATCGTCTCGGAGTCATTTTCGTCTTTTTTTCAAATCCTTGTTTTTCATCATTTATGACCATGGCGATGGGCTATAGCCCATGGTCTCGAACGGCATACTATAGCATGCCGTTTTCCATCATTTTTGAGGATTTGAAAAAAAGACGAAAATTACTCCGAGACCATGGGCTATAGCCCATCGTCTCGGAGTCATTTTCGTCTTTTTTTTCAAATCTTAGTTTTTCATCATTTATGACCATGGCGATGGGCTATAGCCCATGGTCTCGAACGGGATACTATAGCATGCCGTTTTGCATCATCTTTGAGGATTTGAAAAAAAGACAAAAAATCACTCCGAGACCATGGGCTATAGCCCATCGTCTCGGAGTCATTTTCGTCTTTTTTTCAAATCCTTGTTTTTCATCATTTATGACCATGGCGATGGGCTATAGCCCATGGTCTCGAACGGCATACTATAGCATGCCGTTTTCCATCATTTTTGAGGATTTGAAAAAAAGACGAAAATGACTCCGAGACCATGGGCTATAGCCCATGGTCTCGGAGTCATTTTCGTCTTTTTTTTCAAATCCTTGTTTTTCATCATTTATGACCATGGCGATGGGCTATAGCCCATGGTCTCGAACGGCATGCTTTAGTATTCCGTTTTGCATAATTTTTGAGGATTTGAAAAAAATACGAAAATCACTCCGAGACCATGGGCTATAGCCCATCGTCTCGGAGTCATTTTCGTCTTTTTTTCAAATCCTTGTTTTTCATCATTTATGACCATGGCGATGGGCTATAGCCCATGGTCTCGAACGGCATGCTTTAGTATTTCGTTTTGCATAATTTTTGAGGATTTGAAAAAAATACGAAAATCACTCCGAGACCATGGGCTATAGCCCATCGTCTCGGAGTCATTTTCGTCTTTTTTTTCAAATCCTCGTTTTTCATTATGACCATGGCGATGGGCTATAGCCCATGGTCTCGAACGGCATACTATAGCATGCCGTTTTCCATCATTTTTGAGGATTTGAAAAAAAGACGAAAATTACTCCGAGACCATGGGCTATAGCCCATCGTCTCGGAGTCATTTTCGTCTTTTTTTCAAATCCTTGTTTTTCATCATTTATGACCATGGCGATGGGCTATAGCCCATGGTCTCGAACGGCATACTATAGCATGCCGTTTTGCATCATCTTTGAGGATTTGAAAAAAAGACGAAAATCACTCCGAGACCATGGGCTACAGCCCATCGTCTCAGAGTCATTTTTGTCTTTTTTTCAAATCCTTGTTTTAAATCATTTATGACCATGGCGATGGGCTATAGCCCATGGTCTCGAACGGCATACTATAGCATGCCGTTTTCCATCATTTTTGAGGATTTGAAAAAAAGACGAAAATCACTCCGAGTCGAGACCATGGGTTATAGCCCATCGTCTCGGAGTGATTTTCGTCTTTTTAAAAAATCCTCGTTTTTCATCATTTATGACCATGGCGATGGGCTATAGCCCATGGTCTCGAACGGGATACTATAGCATGCCGTTTTCCATCATTTTTGAGGATTTGAAAAAAAGACGAAAATCACTCCGAGTCGAGACCATGGGCTATATCCCATCGTCTCGGAGTCATTTTCGTCTTTTTTTCAAATCCTTTTTTTTCATCATTTATGACCATGGCGATGGGCTATAGCCCATGGTCTCGAACGGCATACTATAGCATGCCGTTTTCCATCATTTTTGAGGATTTGAAAAAAAGACGAAAATTACTCCGAGACCATGGGCTATAGCCCATCGTCTCGGAGTCATTTTCGTCTTTTTTTTCAAATCTTAGTTTTTCATCATTTATGACCATGGCGATGGGCTATAGCCCATGGTCTCGAACGGGATACTATAGCATGCCGTTTTGCATCATCTTTGAGGATTTGAAAAAAAGATAAAAAATCACTCCGAGACCATGGGCTATAGCCCATCGTCTCGGAGTCATTTTCGTCTTTTTTTCAAATCCTTGTTTTTCATCATTTATGACCATGGCGATGGGCTATAGCCCATGGTCTCGAACGGCATACTATAGCATGCCGTTTTCCTACATTTTTGAGGATTTGAAAAAAAGACGAAAATCACTCCGAGTCGAGACCATGGGTTATAGCCCATCGTCTCGGAGTGATTTTCGTCTTTTTTAAAAATCCTCGTTTTTCAGCATTTATGACCATGGCGATGGGCTATAGCCCATGGTCTCGAACGGGATACTATAGCATGCCGTTTTCCATCATTTTTGAGGATTTGAAAAAAAGACGAAAATCACTCCGAGTCGAGACCATGGGCTATAGCCCATCGTCTCGGAGTCATTTTCGTCTTTTTTTCAAATCCTTGTTTTTCATCATTTATGACCATGGCGATGGGCTATAGCCCATGGTCTCGAACGGCATACTATAGCATGCCGTTTTCCATCATTTTTGAAGATTTGAAAAAAAGACGAAAATCATTCCGAGACGATGGGCTATAGCCCATGGTCTCGAACGGAATACTATAGCATGCCGTTTTGAATCATTTTTGAGGATTTGAAAAAGAGACGAAAATGACTCCGAGACGATGGGCTCAAGCCCATGGTCTCGAACGGCATACTATAGCATGCCGTTTTCCATCATTTTTGAGGATTTGAAAAAAAGACGAAAATCACTCCGAGACCATGGGCTATAGCCCATCGTCTCAGGAGTCATTTTCGTCTTTTTTTCAAATCCTTGTTTTTCATAATTATTGACCATGGCGATGGGCTATAGCCCATGGTCTCGAACGGCATACTATAGCATGCCGTTTTCCATCATTTTTGAGGATTTGAAAAAAAGACGAAAATCACTCCGAGACCATGGGGTATAGCCCATCGTCTCAGGAGTCATTTTCGTCTTTTTTTCAAATCCTTGTTTTTCATAATTTATGACCATGGCGATGGGCTATAGCCCATGGTCTCGAACGGCATACTATAGCATGCCGTTTTGCATCATCTTTGAGGATTTGAAAAAAAGACAAAAAATCACTCCGAGACCATGGGCTATAGCCCATCGTCTCGGAGTCATTTTCGTCTTTTTTTCAAATACTCGTTTTTCATAATTTATGACCATGGCGATGGGCTATAGCCCATGGTCTCGAACGGCATACTATAGCATGCCGTTTTGCATCATCTTTGAGGATTTGAAAAAAAGACGAAAATCACTCCGAGACCATGGGCTATAGCCCATGGTCTCGGAGTCATTTTCGTCTTTTTTTCAAATCCTTGTTTTTCATCATTTATGGCCATGGCGATGGGCTATAGCCCATGGTCTCGAACGGCATACTATAGCATGCCGTTTTCCATCATTTTTGAGGATTTGAAAAAAAGACGAAAATTACTCCGAGACCATGGGCTATAGCCCATCCTCTCGGAGTCATTTTCGTCTTTTTTTTCAAATCTTAGTTTTTCATCATTTATGACCATGGCGATGGGCTATAGCCCATGGTCTCGAACGGGATACTATAGCATGCCGTTTTGCATCATCTTTGAGGATTTGAAAAAAAGACAAAAAATCACTCCGAGACCATGGGCTATAGCCCATCGTCTCGGAGTCATTTTCGTCTTTTTTTCAAATCCTTGTTTTTCATCATTTATGACCATGGCGATGGGCTATAGCCCATGGTCTCGAACGGCATGCTATAGTATTCCGTTTTGCATCATTTTTGAGGATTTGAAAAAAAGACGAAAATCACTCCGAGACCATGGGCTATAGCCCATCGTCTCGGAGTCATTTTCGTCTTTTTTTTCAAATCCTTGTTTTTCATCATTTATGACCATGGCGATGGGCTATAGCCCATAGTCTCGAACGGCATGCTTTAGTATTCCGTTTTGCATAATTTTTGAGGATTTGAAAAAAAGACGAAAATGTCATTTTCGTCTTTTTTTCAAATCCTTGTTTTTCATCATTTATGACCATGGCGATGGGCTATAGCCCATGGTCTCGAACGGCATGCTTTAGTATTCCGTTTTGCATAATTTTTGAGGATTTGAAAAAAATACGAAAATCACTCCGAGACCATGGGCTATAGCCCATCGTCTCGGAGTAATTTTCGTCTTTTTTTCAAATCCTCGTTTTTCATCATTTATGACCATGGCGATGGGCTATAGCCCATGGTCTCGAACGGCATACTATAGCATGCCGTTTTCCATCATTTTTGAGGATTTGAAAAAAAGACGAAAATCACTCCGAGTCGAGACCATGGGCTATAGCCCATCGTCTCGGAGTCATTTTCGTCTTTTTTTCAAATCCTTGTTTTTCATCATGTATGACCATGGCGATGGGCTATAGCCCATGGTCTCGAACGGCATACTATAGCATGCCGTTTTCCATCATTTTTGAGGATTTGAAAAAAAGACGAAAATTACTCCGAGACCATGGGCTATAGCCCATCGTCTCGGAGTCATTTTCGTCTTTTTTTTCAAATCTTAGTTTTTCATCATTTATGACCATGGCGATGGGCTATAGCCCATGGTCTCGAACGGGATACTATAGCATGCCGTTTTGCATCATCTATGAGGATTTGAAAAAAAGACAAAAAATCACTCCGAGACCATGGGCTATATAGCCCATCGTCTCGGAGTCATTTTCGTATTTTTTTCAAATCCTTGTTTTTCATCATTTATGACCATGGCGATGGGCTATAGCCCATGGTCTCGAACGGCATACTATAGCATGCCGTTTTCCATCATTTTTGAGGATTTGAAAAAAAGACGAAAATCACTCCGAGTCGAGACCATGGGCTATAGCCCATCGTCTCGGAGTCATTTTCGTCTTTTTTTCAAATCCTTGTTTTTCATCATTTATGCCTATGGCGATGGGCTATAGCCCATGGTCTCGAACGGCATACTATAGCATGCCGTTTTCCATCATTTTTGAGGATTTGAAAAAAAGACGAAAATTACTCCGAGACCATGGGCTATAGCCCATCGTCTCGGAGTCATTTTCGTCTTTTTTTTCAAATCTTAGTTTTTCATCATTTATGACCATGGCGATGGGCTATAGCCCATGGTCTCGAACGGGATACTATAGCATGCCGTTTTGCATCATCTTTGAGGATTTGAAAAAAAGACGAAAATGACTCCGAGACCATGGGCTATAGCCCATGGTCTCGGAGTCATTTTCGTCTTTTTTTTCAAATCCTTGTTTTTCATCATTTATGACCATGGCGATGGGCTATAGCCCATGGTCTCGAACGGCATGCTTTAGTATTCCGTTTTGCATAATTTTTGAGGATTTGAAAAAAATACGAAAATCACTCCGAGACCATGGGCTAAAGCCCATCGTCTCGGAGTAATTTTCGTCTTTTTTTCAAATCCTCGTTTTTCATCATTTATGACCATGGCGATGGGCTATAGCCCATGGTCTCGAACGGCATACTATAGCATGCCGTTTTCCATCATTTTTGAGGATTTGAAAAAAAGACGAAAATCACTCCGAGTCGAGACCATGGGCTATAGCCCATCGTCTCGGAGTCATTTTCGTCTTTTTTTCAAATCCTTGTTTTTCATCATTTATGACCATGGCGATGGGCTATAGCCCATGGTCTCGAACGGCATTCTATAGCATGCCGTTTTCCATCATTTTTGAGGATTTGAAAAAAAGACGAAAATCACTCCGAGTCGAGACCATGGGCTATAGCCCATGGTCTCGAACGGCATACTATAGCATGCCGTTTTCCATCATTTTTGAGGATTTGAAAAAAAGACGAAAATTACTCCGAGACCATGGGCTATAGCCCATCGTCTCGGAGTCATTTTCGTCTTTTTTTTCAAATCTTAGTTTTTCATCATTTATGACCATGGCGATGGGCTATAGCCCATGGTCTCGAACGGGATACTATAGCATGCCGTTTTGCATCATCTATGAGGATTTGAAAAAAAGACAAAAAATCACTCCGAGACCATGGGCTATAGCCCATCGTCTCGGAGTCATTTTCGTCTTTTTTTCAAATCCTTGTTTTTCATCATTTATGACCATGGCGATGGGCTATAGCCCATGGTCTCGAACGGCATACTATAGCATGCCGTTTTCCATCATTTTTGAGGATTTGAAAAAAAGACGAAAATTACTCCGAGACCATGGGCTATAGCCCATCGTCTCGGAGTCATTTTCGTCTTTTTTTTCAAATCCTTGTTTTTCATCATTTATGACCATGGCGATGGGCTATAGCCCATGGTCTCGAACGGCATACTATAGCATGCCGTTTTCCATCATTTTTGAGGATTTGAAAAAAAGACGAAAATGACTCCGAGACCATGGGCTATAGCCTATGGTCTCGGAGTCATTTTCGTCTTTTTTTTCAAATCCTCGTTTTTCATTATGACCATGGCGATGGGCTATAGCCCATGGTCTCGAACGGCATACTATAGCATGCCGTTTTCCATCATTTTTGAGCATTTGAAAAAAAGACGAAAATCACTCCGAGTCGAGACCATGGGCTATAGCCCATCGTCTCGGAGTCATTTTCGTCTTTTTTTCAAATCCTTGTTTTTCATCATTTATGACCATGGCGATGGGCTATAGCCCATGGTCTCGAACGGGATACTATAGCATGCCGTTTTGCATCATCTATGAGGATTTGAAAAAAAGACAAAAAATCACTCCGAGACCATGGGCTATAGCCCATCGTCTCGGAGTCATTTTCGTCTTTTTTTCAAATCCTTGTTTTTCATCATTTATGACCATGGCGATGGGCTATAGCCCATGGTCTCGAACGGCATACTATAGCATGCCGTTTTCCATCATTTTTGAGGATTTGAAAAAAAGACGAAAATCACTCCGAGTCGAGACCATGGGCTATAGCCCATCGTCTCGGAGTCATTTTCGTCTTTTTTTCAAATCCTTGTTTTTCATCATTTATGACCATGGCGATGGGCTATAGCCCATGGTCTCGAACGGCATACTATAGCATGCCGTTTTCCATCATTTTTGAGGATTTGAAAAAAAGACGAAAATTACTCCGAGACCATGGGCTATAGCCCATCGTCTCGGAGTCATTTTCGTCTTTTTTTTCAAATCTTAGTTTTTCATCATTTATGACCATGGCGATGGGCTATAGCCCATGGTCTCGAACGGGATACTATAGCATGCCGTTTTGCATCATCTATGAGGATTTGAAAAAAAGACAAAAAATCACTCCGAGACCATGGGCTATAGCCCATCGTCTCGGAGTCATTTTCGTCTTTTTTTCAAATCCTTGTTTTTCATCATTTATGACCATGGCGATGGGCTATAGCCCATGGTCTCGAACGGCATACTATAGCATGCCGTTTTCCATCATTTTTGAGGATTTGAAAAAAAGACGAAAATCACTCCGAGTCGAGACCATGGGCTATAGCCCATCGTCTCGGAGTCATTTTCGTCTTTTTTTCAAATCCTTGTTTTTCATCATTTATGACCATGGCGATGGGCTATAGCCCATGGTCTCGAACGGCATACTATAGCATGCCGTTTTCCATCATTTTTGAGGATTTGAAAAAAAGACGAAAATTACTCCGAGACCATGGGCTATAGCCCATCGTCTCGGAGTCATTTTCGTCTTTTTTTTCAAATCTTAGTTTTTCATCATTTATGACCATGGCGATGGGCTATAGCCCATGGTCTCGAACGGGATACTATAGCATGCCGTTTTGCATCATCTATGAGGATTTGAAAAAAAGACAAAAAATCACTCCGAGACCATGGGCTATAGCCCATCGTCTCGGAGTCATTTTCGTCTTTTTTTCAAATCCTTGTTTTTCATCATTTATGACCATGGCGATGGGCTATAGCCCATGGTCTCGAACGGCATACTATAGCATGCCGTTTTCCATCATTTTTGAGGATTTGAAAAAAAGACGAAAATCACTCCGAGTCGAGACCATGGGCTATAGCCCATCGTCTCGGAGTCATTTTCGTCTTTTTTTCAAATCCTTGTTTTTCATCATTTATGACCATGGCGATGGGCTATAGCCCATGGTCTCGAACGGCATACTATAGCATGCCGTTTTCCATCATTTTTGAGGATTTGAAAAAAAGACGAAAATTACTCCGAGACCATGGGCTATAGCCCATCGTCTCGGAGTCATTTTCGTCTTTTTTTTCAAATCTTAGTTTTTCATCATTTATGACCATGGCGATGGGCTATAGCCCATGGTCTCGAACGGGATACTATAGCATGCCGTTTTGCATCATCTTTGAGGATTTGAAAAAAAGACGAAAATGACTCCGAGACCATGGGCTATAGCCCATGGTCTCGGAGTCATTTTCGTCTTTTTTTTCAAATCCTTGTTTTTCATCATTTATGACCATGGTGATGGGCTATAGCCCATGGTCTCGAACGGCATGCTTTAGTATTCCGTTTTGAATAATTTTTGAGGATTTGAAAAAAATACGAAAATCACTCCGAGACCATGGGCTAAAGCCCATCGTCTCGGAGTAATTTTCGTCTTTTTTTCAAATCCTCGTTTTTCATCATTTATGACCATGGCGATGGGCTATAGCCCATGGTCTCGAACGGCATACTATAGCATGCCGTTTTCCATCATTTTTGAGGATTTGAAAAAAAGACGAAAATCACTCCGAGTCGAGACCATGGGCTATAGCCCATCGTCTCGGAGTCATTTTCGTCTTTTTTTCAAATCCTTGTTTTTCATCATTTATGACCATGGCGATGGGCTATAGCCCATGGTCTCGAACGGCATACTATAGCATGCCGTTTTCCATCATTTTTGAGGATTTGAAAAAAAGACGAAAATGACTCCGAGACCATGGGCTATAGCCTATGGTCTCGGAGTCATTTTCGTCTTTTTTTTCAAATCCTCGTTTTTCATTATGACCATGGCGATGGGCTATAGCCCATGGTCTCGAACGTCATACTATAGCATGCCGTTTTCCATCATTTTTGAGGATTTGAAAAAAAGACGAAAATCACTCCGAGTCGAGACCATGGGCTATAGCCCATCGTCTCGGAGTCATTTTCGTCTTTTTTTAAAATCCTTGTTTTTCATCATTTATGACCATGGCGATGGGCTATAGCCCATGGTCTCGAACGGCATACTATAGCATGCCGTTTTCCATCATTTTTGAGGATTTGAAAAAAAGACGAAAATTACTCCGAGACCATGGGCTATAGCCCATCGTCTCGGAGTCATTTTCGTCTTTTTTTTCAAATCTTAGTTTTTCATCATTTATGACCATGGCGATGGGCTATAGCCCATGGTCTCGAACGGGATACTATAGCATGCCGTTTTGCATCATCTATGAGGATTTGAAAAAAAGACAAAAAATCACTCCGAGACCATGGGCTATAGCCCATCGTCTCGGAGTCATTTTCGTCTTTTTTTCAAATCCTTGTTTTTCATCATTTATGACCATGGCGATGGGCTATAGCCCATGGTCTCGAACGGCATACTATAGCATGCCGTTTTCCATCATTTTTGAGGATTTGAAAAAAAGACGAAAATCACTCCGAGTCGAGACCATGGGCTATAGCCCATCGTCTCGGAGTCATTTTCGTCTTTTTTTCAAATCCTTGTTTTTCATCATTTATGACCATGGCGATGGGCTATAGCCCATGGTCTCGAACGGCATACTATAGCATGCCGTTTTCCATCATTTTTGAGGATTTGAAAAAAAGACGAAAATTACTCCGAGACCATGGGCTATAGCCCATCGTCTCGGAGTCATTTTCGTCTTTTTTTTCAAATCTTAGTTTTTCATCATTTATGACCATGGCGATGGGCTATAGCCCATGGTCTCGAACGGGATACTATAGCATGCCGTTTTCCATCATTTTTGAGGATTTGAAAAAAAGACGAAAATTACTCCGAGACCATGGGCTATAGCCCATCGTCTCGGAGTCATTTTCGTCTTTTTTTTCAAATCTTAGTTTTTCATCATTTATGACCATGGCGATGGGCTATAGCCCATGGTCTCGAACGGGATACTATAGCATGCCGTTTTGCATCATCTTTGAGGATTTGAAAAAAAGACGAAAATGACTCCGAGACCATGGGCTATAGCCCATGGTCTCGGAGTCATTTTCGTCTTTTTTTTCAAATCCTTGTTTTTCATCATTTATGACCATGGTGATGGGCTATAGCCCATGGTCTCGAACGGCATGCTTTAGTATTCCGTTTTGCATAATTTTTGAGGATTTGAAAAAAATACGAAAATCACTCCGAGACCATGGGCTAAAGCCCATCGTCTCGGAGTAATTTTCGTCTTTTTTTCAAATCCTCGTTTTTCATCATTTATGACCATGGCGATGGGCTATAGCCCATGGTCTCGAACGGCATACTATAGCATGCCGTTTTCCATAATTTTTGAGGATTTGAAAAAAAGACGAAAATCACTCCGAGTCGAGACCATGGGCTATAGCCCATCGTCTCGGAGTCATTTTCGTCTTTTTTTCAAATCCTTGTTTTTCATCATTTATGACCATGGCGATGGGCTATAGCCCATGGTCTCGACTTCCATCATTTTTGAGGATTTGAAAAAAAGACGAAAATGACTCCGAGACCATGGGCTATAGCCTATGGTCTCGGAGTCATTTTCGTCTTTTTTTTCAAATCCTCGTTTTTCATTATGACCATGGCGATGGGCTATAGCCCATGGTCTCGAACGGCATACTATAGCATGCCGTTTTCCATCATTTTTGAGGATTTGAAAAAAAGACGAAAATCACTCCGAGTCGAGACCATGGGCTATAGCCCATCGTCTCGGAGTCATTTTCGTCTTTTTTTCAAATCCTTGTTTTTCATCATTTATGACCATGGCGATGGGCTATAGCCCATGGTCTCGAACGGCATACTATAGCATGCCGTTTTCCATCATTTTTGAGGATTTGAAAAAAAGACGAAAATGACTCCGAGACCATGGGCTATAGCCTATGGTCTCGGAGTCATTTTCGTCTTTTTTTTCAAATCCTCGTTTTTCATTATGACCATGGCGATGGGCTATAGCCCATGGTCTCGAACGGCATACTATAGCATGCCGTTTTCCATCATTTTTGAGGATTTGAAAAAAAGACGAAAATCACTCCGAGTCGAGACCATGGGCTATAGCCCATCGTCTCGGAGTCATTTTCGTCTTTTTTTAAAATCCTTGTTTTTCATCATTTATGACCATGGCGATGGGCTATAGCCCATGGTCTCGAACGGCATACTA
Source organism: Electrona antarctica (assembly GCF_951216825.1). Lineage (NCBI taxonomy): Eukaryota > Metazoa > Chordata > Actinopteri > Myctophiformes > Myctophidae > Electrona > Electrona antarctica. Next base: position 45,916,270 of record NC_136791.1, read on the forward strand.
TAGCATGCCGTTTTCCATCATTTTTGAGGATTTGAAAAAAAGACGAAAATTACTCCGAGACCATGGGCTATAGCCCATCGTCTCGGAGTCATTTTCGTCTTTTTTTTCAAATCTTAGTTTTTCATCATTTATGACCATGGCGATGGGCTATAGCCCATGGTCTCGAACGGGATACTATAGCATGCCGTTTTGCATCATCTATGAGGATTTGAAAAAAAGACAAAAAATCACTCCGAGACCATGGGCTATAGCCCATCGTCTCGGAGTCATTTTCGTCTTTTTTTCAAATCCTTGTTTTTCATCATTTATGACCATGGCGATGGGCTATAGCCCATGGTCTCGAACGGCATACTATAGCATGCCGTTTTCCATCATTTTTGAGGATTTGAAAAAAAGACGAAAATCACTCCGAGTCGAGACCATGGGCTATAGCCCATCGTCTCGGAGTCATTTTCGTCTTTTTTTCAAATCCTTGTTTTTCATCATTTATGACCATGGCGATGGGCTATAGCCCATGGTCTCGAACGGCATACTATAGCATGCCGTTTTCCATCATTTTTGAGGATTTGAAAAAAAGACGAAAATTACTCCGAGACCATGGGCTATAGCCCATCGTCTCGGAGTCATTTTCGTCTTTTTTTCAAATCTTAGTTTTTCATCATTTATGACCATGGCGATGGGCTATAGCCCATGGTCTCGAACGGGATACTATAGCATGCCGTTTTGCATCATCTTTGAGGATTTGAAAAAAAGACGAAAATGACTCCGAGACCATGGGCTATAGCCCATGGTCTCGGAGTCATTTTCGTCTTTTTTTTCAAATCCTTGTTTTTCATCATTTATGACCATGGTGATGGGCTATAGCCCATGGTCTCGAACGGCATGCTTTAGTATTCCGTTTTGCATAATTTTTGAGGATTTGAAAAAAATACGAAAATCACTCCGAGACCATGGGCTAAAGCCTATGGTCTCGGAGTCATTTTCGTCTTTTTTTTCAAATCCTCGTTTTTCATTATGACCATGGCGATGGGCTATAGCCCATGGTCTCGAACGGCATACTATAGCATGCCGTTTTCCATCATTTTTGAGGATTTGAAAAAAAGACGAAAATCACTCCGAGTCGAGACCATGGGCTATAGCCCATCGTCTCGGAGTCATTTTCGTCTTTTTTTAAAATCCTTGTTTTTCATCATTTATGACCATGGCGATGGGCTATAGCCCATGGTCTCGAACGGCATACTATAGCATGCCGTTTTCCATCATTTTTGAGGATTTGAAAAAAAGACGAAAATTACTCCGAGACCATGGGCTATAGCCCATCGTCTCGGAGTCATTTTCGTCTTTTTTTTCAAATCTTAGTTTTTCATCATTTATGACCATGGCGATGGGCTATAGCCCATGGTCTCGAACGGGATACTATAGCATGCCGTTTTGCATCATCTATGAGGATTTGAAAAAAAGACAAAAAATCACTCCGAGACCATGGGCTATAGCCCATCGTCTCGGAGTCATTTTCGTCTTTTTTTCAAATCCTTGTTTTTCATCATTTATGACCATGGCGATGGGCTATAGCCCATGGTCTCGAACGGCATACTATAGCATGCCGTTTTCCATCATTTTTGAGGATTTGAAAAAAAGACGAAAATCACTCCGAGTCGAGACCATGGGCTATAGCCCATCGTCTCGGAGTCATTTTCGTCTTTTTTTCAAATCCTTGTTTTTCATCATTTATGACCATGGCGATGGGCTATAGCCCATGGTCTCGAACGGCATACTATAGCATGCCGTTTTCCATCATTTTTGAGGATTTGAAAAAAAGACGAAAATTACTCCGAGACCATGGGCTATAGCCCATCGTCTCGGAGTCATTTTCGTCTTTTTTTTCAAATCTTAGTTTTTCATCATTTATGACCATGGCGATGGGCTATAGCCCATGGTCTCGAACGGGATACTATAGCATGCCGTTTTGCATCATCTTTGAGGATTTGAAAAAAAGACGAAAATGACTCCGAGACCATGGGCTATAGCCCATGGTCTCGGAGTCATTTTCGTCTTTTTTTTCAAATCCTTGTTTTTCATCATTTATGACCATGGTGATGGGCTATAGCCCATGGTCTCGAACGGCATGCTTTAGTATTCCGTTTTGCATAATTTTTGAGGATTTGAAAAAAATACGAAAATCACTCCGAGACCATGGGCTAAAGCCCATCGTCTCGGAGTAATTTTCGTCTTTTTTTCAAATCCTCGTTTTTCATCATTTATGACCATGGCGATGGGCTATAGCCCATGGTCTCGAACGGCATACTATAGCATGCCGTTTTCCATCATTTTTGAGGATTTGAAAAAAAGACGAAAATCACTCCGAGTCGAGACCATGGGCTATAGCCCATCGTCTCGGAGTCATTTTCGTCTTTTTTTCAAATCCTTGTTTTTCATCATTTATGACCATGGCGATGGGCTATAGCCCATGGTCTCGAACGGCATACTATAGCATGCCGTTTTCCATCATTTTTGAGGATTTGAAAAAAAGACGAAAATGACTCCGAGACCATGGGCTATAGCCTATGGTCTCGGAGTCATTTTCGTCTTTTTTTTCAAATCCTCGTTTTTCATTATGACCATGGCGATGGGCTATAGCCCATGGTCTCGAACGGCATACTATAGCATGCCGTTTTCCATCATTTTTGAGGATTTGAAAAAAAGACGAAAATCACTCCGAGTCGAGACCATGGGCTATAGCCCATCGTCTCGGAGTCATTTTCGTCTTTTTTTCAAATCCTTGTTTTTCATCATTTATGACCATGGCGATGGGCTATAGCCCATGGTCTCGAACGGCATACTATAGCATGCCGTTTTCCATCATTTTTGAGGATTTGAAAAAAAGACGAAAATTACTCCGAGACCATGGGCTATAGCCCATCGTCTCGGAGTCATTTTCGTCTTTTTTTTCAAATCTTAGTTTTTCATCATTTATGACCATGGCGATGGGCTATAGCCCATGGTCTCGAACGGGATACTATAGCATGCCGTTTTGCATCATCTATGAGGATTTGAAAAAAAGACAAAAAATCACTCCGAGACCATGGGCTATAGCCCATCGTCTCGGAGTCATTTTCGTCTTTTTTTCAAATCCTTGTTTTTCATCATTTATGACCATGGCGATGGGCTATAGCCCATGGTCTCGAACGGCATACTATAGCATGCCGTTTTCCATCATTTTTGAGGATTTGAAAAAAAGACGAAAATCACTCCGAGTCGAGACCATGGGCTATAGCCCATCGTCTCGGAGTCATTTTCGTCTTTTTTTCAAATCCTTGTTTTTCATCATTTATGACCATGGCGATGGGCTATAGCCCATGGTCTCGAACGGCATACTATAGCATGCCGTTTTCCATCATTTTTGAGGATTTGAAAAAAAGACGAAAATTACTCCGAGACCATGGGCTATAGCCCATCGTCTCGGAGTCATTTTCGTCTTTTTTTTCAAATCTTAGTTTTTCATCATTTATGACCATGGCGATGGGCTATAGCCCATGGTCTCGAACGGGATACTATAGCATGCCGTTTTGCATCATCTTTGAGGATTTGAAAAAAAGACAAAAAATCACTCCGAGACCATGGGCTATAGCCCATCGTCTCGGAGTCATTTTCGTCTTTTTTTCAAATCCTTGTTTTTCATCATTTATGACCATGGCGATGGGCTATAGCCCATGGTCTCGAACGGCATACTATAGCATGCCGTTTTCCATCATTTTTGAGGATTTGAAAAAAAGACGAAAATGACTCCGAGACCATGGGCTATAGCCCATCGTCTCGGAGTCATTTTCGTCTTTTTTTCAAATCCTTGTTTTTCATCATTTATGACCATGGCGATGGGCTATAGCCCATGGTCTCGAACGGCATACTATAGCATGCCGTTTTGCATCATCTTTGAGGATTTGAAAAAAAGACAAAAAATCACTCCGAGACCATGGGCTATAGCCCATCATCTCGGAGTCATTTTCGTCTTTTTTTCAAATCCTTGTTTTTCATCATTTATGACCATGGCGATGGGCTATAGCCCATGGTCTCGAACGGCATACTATAGCATGCCGTTTTCCATCATTTTTGAGGATTTGAAAAAAAGACGAAAATGACTCCGAGACCATGGGCTATAGCCCATGGTCTCGGAGTCATTTTCGTCTTTTTTTTCAAATCCTTGTTTTTCATCATTTATGACCATGGCGATGGGCTATAGCCCATGGTCTCGAACGGCATGCTTTAGTATTCCGTTTTGCATAATTTTTGAGGATTTGAAAAAAATACGAAAATCACTCCGAGACCATGGGCTATAGCCCATCGTCTCGGAGTAATTTTCGTCTTTTTTTCAAATCCTCGTTTTTCATCATTTATGACCATGGCGATGGGCTATAGCCCATGGTCTCGAACGGGATACTATAGCATGCCGTTTTGCATCATCTTTGAGGATTTGAAAAAAAGACAAAAAATCACTACGAGACCATGGGCTATAGCCCATCGTCTCGGAGTCATTTTCGTCTTTTTTTTCAAATCCTTGTTTTTCATCATTTATGACCATGGCGATGGGCTATAGCCCTTGGTCTCGAACGGCATGCTATAGTATTCCGTTTTGCATCATTTTTGAGGATTTGAAAAAAAGCCGAAAATCACTCCGAGACCATGGGCTATAGCCCATCGTCTCGGAGTAATTTTCGTCTTTTTTTCAAATCCTCGTTTTTCATCATTTATGACCATGGCGATGGGCTATAGCCCATGGTCTCGAACGGCATACTATAGCATGCCGTTTTCCATACATTTTGAAGATTTGAAAAAAAGACGAAAATCACTCCGAGTCGAGACCATGGGCTATAGCCCATGGTCTCGGAGTCATTTTCGTCTTTTTTTCAAATCCTCGTTTTTCATCATTTATGACCATGGCGATGGGCTATAGCCCATGGTCTCGAACGGCATACTATAGCATGCCGTTTTCCATCATTTTTGAGGATTTGAAAAAAAGACGAAAATCACTCCGAGACCATGGGCTATAGCCCATCGTCTCAGGAGTCATTTTCGTCTTTTTTTCAAATCCTTGTTTTTCATAATTTATGACCATGGCGATGGGCTATAGCCCATGGTCTCGAACGGCATACTATAGCATGCCGTTTTCCATCATTTTTGAGGATTTGAAAAAAAGACGAAAATCACTCCGAGACCACCATGGGCTATAGCCCATCGTCTCGGAGTCATTTTCGTCTTTTTTTTCAAATCTTAGTTTTTCATCATTTATGACCATGGCGATGGGCTATAGCCCATGGTCTCGAACGGGATACTATAGCATGCCGTTTTGCATCATCTTTGAGGATTTGAAAAAAAGACGAAAATCACTCCGAGACCATGGGCTATCGTCTCGGAGTCATTTTCGTCTTTTTTTTCAAATCCTTGTTTTTCATCATTTATGACCATGGCGATGGGCTATAGCCCATGGTCTCGAACGGCATACTATAGCATGCCGTTTTCCATAATTTTTGAGGATTTGAAAAAAAGACGAAAATCACTCCGAGTCGAGACCATGGGCTATAGCCCATGGTCTCGGAGTCATTTTCGTCTTTTTTTCAAATCCTCGTTTTTCATCATTTATGACCATGGCGATGGGCTATAGCCCATGGTCTCGAACGGCATACTATAGCATGCCGTTTTCCATCATTTTTGAGGATTTGAAAAAAAGACGAAAATCACTCCGAGACCATGGGCTATAGCCCATCGCCTCGGAGTCATTTTCGTCTTTTTTTCAAATCCTCGTTTTTCATCATTTATGACCATGGCGATGGGCTATAGCCCATGGTCTCGAACGGCATACTATAGCATGCCGTTTTCCATAATTTTTGAGGATTTGAAAAAAAGACGAAAATCACTCCGAGTCGAGACCATGGGCTATAGCCCATGGTCTCGGAGTCATTTTCGTCTTTTTTTCAAATCCTTGTTTTTCATCATTTATGACCATGGCGATGGGCTATAGCCCATGGTCTCGAACGGCATACTATAGCATGCCGTTTTCCATCATTTTTGAGGATTTGAAAAAAATACGAAAATCACTCCGAGACCATGGGCTATAGCCCATCGTCTCGGAGTCATTTTCGTCTTTTTTTTCAAATCTTAGTTTTTCATCATTTATGACCATGGCGATGGGCTATAGCCCATGGTCTCGAACGGGATACTATAGCATGCCGTTTTGCATCATCTTTGAGGATTTGAAAAAAAGACAAAAAATCACTCCGAGACCATGGGCTATCGTCTCGGAGTCATTTTCGTCTTTTTTTTTCAAATCCTTGTTTTTCATCATTTATGACCATGGCGATGGGCTATAGCCCATGGTCTCGAACGGCATGCTATAGTATTCCGTTTTGCATCATTTTTGAGGATTTGAAAAAAAGACGAAAATCACTCCGAGACCATGGGCTATAGCCCATCGTCTCGGAGTAATTTTCGTCTTTTTTTCAAATCCTCGTTTTTCATCATTTATGACCATGGCGATGGGCTATAGCCCATGGTCTCGAACGGCATACTATAGCATGCCGTTTTGCATCATCTTTGAGGATTTGAAAAAAAGACAAAAAATCACTCCGAGACCATGGGCTATCGTCTCGGAGTCATTTTCGTCTTTTTTTTCAAATCCTTGTTTTTCATCATTTATGACCATGGCGATGGGCTATAGCCCATGGTCTCGAACGGCATGCTATAGTATTCCGTTTTGCATCATTTTTGAGGATTTGAAAAAAAGACGAAAATCACTCCGAGTCGAGACCATGGGCTATAGCCCATGGTCTCGGAGTCATTTTCGTCTTTTTTTCAAATCCTTGTTTTTCATAATTTATGACCATGACGATGGGCTATAGCCCATCGTCTCGGAGTCATTTTCGTCTTTTTTTCAAATCCTTGTTTTTCATCATTTATGACCATGGCGATGGGCTATAGCCCATGGTCTCGAACGGCATACTATAGCATGCCGTTTTCCATCATTTTTGAGGATTTGAAAAAAATACGAAAATCACTCCGAGACCATGGGCTATAGCCCATCGTCTCGGAGTCATTTTCGTCTTTTTTTTCAAATCTTAGTTTTTCATCATTTATGACCATGGCGATGGGCTATAGCCCATGGTCTCGAACGGGATACTATAGCATGCCGTTTTGCATCATCTTTGAGGATTTGAAAAAAAGACAAAAAATCACTCCGAGACCATGGGCTATCGTCTCGGAGTCATTTTCGTCTTTTTTTTTCAAATCCTTGTTTTTCATCATTTATGACCATGGCGATGGGCTATAGCCCATGGTCTCGAACGGCATGCTATAGTATTCCGTTTTGCATCATTTTTGAGGATTTGAAAAAAAGACGAAAATCACTCCGAGACCATGGGCTATAGCCCATCGTCTCGGAGTAATTTTCGTCTTTTTTTCAAATCCTCGTTTTTCATCATTTATGACCATGGCGATGGGCTATAGCCCATGGTCTCGAACGGCATACTATAGCATGCCGTTTTGCATCATCTTTGAGGATTTGAAAAAAAGACAAAAAATCACTCCGAGACCATGGGCTATCGTCTCGGAGTCATTTTCGTCTTTTTTTTCAAATCCTTGTTTTTCATCATTTATGACCATGGCGATGGGCTATAGCCCATGGTCTCGAACGGCATGCTATAGTATTCCGTTTTGCATCATTTTTGAGGATTTGAAAAAAAGACGAAAATCACTCCGAGACCATGGGCTATAGCCCATCGTCTCGGAGTAATTTTCGTCTTTTTTTCAAATCCTCGTTTTTCATCATTTATGACCATGGCGATGGGCTATAGCCCATGGTCTCGAACGGCATACTAAAGCATGCCGTTTTCCATAATTTTTGAGGATTTGAAAAAAAGACGAAAATCACTCCGAGTCGAGACCATGGGCTATAGCCCATGGTCTCGGAGTCATTTTCGTCTTTTTTTCAAATCCTCGTTTTTCATCATTTATGACCATGGCGATGGGCTATAGCCCATGGTCTCGAACGGCATACTATAGCATGCCGTTTTCCATCATTTTTGAGGATTTGAAAAAAAGACGAAAATCACTCCGAGACCATGGGCTATAGCCCATCGTCTCGGAGTCATTTTCGTCTTTTTTTTCAAATCTTAGTTTTTCATCATTTATGACCATGGCGATGGGCTATAGCCCATGGTCTCGAACGGGATACTATAGCATGCCGTTTTGCATCATCTTTGAGGATTTGAAAAAAAGACAAAAAATCACTCCGAGACCATGGGCTATCGTCTCGGAGTCATTTTCGTCTTTTTTTTCAAATCCTTGTTTTTCATCATTTATGACCATGGCGATGGGCTATAGCCCATGGTCTCGAACGGCATGCTATAGTATTCCGTTTTGCATCATTTTTGAGGATTTGAAAAAAAGACGAAAATCACTCCGAGACCATGGGCTATAGCCCATCGTCTCGGAGTAATTTTCGTCTTTTTTTCAAATCCTCGTTTTTCATCATTTATGACCATGGCGATGGGCTATAGCCCATGGTCTCGAACGGCATACTATAGCATGCCGTTTTGCATCATCTTTGAGGATTTGAAAAAAAGACAAAAAATCACTCCGAGACCATGGGCTATCGTCTCGGAGTCATTTTCGTCTTTTTTTTCAAATCCTTGTTTTTCATCATTTATGACCATGGCGATGGGCTATAGCCCATGGTCTCGAACGGCATGCTATAGTATTCCGTTTTGCATCATTTTTGAGGATTTGAAAAAAAGACGAAAATCACTCCGAGACCATGGGCTATAGCCCATCGTCTCGGAGTAATTTTCGTCTTTTTTTCAAATCCTCGTTTTTCATCATTTATGACCATGGCGATGGGCTATAGCCCATGGTCTCGAACGGCATACTAAAGCATGCCGTTTTCCATAATTTTTGAGGATTTGAAAAAAAGACGAAAATCACTCCGAGTCGAGACCATGGGCTATAGCCCATGGTCTCGGAGTCATTTTCGTCTTTTTTTCAAATCCTCGTTTTTCATCATTTATGACCATGGCGATGGGCTATAGCCCATGGTCTCGAACGGCATACTATAGCATGCCGTTTTCCATCATTTTTGAGGATTTGAAAAAAAGACGAAAATCACTCCGAGACCATGGGCTATAGCCCATCGTCTCAGGAGTCATTTTCGTCTTTTTTTCAAATCCTTGTTTTTCATAATTTATGACCATGGCGATGGGCTATAGCCCATGGTCTCGAACGGCATACTAAAGCATGCCGTTTTGCATCATCTTTGAGGATTTGAAAAAAAGACAAAAAATCACTCCGAGACCATGGGCTATAGCCCATCGTCTCGGAGTCATTTTCGTCTTTTTTTTCAAATCCTTGTTTTTCATAATTTATGACCATGGCGATGGGCTATAGCCCATGGTCTCGAACGGCATACTATAGCATGCCGTTTTCCATCATTTTTGAGGATTTGAAAAAAAGACGAAAATCACTCCGAGACCATGGGCTATAGCCCATCGTCTCGGAGTCATTTTCGTCTTTTTTTCAAATCCTTGTTTTTCATAATTTATGACCATGGCGATGGGCTATAGCCCATGGTCTCGAACGGCATACTATAGCATGCCGTTTTGCATCATCTTTGAGGATTTGAAAAAAGACAAAAAATCACTCCGAGACCATGGGCTATAGCCCATCGTCTCGGAGTCATTTTCGTCTTTTTTTCAAATCCTTGTTTTTCATCATTTATGACCATGGCGATGGGCTATAGCCCATGGTCTCGAACGGGATACTATAGCATGCCGTTTTGCATCATCTTTGAGGATTTGAAAAAAAGACGAAAATCACTCCGAGACCATGGGCTATCGTCTCGGAGTCATTTTCGTCTTTTTTTCAAATCCTCGTTTTTCATCATTTATGACCATGGCGATGGGCTATAGCCCATGGTCTCGAACGGCATACTATAGCATGCCGTTTTCCATCATTTTTGAGGATTTGAAAAAAAGACGAAAATCACTCCGAGACCACCATGGGCTATAGCCCATCGTCTCGGAGTCATTTTCGTCTTTTTTTTCAAATCTTAGTTTTTCATCATTTATGACCATGGCGATGGGCTATAGCCCATGGTCTCGAACGGGATACTATAGCATGCCGTTTTGCATCATCTTTGAGGATTTGAAAAAAAGACGAAAATCACTCCGAGACCATGGGCTATCGTCTCGGAGTCATTTTCGTCTTTTTTTTCAAATCCTTGTTTTTCATCATTTATGACCATGGCGATGGGCTATAGCCCATGGTCTCGAACGGCATGCTATAGTATTCCGTTTTGCATCATTTTTGAGGATTTGAAAAAAAGACGAAAATCACTCCGAGACCATGGGCTATAGCCCATCGTCTCGGAGTAATTTTCGTCTTTTTTTCAAATCCTCGTTTTTCATCATTTATGACCATGGCGATGGGCTATAGCCCATGGTCTCGAACGGCATACTATAGCATGCCGTTTTCCATAATTTTTGAGGATTTGAAAAAAAGACGAAAATCACTCCGAGTCGAGACCATGGGCTATAGCCCATGGTCTCGGAGTCATTTTCGTCTTTTTTTCAAATCCTCGTTTTTCATCATTTATGACCATGGCGATGGGCTATAGCCCATGGTCTCGAACGGCATACTATAGCATGCCGTTTTCCATCATTTTTGAGGATTTGAAAAAAAGACGAAAATCACTCCGAGACCATGGGCTATAGCCCATCGTCTCGGAGTCATTTTCGTCTTTTTTTCAAATCCTTGTTTTTCATCATTTATGACCATGGCGATGGGCTATAGCCCATGGTCTCGAACGGCATACTATAGCATGCCGTTTTCCATCATTTTTGAGGATTTGAAAAAAATACGAAAATCACTCCGAGACCATGGGCTATAGCCCATCGTCTCGGAGTCATTTTCGTCTTTTTTTCAAATCCTTGTTTTTCATAATTTATGACCATGGCGATGGGCTATAGCCCATGGTCTCGAACGGCATACTATAGCATGCCGTTTTGCATCATCTTTGAGGATTTGAAAAAAGACAAAAAATCACTCCGAGACCATGGGCTATAGCCCATCGTCTCGGAGTCATTTTCGTCTTTTTTTCAAATCCTTGTTTTTCATCATTTATGACCATGGCGATGGGCTATAGCCCATGGTCTCGAACGGCATACTATAGCATGCCGTTTTCCATCATTTTTGAGGATTTGAAAAAAAGACGAAAATGACTCCGAGACCATGGGCTATAGCCCATGGTCTCGGAGTCATTTTCGTCTTTTTTTTCAAATCCTTGTTTTTCATCATTTATGACCATGGCGATGGTCTCGAACGGCATACTATAGCATGCCGTTTTCCATCATTTTTGAGGATTTGAAAAAAAGACGAAAATGACTCCGAGACCATGGGCTATAGCCCATCGTCTCGGAGTCATTTTCGTCTTTTTTTCAAATCCTCGTTTTTCATCATTTATGACCATGGCGATGGGCTATAGCCCATGGTCTCGAACGGCATACTATCGCATGCCGTTTTCCATCATTTTTGAGGATTTGAAAAAAAGACGAAAATCACTCCGAGACCATGGGCTATAGCCCATCGTCTCGGAGTCATTTTCGTCTTTTTTTCAAATCCTTGTTTTTCATCATTTATGGCCATGGCGATGGGCTATAGCCCATGGTCTCGAACGGCATACTATAGCATGCCGTTTTCCAAAATTGAAAAAAGACAAAAAAAATTGAAAAAAAGACGAAAATCACTCCGAGTCGAGACCATGGGCTATAGCCCATGGTCTCGGAGTCATTTTCGTCTTTTTTTCAAATCCTCGTTTTTCATAATTTATGACCATGGCGATGGGCTATAGCCCATGGTCTCGAACGGCATACTAAAGCATGCCGTTTTGCATCATCTTTGAGGATTTGAAAAAAAGACAAAAAATCACTCCGAGACCATGGGCTATAGCCCATCGTCTCGGAGTCATTTTCGTCTTTTTTTTCAAATCCTTGTTTTTCATAATTTATGACCATGGCGATGGGCTATAGCCCATGGTCTCGAACGGCATACTATAGCATGCCGTTTTGCATCATTTTTGAGGATTTGAAAAAAATACGAAAATCACTCCGAGACCATGGGCTAAAGCCCATCGTCTCGGAGTAATTTTCGTCTTTTTTTCAAATCCTCGTTTTTCATCATTTATGACCATGGCGATGGGCTATAGCCCATGGTCTCGAACGGCATACTATAGCATGCCGTTTTCCATCATTTTTGAGGATTTGAAAAAAAGACGAAAATCACTCCGAGTCGAGACCATGGGCTATAGCCCATCGTCTCGGAGTCATTTTCGTCTTTTTTTCAAATCCTTGTTTTTCATCATTTATGACCATGGCGATGGGCTATAGCCCATGGTCTCGAACGGCATACTATAGCATGCCGTTTTCCATCATTTTTGAGGATTTGAAAAAAAGACGAAAATGACTCCGAGACCATGGGCTATAGCCTATGGTCTCGGAGTCATTTTCGTATTTTTTTTCAAATCCTCGTTTTTCATTATGACCATGGCGATGGGCTATAGCCCATGGTCTCGAACGGCATACTATAGCATGCCGTTTTCCATCATTTTTGAGGATTTGAAAAAAAGACGAAAATTACTCCGAGACCATGGGCTATAGCCCATCGTCTCGGAGTCATTTTCGTCTTTTTTTTCAAATCTTAGTTTTTCATCATTTATGACCATGGCGATGGGCTATAGCCCATGGTCTCGAACGGGATACTATAGCATGCCGTTTTGCATCATCTATGAGGATTTGAAAAAAAGACAAAAAATCACTCCGAGACCATGGGCTATAGCCCATCGTCTCGGAGTCATTTTCGTCTTTTTTTCAAATCCTTGTTTTTCATCATTTATGACCATGGCGATGGGCTATAGCCCATGGTCTCGAACGGCATACTATAGCATGCCGTTTTCCATCATTTTTGAGGATTTGAAAAAAAGACGAAAATCACTCCGAGTCGAGACCATGGGCTATAGCCCATCGTCTCGGAGTCATTTTCGTCTTTTTTTCAAATCCTTGTTTTTCATCATTTATGACCATGGCGATGGGCTATAGCCCATGGTCTCGAACGGCATACTATAGCATGCCGTTTTCCATCATTTTTGAGGATTTGAAAAAAAGACGAAAATTACTCCGAGACCATGGGCTATAGCCCATCGTCTCGGAGTCATTTTCGTCTTTTTTTTCAAATCTTAGTTTTTCATCATTTATGACCATGGCGATGGGCTATATCCCATGGTCTCGAACGGGATACTATAGCATGCCGTTTTGCATCATCTTTGAGGATTTGAAAAAAAGACGAAAATGACTCCGAGACCATGGGCTATAGCCCATGGTCTCGGAGTCATTTTCGTCTTTTTTTTCAAATCCTTGTTTTTCATCATTTATGACCATGGTGATGGGCTATAGCCCATGGTCTCGAACGGCATGCTTTAGTATTCCGTTTTGCATAATTTTTGAGGATTTGAAAAAAATACGAAAATCACTCCGAGACCATGGGCTAAAGCCCATCGTCTCGGAGTAATTTTCGTCTTTTTTTCAAATCCTCGTTTTTCATCATTTATGACCATGGCGATGGGCTATAGCCCATGGTCTCGAACGGCATACTATAGCATGCCGTTTTCCATCATTTTTGAGGATTTGAAAAAAAGACGAAAATCACTCCGAGTCGAGACCATGGGCTATAGCCCATCGTCTCGGAGTCATTTTCGTCTTTTTTTCAAATCCTTGTTTTTCATCATTTATGACCATGGCGATGGGCTATAGCCCATGGTCTCGAACGGCATACTATAGCATGCCGTTTTCCATCATTTTTGAGGATTTGAAAAAAAGACGAAAATGACTCCGAGACCATGGGCTATAGCCTATGGTCTCGGAGTCATTTTCGTCTTTTTTTTCAAATCCTCGTTTTTCATTATGACCATGGCGATGGGCTATAGCCCATGGTCTCGAACGGCATACTATAGCATGCCGTTTTCCATCATTTTTGAGGATTTGAAAAAAAGACGAAAATCACTCCGAGTCGAGACCATGGGCTATAGCCCATCGTCTCGGAGTCATTTTCGTCTTTTTTTCAAATCCTTGTTTTTCATCATTTATGACCATGGCGATGGGCTATAGCCCATGGTCTCGAACGGCATACTATAGCATGCCGTTTTCCATCATTTTTGAGGATTTGAAAAAAAGACGAAAATTACTCCGAGACCATGGGCTATAGCCCATCGTCTCGGAGTCATTTTCGTCTTTTTTTTTCAAATCTTAGTTTTTCATCATTTATGACCATGGCGATGGGCTATAGCCCATGGTCTCGAACGGGATACTATAGCATGCCGTTTTGCATCATCTATGAGGATTTGAAAAAAAGACAAAAAATCACTCCGAGACCATGGGCTATAGCCCATCGTCTCGGAGTCATTTTCGTCTTTTTTTCAAATCCTTGTTTTTCATCATTTATGACCATGGCGATGGGCTATAGCCCATGGTCTCGAACGGCATACTATAGCATGCCGTTTTCCATCATTTTTGAGGATTTGAAAAAAAGACGAAAATCACTCCGAGTCGAGACCATGGGCTATAGCCCATCGTCTCGGAGTCATTTTCGTCTTTTTTTCAAATCCTTGTTTTTCATCATTTATGACCATGGCGATGGGCTATAGCCCATGGTCTCGAACGGCATACTATAGCATGCCGTTTTCCATCATTTTTGAGGATTTGAAAAAAAGACGAAAATTACTCCGAGACCATGGGCTATAGCCCATCGTCTCGGAGTCATTTTCGTCTTTTTTTTCAAATCTTAGTTTTTCATCATTTATGACCATGGCGATGGGCTATAGCCCATGGTCTCGAACGGGATACTATAGCATGCCGTTTTGCATCATCTTTGAGGATTTGAAAAAAAGACAAAAAATTACTCCGAGACCATGGGCTATAGCCCATCGTCTCGGAGTCATTTTCGTCTTTTTTTCAAATCCTTGTTTTTCATCATTTATGACCATGGCGATGGGCTATAGCCCATGGTCTCGAACGGCATACTATAGCATGCCGTTTTCCATCATTTTTGAGGATTTGAAAAAAAGACGAAAATGACTCCGAGACCATGGGCTATAGCCCATCGTCTCGGAGTCATTTTCGTCTTTTTTTCAAATCCTTGTTTTTCATCATTTATGACCATGGCGATGGGCTATAGCCCATGGTCTCGAACGGCATACTATAGCATGCCGTTTTCCATCATTTTTGAGGATTTGAAAAAAAGACGAAAATTACTCCGAGACCATGGGCTATAGCCCATCGTCTCGGAGTCATTTTCGTCTTTTTTTTCAAATCTTAGTTTTTCATCATTTATGACCATGGCGATGGGCTATAGCCCATGGTCTCGAACGGGATACTATAGCATGCCGTTTTCCATCATTTTTGAGGATTTGAAAAAAAGACGAAAATCACTCCGAGTCGAGACCATGGGCTATAGCCCATCGTCTCGGAGTCATTTTCGTCTTTTTTTCAAATCCTTGTTTTTCATCATTTATGACCATGGCGATGGGCTATAGCCCATGGTCTCGAACGGCATACTATAGCATGCCGTTTTCCATCATTTTTGAGGATTTGAAAAAAAGACGAAAATTACTCCGAGACCATGGGCTATAGCCCATCGTCTCGGAGTCATTTTCGTCTTTTTTTTCAAATCTTAGTTTTTCATCATTTATGACCATGGCGATGGGCTATAGCCCATGGTCTCGAACGGGATACTATAGCATGCCGTTTTGCATCATCTTTGAGGATTTGAAAAAAAGACAAAAAATCACTCCGAGACCATGGGCTATAGCCCATCATCTCGGAGTCATTTTCGTCTTTTTTTCAAATCCTTGTTTTTCATCATTTATGACCATGGCGATGGGCTATAGCCCATGGTCTCGAACGGCATACTATAGCATGCCGTTTTCCATCATTTTTGAGGATTTGAAAAAAAGACGAAAATGACTCCGAGACCATGGGCTATAGCCCATGGTCTCGGAGTCATTTTCGTCTTTTTTTTCAAATCCTTGTTTTTCATCATTTATGACCATGGCGATGGGCTATAGCCCATGGTCTCGAACGGCATGCTTTAGTATTCCGTTTTGCATAATTTTTGAGGATTTGAAAAAAATACGAAAATCACTCTGAGACCATGGGCTATAGCCCATCGTCTCGGAGTAATTTTCGTCTTTTTTTCAAATCCTCGTTTTTCATCATTTATGACCATGGCGATGGGCTATAGCCCATGGTCTCGAACGGCATACTATAGCATGCCGTTTTCCATCATTTTTGAGGATTTGAAAAAAAGACGAAAATCACTCCGAGTCGAGACCATGGGCTATAGCCCATCGTCGAGGAGTCATTTTCGACTTTTTTTTTAAATCTTAGTTTTTCATCATTTATGACCATGGCGATGGGCTATAGCCCATGGTCTCGAACGGGATACTATAGCATGCCGTTTTGCATCATCTTTGAGGATTTGAAAAAAAGACAAAAAATCACTACGAGACCATGGGCTATAGCCCATCGTCTCGGAGTCATTTTCGTCTTTTTTTTCAAATCCTTGTTTTTCATCATTTATGACCATGGCGATGGGCTATAGCCCTTGGTCTCGAACGGCATGCTATAGTATTCCGTTTTGCATCATTTTTGAGGATTTGAAAAAAAGCCGAAAATCACTCCGAGACCATGGGCTATAGCCCATCGTCTCGGAGTAATTTTCGTCTTTTTTTCAAATCCTCGTTTTTCATCATTTATGACCATGGCGATGGGCTATAGCCCATGGTCTCGAACGGCATACTATAGCATGCCGTTTTCCATAATTTTTGAAGATTTGAAAAAAAGACGAAAATCACTCCGAGTCGAGACCATGGGCTATAGCCCATGGTCTCGGAGTCATTTTCGTCTTTTTTTCAAATCCTCGTTTTTCATCATTTATGACCATGGCGATGGGCTATAGCCCATGGTCTCGAACGGCATACTATAGCATGCCGTTTTCCATCATTTTTGAGGATTTGAAAAAAAGACGAAAATCACTCCGAGACCATGGGCTATAGCCCATCGTCTCAGGAGTCATTTTCGTCTTTTTTTCAAATCCTTGTTTTTCATAATTTATGACCATGGCGATGGGCTATAGCCCATGGTCTCGAACGGCATACTATAGCATGCCGTTTTCCATCATTTTTGAGGATTTGAAAAAAAGACGAAAATCACTCCGAGACCATGGGCTATAGCCCATCGTCTCGGAGTCATTTTCGTCTTTTTTTTCAAATCTTAGTTTTTCATCATTTATGACCATGGCGATGGGCTATAGCCCATGGTCTCGAACGGGATACTATAGCATGCCGTTTTGCATCATCTTTGAGGATTTGAAAAAAAGACGAAAATCACTCCGAGACCATGGGCTATCGTCTCGGAGTCATTTTCGTCTTTTTTTTCAAATCCTTGTTTTTCATCATTTATGACCATGGCGATGGGCTATAGCCCATGGTCTCGAACGGCATGCTATAGTATTCCGTTTTGCATCATTTTTGAGGATTTGAAAAAAAGACGAAAATCACTCCGAGACCATGGGCTATAGCCCATCGTCTCGGAGTAATTTTCGTCTTTTTTTCAAATCCTCGTTTTTCATCATTTATGACCATGGCGATGGGCTATAGCCCATGGTCTCGAACGGCATACTATAGCATGCCGTTTTCCATAATTTTTGAGGATTTGAAAAAAAGACGAAAATCACTCCGAGTCGAGACCATGGGCTATAGCCCATGGTCTCGGAGTCATTTTCGTCTTTTTTTCAAATCCTCGTTTTTCATCATTTATGACCATGGCGATGGGCTATAGCCCATGGTCTCGAACGGCATACTATAGCATGCCGTTTTCCATCATTTTTGAGGATTTGAAAAAAAGACGAAAATCACTCCGAGACCATGGGCTATAGCCCATCGTCTCGGAGTCATTTTCGTCTTTTTTTCAAATCCTTGTTTTTCATCATTTATGACCATGGCGATGGGCTATAGCCCATGGTCTCGAACGGCATACTATAGCATGCCGTTTTCCATCATTTTTGAGGATTTGAAAAAAATACGAAAATCACTCCGAGACCATGGGCTATAGCCCATCGTCTCGGAGTCATTTTCGTCTTTTTTTTCAAATCTTAGTTTTTCATCATTTATGACCATGGCGATGGGCTATAGCCCATGGTCTCGAACGGGATACTATAGCATGCCGTTTTGCATCATCTTTGAGGATTTGAAAAAAAGACAAAAAATCACTCCGAGACCATGGGCTATCGTCTCGGAGTCATTTTCGTCTTTTTTTTCAAATCCTTGTTTTTCATCATTTATGACCATGGCGATGGGCTATAGCCCATGGTCTCGAACGGCATGCTATAGTATTCCGTTTTGCATCATTTTTGAGGATTTGAAAAAAAGACGAAAATCACTCCGAGACCATGGGCTATAGCCCATCGTCTCGGAGTAATTTTCGTCTTTTTTTCAAATCCTCGTTTTTCATCATTTATGACCATGGCGATGGGTTATAGCCCATGGTCTCGAACGGCATACTATAGCATGCCGTTTTCCATCATTTTTGAGGATTTGAAAAAAAGACGAAAATCACTCCGAGACCATGGGCTATAGCCCATCGTCTCGGAGTCATTTTCGTCTTTTTTTTCAAATCTTAGTTTTTCATCATTTATGACCATGGCGATGGGCTATAGCCCATGGTCTCGAACGGGATACTATAGCATGCCGTTTTGCATCATCTATGAGGATTTGAAAAAAAGACAAAAAATCACTCCGAGACCATGGGCTATAGCCCATCGTCTCGGAGTCATTTTCGTCTTTTTTTCAAATCCTTGTTTTTCATCATTTATGACCATGGCGATGGGCTATAGCCCATGGTCTCGAACGGCATACTATAGCATGCCGTTTTCCATCATTTTTGAGGATTTGAAAAAAAGACGAAAATCACTCCGAGTCGAGACCATGGGCTATAGCCCATCGTCTCGGAGTCATTTTCGTCTTTTTTTCAAATCCTTGTTTTTCATCATTTATGACCATGGCGATGGGCTATAGCCCATGGTCTCGAACGGCATACTATAGCATGCCGTTTTCCATCATTTTTGAGGATTTGAAAAAAAGACGAAAATTACTCCGAGACCATGTGCTATAGCCCATCGCCTCGGAGTCATTTTCGTCTTTTTTTTCAAATCTTAGTTTTTCATCATTTATGACCATGGCGATGGGCTATAGCCCATGGTCTCGAACGGGATACTATAGCATGCCGTTTTGCATCATCTTTGAGGATTTGAAAAAAAGACAAAAAATTACTCCGAGACCATGGGCTATAGCCCATCGTCTCGGAGTCATTTTCGTCTTTTTTTCAAATCCTTGTTTTTCATCATTTATGACCATGGCGATGGGCTATAGCCCATGGTCTCGAACGGCATACTATAGCATGCCGTTTTCCATCATTTTTGAGGATTTGAAAAAAAGACGAAAATGACTCCGAGACCATGGGCTATAGCCCATCGTCTCGGAGTCATTTTCGTCTTTTTTTCAAATCCTTGTTTTTCATCATTTATGACCATGGCGATGGGCTATAGCCCATGGTCTCGAACGGCATACTATAGCATGCCGTTTTCCATCATTTTTGAGGATTTGAAAAAAAGACGAAAATTACTCCGAGACCATGGGCTATAGCCCATCGTCTCGGAGTCATTTTCGTCTTTTTTTTCAAATCTTAGTTTTTCATCATTTATGACCATGGCGATGGGCTATAGCCCATGGTCTCGAACGGGATACTATAGCATGCCGTTTTCCATCATTTTTGAGGATTTGAAAAAAAGACGAAAATCACTCCGAGTCGAGACCATGGGCTATAGCCCATCGTCTCGGAGTCATTTTCGTCTTTTTTTCAAATCCTTGTTTTTCATCATTTATGACCATGGCGATGGGCTATAGCCCATGGTCTCGAACGGCATACTATAGCATGCCGTTTTCCATCATTTTTGAGGATTTGAAAAAAAGACGAAAATTACTCCGAGACCATGGGCTATAGCCCATCGTCTCGGAGTCATTTTCGTCTTTTTTTTCAAATCTTAGTTTTTCATCATTTATGACCATGGCGATGGGCTATAGCCCATGGTCTCGAACGGGATACTATAGCATGCCGTTTTGCATCATCTTTGAGGATTTGAAAAAAAGACAAAAAATCACTCCGAGACCATGGGCTATAGCCCATCATCTCGGAGTCATTTTCGTCTTTTTTTCAAATCCTTGTTTTTCATCATTTATGACCATGGCGATGGGCTATAGCCCATGGTCTCGAACGGCATACTATAGCATGCCGTTTTCCATCATTTTTGAGGATTTGAAAAAAAGACGAAAATGACTCCGAGACCATGGGCTATAGCCCATGGTCTCGGAGTCATTTTCGTCTTTTTTTTCAAATCCTTGTTTTTCATCATTTATGACCATGGCGATGGGCTATAGCCCATGGTCTCGAACGGCATGCTTTAGTATTCCGTTTTGCATAATTTTTGAGGATTTGAAAAAAATACGAAAATCACTCCGAGACCATGGGCTATAGCCCATCGTCTCGGAGTAATTTTCGTCTTTTTTTCAAATCCTCGTTTTTCATCATTTATGACCATGGCGATGGGCTATAGCCCATGGTCTCGAACGGCATACTATAGCATGCCGTTTTCCATCATTTTTGAGGATTTGAAAAAAAGACGAAAATCACTCCGAGTCGAGACCATGGGCTATAGCCCATCGTCGAGGAGTCATTTTCGACTTTTTTTTTAAATCTTAGTTTTTCATCATTTATGACCATGGCGATGGGCTATAGCCCATGGTCTCGAACGGGATACTATAGCATGCCGTTTTGCATCATCTTTGAGGATTTGAAAAAAAGACAAAAAATCACTACGAGACCATGGGCTATAGCCCATCGTCTCGGAGTCATTTTCGTCTTTTTTTTCAAATCCTTGTTTTTCATCATTTATGACCATGGCGATGGGCTATAGCCCTTGGTCTCGAACGGCATGCTATAGTATTCCGTTTTGCATCATTTTTGAGGATTTGAAAAAAAGCCGAAAATCACTCCGAGACCATGGGCTATAGCCCATCGTCTCGGAGTAATTTTCGTCTTTTTTTCAAATCCTCGTTTTTCATCATTTATGACCATGGCGATGGGCTATAGCCCATGGTCTCGAACGGCATACTATAGCATGCCGTTTTCCATAATTTTTGAAGATTTGAAAAAAAGACGAAAATCACTCCGAGTCGAGACCATGGGCTATAGCCCATGGTCTCGGAGTCATTTTCGTCTTTTTTTCAAATCCTCGTTTTTCATCATTTATGACCATGGCGATGGGCTATAGCCCATGGTCTCGAACGGCATACTATAGCATGCCGTTTTCCATCATTTTTGAGGATTTGAAAAAAAGACGAAAATCACTCCGAGACCATGGGCTATAGCCCATCGTCTCAGGAGTCATTTTCGTCTTTTTTTCAAATCCTTGTTTTTCATAATTTATGACCATGGCGATGGGCTATAGCCCATGGTCTCGAACGGCATACTATAGCATGCCGTTTTCCATCATTTTTGAGGATTTGAAAAAAAGACGAAAATCACTCCGAGACCATGGGCTATAGCCCATCGTCTCGGAGTCATTTTCGTCTTTTTTTTCAAATCTTAGTTTTTCATCATTTATGACCATGGCGATGGGCTATAGCCCATGGTCTCGAACGGGATACTATAGCATGCCGTTTTGCATCATCTTTGAGGATTTGAAAAAAAGACGAAAATCACTCCGAGACCATGGGCTATCGTCTCGGAGTCATTTTCGTCTTTTTTTTCAAATCCTTGTTTTTCATCATTTATGACCATGGCGATGGGCTATAGCCCATGGTCTCGAACGGCATGCTATAGTATTCCGTTTTGCATCATTTTTGAGGATTTGAAAAAAAGACGAAAATCACTCCGAGACCATGGGCTATAGCCCATCGTCTCGGAGTAATTTTCGTCTTTTTTTCAAATCCTCGTTTTTCATCATTTATGACCATGGCGATGGGCTATAGCCCATGGTCTCGAACGGCATACTATAGCATGCCGTTTTCCATAATTTTTGAGGATTTGAAAAAAAGACGAAAATCACTCCGAGTCGAGACCATGGGCTATAGCCCATGGTCTCGGAGTCATTTTCGTCTTTTTTTCAAATCCTCGTTTTTCATCATTTATGACCATGGCGATGGGCTATAGCCCATGGTCTCGAACGGCATACTATAGCATGCCGTTTTCCATCATTTTTGAGGATTTGAAAAAAAGACGAAAATCACTCCGAGACCATGGGCTATAGCCCATCGTCTCGGAGTCATTTTCGTCTTTTTTTCAAATCCTTGTTTTTCATCATTTATGACCATGGCGATGGGCTATAGCCCATGGTCTCGAACGGCATACTATAGCATGCCGTTTTCCATCATTTTTGAGGATTTGAAAAAAATACGAAAATCACTCCGAGACCATGGGCTATAGCCCATCGTCTCGGAGTCATTTTCGTCTTTTTTTTCAAATCCTTGTTTTTCAAAATTTATGACCATGGCGATGGGCTATAGCCCATGGTCTCGAACGGCATACTATAGCATGCCGTTTTGCATCATTTTTGAGGATTTGAAAAAAATACGAAAATCACTCCGAGACCATGGGCTAAAGCCCATCGTCTCGGAGTAATTTTCGTCTTTTTTTCAAATCCTCGTTTTTCATCATTTATGACCATGGCGATGGGCTATAGCCCATGGTCTCGAACGGCATACTATAGCATGCCGTTTTCCATCATTTTTGAGGATTTGAAAAAAAGACGAAAATCACTCCGAGTCGAGACCATGGGCTATAGCCCATCGTCTCGGAGTCATTTTCGTCTTTTTTTCAAATCCTTGTTTTTCATCATTTATGACCATGGCGATGGGCTATAGCCCATGGTCTCGAACGGCATACTATAGCATGCCGTTTTCCATCATTTTTGAGGATTTGAAAAAAAGACGAAAATGACTCCGAGACCATGGGCTATAGCCTATGGTCTCGGAGTCATTTTCGTATTTTTTTTCAAATCCTCGTTTTTCATTATGACCATGGCGATGGGCTATAGCCCATGGTCTCGAACGGCATACTATAGCATGCCGTTTTCCATCATTTTTGAGGATTTGAAAAAAAGACGAAAATCACTCCGAGTCGAGACCATGGGCTATAGCCCATCGTCTCGGAGTCATTTTCGTCTTTTTTTCAAATCCTTGTTTTTCATCATTTATGACCATGGCGATGGGCTATAGCCCATGGTCTCGAACGGCATACTATAGCATGCCGTTTTCCATCATTTTTGAGGATTTGAAAAAAAGACGAAAATTACTCCGAGACCATGGGCTATAGCCCATCGTCTCGGAGTCATTTTCGTCTTTTTTTTCAAATCTTAGTTTTTCATCATTTATGACCATGGCGATGGGCTATAGCCCATGGTCTCGAACGGGATACTATAGCATGCCGTTTTGCATCATCTATGAGGATTTGAAAAAAAGACAAAAAATCACTCCGAGACCATGGGCTATAGCCCATCGTCTCGGAGTCATTTTCGTCTTTTTTTCAAATCCTTGTTTTTCATCATTTATGACCATGGCGATGGGCTATAGCCCATGGTCTCGAACGGCATACTATAGCATGCCGTTTTCCATCATTTTTGAGGATTTGAAAAAAAGACGAAAATCACTCCGAGTCGAGACCATGGGCTATAGCCCATCGTCTCGGAGTCATTTTCGTCTTTTTTTCAAATCCTTGTTTTTCATCATTTATGACCATGGCGATGGGCTATAGCCCATGGTCTCGAACGGCATACTATAGCATGCCGTTTTCCATCATTTTTGAGGATTTGAAAAAAAGACGAAAATTACTCCGAGACCATGGGCTATAGCCCATCGTCTCGGAGTCATTTTCGTCTTTTTTTTCAAATCTTAGTTTTTCATCATTTATGACCATGGCGATGGGCTATAGCCCATGGTCTCGAACGGGATACTATAGCATGCCGTTTTGCATCATCTTTGAGGATTTGAAAAAAAGACGAAAATGACTCCGAGACCATGGGCTATAGCCCATGGTCTCGGAGTCATTTTCGTCTTTTTTTTCAAATCCTTGTTTTTCATCATTTATGACCATGGTGATGGGCTATAGCCCATGGTCTCGAACGGCATGCTTTAGTATTCCGTTTTGCATAATTTTTGAGGATTTGAAAAAAATACGAAAATCACTCCGAGACCATGGGCTAAAGCCCATCGTCTCGGAGTAATTTTCGTCTTTTTTTCAAATCCTCGTTTTTCATCATTTATGACCATGGCGATGGGCTATAGCCCATGGTCTCGAACGGCATACTATAGCATGCCGTTTTCCATCATTTTTGAGGATTTGAAAAAAAGACGAAAATCACTCCGAGTCGAGACCATGGGCTATAGCCCATCGTCTCGGAGTCATTTTCGTCTTTTTTTCAAATCCTTGTTTTTCATCATTTATGACCATGGCGATGGGCTATAGCCCATGGTCTCGAACGGCATACTATAGCATGCCGTTTTCCATCATTTTTGAGGATTTGAAAAAAAGACGAAAATGACTCCGAGACCATGGGCTATAGCCTATGGTCTCGGAGTCATTTTCGTCTTTTTTTTCAAATCCTCGTTTTTCATTATGACCATGGCGATGGGCTATAGCCCATGGTCTCGAACGGCATACTATAGCATGCCGTTTTCCATCATTTTTGAGGATTTGAAAAAAAGACGAAAATCACTCCGAGTCGAGACCATGGGCTATAGCCCATCGTCTCGGAGTCATTTTCGTCTTTTTTTCAAATCCTTGTTTTTCATCATTTATGACCATGGCGATGGGCTATAGCCCATGGTCTCGAACGGCATACTATAGCATGCCGTTTTCCATCATTTTTGAGGATTTGAAAAAAAGACGAAAATTACTCCGAGACCATGGGCTATAGCCCATCGTCTCGGAGTCATTTTCGTCTTTTTTTTTCAAATCTTAGTTTTTCATCATTTATGACCATGGCGATGGGCTATAGCCCATGGTCTCGAACGGGATACTATAGCATGCCGTTTTGCATCATCTATGAGGATTTGAAAAAAAGACAAAAAATCACTCCGAGACCATGGGCTATAGCCCATCGTCTCGGAGTCATTTTCGTCTTTTTTTCAAATCCTTGTTTTTCATCATTTATGACCATGGCGATGGGCTATAGCCCATGGTCTCGAACGGCATACTATAGCATGCCGTTTTCCATCATTTTTGAGGATTTGAAAAAAAGACGAAAATCACTCCGAGTCGAGACCATGGGCTATAGCCCATCGTCTCGGAGTCATTTTCGTCTTTTTTTCAAATCCTTGTTTTTCATCATTTATGACCATGGCGATGGGCTATAGCCCATGGTCTCGAACGGCATACTATAGCATGCCGTTTTCCATCATTTTTGAGGATTTGAAAAAAAGACGAAAATTACTCCGAGACCATGGGCTATAGCCCATCGTCTCGGAGTCATTTTCGTCTTTTTTTTCAAATCTTAGTTTTTCATCATTTATGACCATGGCGATGGGCTATAGCCCATGGTCTCGAACGGGATACTATAGCATGCCGTTTTGCATCATCTTTGAGGATTTGAAAAAAAGACAAAAAATTACTCCGAGACCATGGGCTATAGCCCATCGTCTCGGAGTCATTTTCGTCTTTTTTTCAAATCCTTGTTTTTCATCATTTATGACCATGGCGATGGGCTATAGCCCATGGTCTCGAACGGCATACTATAGCATGCCGTTTTCCATCATTTTTGAGGATTTGAAAAAAAGACGAAAATGACTCCGAGACCATGGGCTATAGCCCATCGTCTCGGAGTCATTTTCGTCTTTTTTTCAAATCCTTGTTTTTCATCATTTATGACCATGGCGATGGGCTATAGCCCATGGTCTCGAACGGCATACTATAGCATGCCGTTTTCCATCATTTTTGAGGATTTGAAAAAAAGACGAAAATTACTCCGAGACCATGGGCTATAGCCCATCGTCTCGGAGTCATTTTCGTCTTTTTTTTCAAATCCTTGTTTTTCATCATTTATGACCATGGCGATGGGCTATAGCCCATGGTCTCGAACGGCATGCTTTAGTATTCCGTTTTGCATAATTTTTGAGGATTTGAAAAAAATACGAAAATCACTCCGAGACCATGGGCTAAAGCCCATCGTCTCGGAGTAATTTTCGTCTTTTTTTCAAATCCTCGTTTTTCATCATTTATGACCATGGCGATGGGCTATAGCCCATGGTCTCGAACGGCATACTATAGCATGCCGTTTTCCATCATTTTTGAGGATTTGAAAAAAAGACGAAAATCACTCCGAGTCGAGACCATGGGCTATAGCCCATCGTCTCGGAGTCATTTTCGTCTTTTTTTCAAATCCTTGTTTTTCATCATTTATGACCATGGCGATGGGCTATAGCCCATGGTCTCGAACGGCATACTATAGCATGCCGTTTTCCATCATTTTTGAGGATTTGAAAAAAAGACGAAAATGACTCCGAGACCATGGGCTATAGCCTATGGTCTCGGAGTCATTTTCGTCTTTTTTTTCAAATCCTCGTTTTTCATTATGACCATGGCGATGGGCTATAGCCCATGGTCTCGAACGGCATACTATAGCATGCCGTTTTCCATCATTTTTGAGGATTTGAAAAAAAGACGAAAATCACTCCGAGTCGAGACCATGGGCTATAGCCCATCGTCTCGGAGTCATTTTCGTCTTTTTTTCAAATCCTTGTTTTTCATCATTTATGACCATGGCGATGGGCTATAGCCCATGGTCTCGAACGGCATACTATAGCATGCCGTTTTCCATCATTTTTGAGGATTTGAAAAAAAGACGAAAATTACTCCGAGACCATGGGCTATAGCCCATCGTCTCGGAGTCATTTTCGTCTTTTTTTTTCAAATCTTAGTTTTTCATCATTTATGACCATGGCGATGGGCTATAGCCCATGGTCTCGAACGGGATACTATAGCATGCCGTTTTGCATCATCTATGAGGATTTGAAAAAAAGACAAAAAATCACTCCGAGACCATGGGCTATAGCCCATCGTCTCGGAGTCATTTTCGTCTTTTTTTCAAATCCTTGTTTTTCATCATTTATGACCATGGCGATGGGCTATAGCCCATGGTCTCGAACGGCATACTATAGCATGCCGTTTTCCATCATTTTTGAGGATTTGAAAAAAAGACGAAAATCACTCCGAGTCGAGACCATGGGCTATAGCCCATCGTCTCGGAGTCATTTTCGTCTTTTTTTCAAATCCTTGTTTTTCATCATTTATGACCATGGCGATGGGCTATAGCCCATGGTCTCGAACGGCATACTATAGCATGCCGTTTTCCATCATTTTTGAGGATTTGAAAAAAAGACGAAAATTACTCCGAGACCATGGGCTATAGCCCATCGTCTCGGAGTCATTTTCGTCTTTTTTTTCAAATCTTAGTTTTTCATCATTTATGACCATGGCGATGGGCTATAGCCCATGGTCTCGAACGGGATACTATAGCATGCCGTTTTGCATCATCTTTGAGGATTTGAAAAAAAGACAAAAAATTACTCCGAGACCATGGGCTATAGCCCATCGTCTCGGAGTCATTTTCGTCTTTTTTTCAAATCCTTGTTTTTCATCATTTATGACCATGGCGATGGGCTATAGCCCATGGTCTCGAACGGCATACTATAGCATGCCGTTTTCCATCATTTTTGAGGATTTGAAAAAAAGACGAAAATGACTCCGAGACCATGGGCTATAGCCCATCGTCTCGGAGTCATTTTCGTCTTTTTTTCAAATCCTTGTTTTTCATCATTTATGACCATGGCGATGGGCTATAGCCCATGGTCTCGAACGGCATACTATAGCATGCCGTTTTCCATCATTTTTGAGGATTTGAAAAAAAGACGAAAATTACTCCGAGACCATGGGCTATAGCCCATCGTCTCGGAGTCATTTTCGTCTTTTTTTTCAAATCTTAGTTTTTCATCATTTATGACCATGGCGATGGGCTATAGCCCATGGTCTCGAACGGGATACTATAGCATGCCGTTTTCCATCATTTTTGAGGATTTGAAAAAAAGACGAAAATCACTCCGAGTCGAGACCATGGGCTATAGCCCATCGTCTCGGAGTCATTTTCGTCTTTTTTTCAAATCCTTGTTTTTCATCATTTATGACCATGGCGATGGGCTATAGCCCATGGTCTCGAACGGCATACTATAGCATGCCGTTTTCCATCATTTTTGAGGATTTGAAAAAAAGACGAAAATTACTCCGAGACCATGGGCTATAGCCCATCGTCTCGGAGTCATTTTCGTCTTTTTTTTCAAATCTTAGTTTTTCATCATTTATGACCATGGCGATGGGCTATAGCCCATGGTCTCGAACGGGATACTATAGCATGCCGTTTTGCATCATCTTTGAGGATTTGAAAAAAAGACAAAAAATCACTCCGAGACCATGGGCTATAGCCCATCATCTCGGAGTCATTTTCGTCTTTTTTTCAAATCCTTGTTTTTCATCATTTATGACCATGGCGATGGGCTATAGCCCATGGTCTCGAACGGCATACTATAGCATGCCGTTTTCCATCATTTTTGAGGATTTGAAAAAAAGACGAAAATGACTCCGAGACCATGGGCTATAGCCCATGGTCTCGGAGTCATTTTCGTCTTTTTTTTCAAATCCTTGTTTTTCATCATTTATGACCATGGCGATGGGCTATAGCCCATGGTCTCGAACGGCATGCTTTAGTATTCCGTTTTGCATAATTTTTGAGGATTTGAAAAAAATACGAAAATCACTCCGAGACCATGGGCTATAGCCCATCGTCTCGGAGTAATTTTCGTCTTTTTTTCAAATCCTCGTTTTTCATCATTTATGACCATGGCGATGGGCTATAGCCCATGGTCTCGAACGGCATACTATAGCATGCCGTTTTCCATCATTTTTGAGGATTTGAAAAAAAGACGAAAATCACTCCGAGTCGAGACCATGGGCTATAGCCCATCGTCGAGGAGTCATTTTCGACTTTTTTTTTAAATCTTAGTTTTTCATCATTTATGACCATGGCGATGGGCTATAGCCCATGGTCTCGAACGGGATACTATAGCATGCCGTTTTGCATCATCTTTGAGGATTTGAAAAAAAGACAAAAAATCACTACGAGACCATGGGCTATAGCCCATCGTCTCGGAGTCATTTTCGTCTTTTTTTTCAAATCCTTGTTTTTCATCATTTATGACCATGGCGATGGGCTATAGCCCTTGGTCTCGAACGGCATGCTATAGTATTCCGTTTTGCATCATTTTTGAGGATTTGAAAAAAAGCCGAAAATCACTCCGAGACCATGGGCTATAGCCCATCGTCTCGGAGTAATTTTCGTCTTTTTTTCAAATCCTCGTTTTTCATCATTTATGACCATGGCGATGGGCTATAGCCCATGGTCTCGAACGGCATACTATAGCATGCCGTTTTCCATAATTTTTGAAGATTTGAAAAAAAGACGAAAATCACTCCGAGTCGAGACCATGGGCTATAGCCCATGGTCTCGGAGTCATTTTCGTCTTTTTTTCAAATCCTCGTTTTTCATCATTTATGACCATGGCGATGGGCTATAGCCCATGGTCTCGAACGGCATACTATAGCATGCCGTTTTCCATCATTTTTGAGGATTTGAAAAAAAGACGAAAATCACTCCGAGACCATGGGCTATAGCCCATCGTCTCGGAGTCATTTTCGTCTTTTTTTCAAATCCTTGTTTTTCATCATTTATGACCATGGCGATGGGCTATAGCCCATGGTCTCGAACGGCATACTATAGCATGCCGTTTTCCATCATTTTTGAGGATTTGAAAAAAATACGAAAATCACTCCGAGACCATGGGCTATAGCCCATCGTCTCGGAGTCATTTTCGTCTTTTTTTTCAAATCTTAGTTTTTCATCATTTATGACCATGGCGATGGGCTATAGCCCATGGTCTCGAACGGGATACTATAGCATGCCGTTTTGCATCATCTTTGAGGATTTGAAAAAAAGACAAAAAATCACTCCGAGACCATGGGCTATCGTCTCGGAGTCATTTTCGTCTTTTTTTTCAAATCCTTGTTTTTCATCATTTATGACCATGGCGATGGGCTATAGCCCATGGTCTCGAACGGCATGCTATAGTATTCCGTTTTGCATCATTTTTGAGGATTTGAAAAAAAGACGAAAATCACTCCGAGACCATGGGCTATAGCCCATCGTCTCGGAGTAATTTTCGTCTTTTTTTCAAATCCTCGTTTTTCATCATTTATGACCATGGCGATGGGTTATAGCCCATGGTCTCGAACGGCATACTATAGCATGCCGTTTTGCATCATCTTTGAGGATTTGAAAAAAAGACAAAAAATCACTCCGAGACCATGGGCTATCGTCTCGGAGTCATTTTCGTCTTTTTTTTCAAATCCTTGTTTTTCATCATTTATGACCATGGCGATGGGCTATAGCCCATGGTCTCGAACGGCATGCTATAGTATTCCGTTTTGCATCATTTTTGAGGATTTGAAAAAAAGACGAAAATCACTCCGAGACCATGGGCTATAGCCCATCGTCTCGGAGTAATTTTCGTCTTTTTTTCAAATCCTCGTTTTTCATCATTTATGACCATGGCGATGGGCTATAGCCCATGGTCTCGAACGGCATACTAAAGCATGCCGTTTTCCATAATTTTTGAGGATTTGAAAAAAAGACGAAAATCACTCCGAGTCGAGACCATGGGCTATAGCCCATGGTCTCGGAGTCATTTTCGTCTTTTTTTCAAATCCTCGTTTTTCATCATTTATGACCATGGCGATGGGCTATAGCCCATGGTCTCGAACGGCATACTATAGCATGCCGTTTTCCATCATTTTTGAGGATTTGAAAAAAAGACGAAAATCACTCCGAGACCATGGGCTATAGCCCATCGTCTCAGGAGTCATTTTCGTCTTTTTTTCAAATCCTTGTTTTTCATAATTTATGACCATGGCGATGGGCTATAGCCCATGGTCTCGAACGGCATACTAAAGCATGCCGTTTTGCATCATCTTTGAGGATTTGAAAAAAAGACAAAAAATCACTCCGAGACCATGGGCTATAGCCCATCGTCTCGGAGTCATTTTCGTCTTTTTTTCAAATCCTTGTTTTTCATAATTTATGACCATGGCGATGGGCTATAGCCCATGGTCTCGAACGGCATACTATAGCATGCCGTTTTCCATCATTTTTGAGGATTTGAAAAAAAGACGAAAATCACTCCGAGACCATGGGCTATAGCCCATCGTCTCGGAGTCATTTTCGTCTTTTTTTCAAATCCTTGTTTTTCATAATTTATGACCATGGCGATGGGCTATAGCCCATGGTCTCGAACGGCATACTATAGCATGCCGTTTTGCATCATCTTTGAGGATTTGAAAAAAGACAAAAAATCACTCCGAGACCATGGGCTATAGCCCATCGTCTCGGAGTCATTTTCGTCTTTTTTTCAAATCCTTGTTTTTCATCATTTATGACCATGGCGATGGGCTATAGCCCATGGTCTCGAACGGCATACTATAGCATGCCGTTTTCCATCATTTTTGAGGATTTGAAAAAAAGACGAAAATGACTCCGAGACCATGGGCTATAGCCCATGGTCTCGGAGTCATTTTCGTCTTTTTTTTCAAATCCTTGTTTTTCATCATTTATGACCATGGCGATGGTCTCGAACGGCATACTATAGCATGCCGTTTTCCATCATTTTTGAGGATTTGAAAAAAAGACGAAAATGACTCCGAGACCATGGGCTATAGCCCATCGTCTCGGAGTCATTTTCGTCTTTTTTTCAAATCCTCGTTTTTCATCATTTATGACCATGGCGATGGGCTATAGCCCATGGTCTCGAACGGCATACTATCGCATGCCGTTTTCCATCATTTTTGAGGATTTGAAAAAAAGACGAAAATCACTCCGAGACCATGGGCTATAGCCCATCGTCTCGGAGTCATTTTCGTCTTTTTTTCAAATCCTTGTTTTTCATCATTTATGGCCATGGCGATGGGCTATAGCCCATGGTCTCGAACGGCATACTATAGCATGCCGTTTTCCAAAATTGAAAAAAGACAAAAAAAATTGAAAAAAAGACGAAAATCACTCCGAGTCGAGACCATGGGCTATAGCCCATGGTCTCGGAGTCATTTTCGTCTTTTTTTCAAATCCTCGTTTTTCATAATTTATGACCATGGCGATGGGCTATAGCCCATGGTCTCGAACGGCATACTAAAGCATGCCGTTTTGCATCATCTTTGAGGATTTGAAAAAAAGACAAAAAATCACTCCGAGACCATGGGCTATAGCCCATCGTCTCGGAGTCATTTTCGTCTTTTTTTTCAAATCCTTGTTTTTCATAATTTATGACCATGGCGATGGGCTATAGCCCATGGTCTCGAACGGCATACTATAGCATGCCGTTTTCCATCATTTTTGAGGATTTGAAAAAAAGACGAAAATCACTCCGAGACCATGGGCTATAGCCCATCGTCTCGGAGTCATTTTCGTCTTTTTTTCAAATCCTTGTTTTTCATAACTATAGCCCATCGTCTCGTAGTCATTTTCGTCTTTTTTTCAAATCCTTGTTTTTCATCATTTATGGCCATGGCGATGGGCTATAGCCCATGGTCTCGAACGGCATGCTATAGTATTCCGTTTTGCATCATTTTTGAGGATTTGAAAAAAAGACGAAAATCACTCCGAGACCATGGGCTATAGCCCATGGTCTCGGAGTCATTTTCGTCTTTTTTTCAAATCCTTGTTTTTCATAATTTATGACCATGGCGATGGGCTATAGCCCATGGTCTCGAACGGCATACTATAGCATGCCGTTTTGCATCATCTTTGAGGATTTGAAAAAAGACAAAAAATCACTCCGAGACCATGGGCTATAGCCCATCGTCTCGGAGTCATTTTCGTCTTTTTTTCAAATCCTTGTTTTTCATCATTTATGACCATGGCGATGGGCTATAGCCCATGGTCTCGAACGGCATACTATAGCTGCAACACTGTATCACATGTAAAAGTCAAACCTCGACTTTTTGACAGACCCCGGGAAAAGTCACCGTTTGACTTTTTAAAAGTCAAATACTGACTTTTCTCAAGGGGGCGCTGTATTTTCTTTGTCTTGTCAATATTAAACCGAACGGGGATAAAAACGGTTAAAACACGTGGATTTAATGCAACATAACGCACGTCACTCGCCACCCTAACAATCCTGGGAATATTATGATAATATTGAATATTTTTCAATTAGTATTGTTTGAGACCGAGAGTTTTGATTAACATTTCCGACTACATGACGTCATGTCAGATTACTTCTGTCTGCCTGCCTGTCTGTCTATCTGTCTATCTATCTAACCGTGTGCTTGTCTACTATTCCGGCACTTTAATGAGTCATTTATGAAGGTTTCCAACGGAAATATATTATTATTATTTTTATTATTATTATTGCGTGACTCCATTTTGGATTGCGTCATGACGTCACTGAACGTCCGTCCACTTCCATGCAACGTCTACAGGCACTCTATTATGCTCCAGCGTCCTGCATCCGGATCTGAACGTAAACAAACCGTTTCCGTATCCGCTCTCTAAATAGACTCAGATTTGTTTGTTTTATGGCTGTTAATAATTAATTAATTTACTATATATAATGTACGTTTAATTTGTTATGTCAAATCTGATCGGAGTTGGTCAATCACTTTTGTTATTGTATATTTTACCTCTCGAGAAGTAGTCCTATTGACGTCACTACCTGTCTGTCTACCTACAGTACGATAACACTAGTGACGTGATTCAGGTAAGAGCTATGATTCTTTTCTAGCATACATCTATAGATAAATACATGTTTAATCTGCCCCACAACATGACACAACCGCCATGGCGTTATTTACATGTCGGGATGTGTAGGTTAGAATGTTGGCAGGTCTGTAAACGTTTTAATACTGCTTTTCTTTGTCTTTAGCATTTAGCTTTAGCATTTAGCTCAACTTTAGCTAACAACCATGGGAACTGGAGTAAGCTAAGCTGTGGGGGTCCCTAAAGCAATGGATCCCAAAGTGGGGTCTGGGGACCCCCAGGGGTCCTTGATGGAGTTGTCTGTCTGTCTGTCTGTCTGTCTGTCTGTCTCTGCTGTGTGTGTGTGTGTGTGTGTGTGTGTGTGTGTGTGTGTGTGTGTGTGTGTGTGTGTGTGTGTGTGTGTGTGTGTGTGTGTGTGTGTGTGTGTGTGTGTCTCTGTCTGTCTGTCTCTGCTGTGTCTGTCTGTCTGTCTGTCTGTCTGTCTGTCTGTCTGTCTCTCTGCTGTGTGTGTGTGTGTGTGTGTGTGTGTGTGTGTGTGTGTGTGTGTGTGTGTCTGTCTGTCTGTCTGTCTGTCTCTGCTGTGTCTGTCTGTCTGTCTGTCTGTCTGTCTGTCTGTCTGTCTCTGCTGTGTCTGTATGTCTGTCTGTCTGTCTGTCTGCTGTGTGTGTGTCTGTCTGTCTCTGTCTGTCTGTCTCTCTCTGGTGTGTGTCTGTGTGTCTGTCTGTCTGTCTGTCTGTCTCTGCTGTGTCTGTCTGTCTGTCTGTCTGTCTGTCTGTCTGTCTGTCTGTCTGTCTGTCTGTCTGTCTGTCTCTCTCTGCTGTGTGTGTGTGTCTGTCTGTCTGTCTGTCTAATGCATGTCAAACTGGGGGTCCTTGAAATTAAAATGGCGTTGAGAATCACTGCTAGAGCTGTACAAATACAAATCTTCTCTTATGGGGGTCCCTGGCATATCTGTTCAAATGGGGG
This sequence comes from Electrona antarctica, assembly GCF_951216825.1. Taxonomy (NCBI): domain Eukaryota; kingdom Metazoa; phylum Chordata; class Actinopteri; order Myctophiformes; family Myctophidae; genus Electrona; species Electrona antarctica. The sequence continues at coordinate 45,951,286 of NC_136791.1, forward strand.
TCCACAGGATAATTAGTCCTTGACATGAAAAAGTTTTATTTGTATATTTTTCATTTTCTGAAAAAGCAAAGATCCTCATAGTTAAGGGGTCCTTGCAAATAAAGCATTTGAGAATTGTGTTATTTTTATTTGAAAATAGCTGATCTAAAATGCAATGCATAGCAATGCGATTTGTTGTGGGCTTGTAGGTCTACTTTTGGGCAGTAATGTACAATGTAGAGTGTTGCATTCTCTGTTTTGTTTTCTCTTGCAGA